>NC_077229.1:52790360-53160360 GCF_027887165.1 Monodelphis domestica | reverse complement strand
CTGATGCAGTTCCCCTGGACACAACACTTTAAAACCCATAGCAGGTAAGTAGCACCATAGTGCACAGAGTGCCAGGTCTGGGGTCAGGAAAACTCATGTGGCATTAGGTATTTATTAGCTGGGTGACCCTGAGCAAGTCACTTAACCTTGTTTGCCTCAGTTTCCTCATCTGTAAAAGGAGCTGGAGAAGGAAATGGGAAACCACTCCAGTATCTTTGCCAAGAAAACCCCAAATGAAGTCATGAAGAGTAGGACACAACTAAACAACATTACTACTATTACTACTACCCCTACCACTACCACTACTACTACTACCACCACTCTTCATTCATTCTACATTCTAATCCAACTGAACCATTAAATGTTCCCTAAACGCCATATTATCTCTTCTGCCTCCATGCATTTCTGAAAACTATTCCCTCTGCCTTAGATTACCCTCATCTCTACCTCTTAATCCATATCTTTCAAGGATCAACTGCAGTTATTTCTCCTCTGTTGATTTCTATTCTCCTCCTTTCCCTTCAGCCTCTGATCAATAATTAAATTATTTTATATATTTTACTTATTTAAAATATATTAAGAAATATTTTACTTATTTTAGGATCATCGTTCTAGAGCTGAAAGTGAACTTTGAGGTTGTCTCATATAAGAGCTTCATTAAAGAAGAAGCTGAGATCCAGAGATGATAAATGACTTATAAAGGACTTACAAAATAGACAGTGTCCTTACCCATTGGGCAATGGATTGGGGAGGGGAGAACTGCACCATCCACAGAGCCAAAAGAGAACTTCTTGACCAGTTGGGTCTCCGGTAGTCTTCAGTTCCCTCCTAGCTAGGATCCTGTTCCTAGAGCAGCATGAATTTCACTGGCTGACAGATGAAGGAGGGCCCTGCCAAAGGCAGGCAAAGCGGTTTTTCATTCTAATTGTCCTGCAGAGCTGTCCTGCGCCTCCTCAGCCAGGGTCTTCTGCTGAAATATTGCCATGCCCATAAATCGCCCCGGTATCCAAAGGCCAGTGGGATGGTTAAGCTGTTTGTGCAGAGTAGAGGTCGGGGAGGGGGGGAGAGGAGAAAGAGAAGCCCTTGCTTCCCCCTACTCCTCCATACATCATTCCTCTTAGGCTAAGGCTGGGTCAGGGCTGGAGTCAGCCCATTTAGCCGCGGCATCCTTTTAAAAGCAAGTTGTTAATTAAAGGTATGTTTCAGCCACTCTTCTAGCTAATTGTGGCAAAGTGGGAGAATTAGGGGACCAGGAAGGGAAGGGCTTAGCTCTGTCCATCTTGGCCTGATTTTCAGACATCCCAGAATTTTGAGATCTGGACAAAAAAAAAGGGAAATCCTTCCCCCTCCCGGGCAAGATGGCACCATGGAGACTGACTGGCCTTAGCTCTTAGAGGCTAAGAGACAGGGCATTAGGGCAAGTCTATTACTGCTGGTGGCAGGGACCTGAGGAGATGGGTGTGTGATGGAAATTCCTGCTGAGCATTCACAGAACAGAAAATAAAAGCTGACCTTTATAGAGCCCATTAACATTGGCCGAGTCCTTACTTTACCTAGTAAGTTTCATTTAATCCTCACAAAGACCTTTGGGAAAGAAAATACAAGGTATTCTCCCCATTTTATAGATGATAAAACTGGAGCTTGACTGGAAGTGAAGTGACTTGGCTACAGTCACACAACTATTGTGAAGTGTCTGAGTTGGAGAATGGGCCAAGGTCTTCTTGATTCCAAGGCCCAGGTGCTATCCGTTGATGTCACACTGACCTTCAAACTCTAGCTCCAGTCTTCTTTCTAAGATTATTGCACAATGATCTTTGTAAACTGAGTGCTTGCTAAACTGGTTCGCTCACTGTTATCCAAACTCTGCATTTCACCTTCTGCCTCAGTGCCCTGGTATAAGCCATTTCCCATGCCTAAAATTTGCTCTCTCCTCAGCTCTATCACTTCAAATCCCTTCAAGGCTACACTCAAAAGCTTCAATACTTTCCCAGTCTACCCAGTTGTTAAGGTCCTACCCCTCTCCTCCACAAAAAAAAAAAAAAATACTTCTAACTGTGTGACCCTGAGCAAGTCACTTAACCTCATTTTCCTTGTCCTAGAGTTGTTACTAAGACAGAAAGGAAGGTCTTTTTTTTTAATTACTTCATATTTAGTTGGCATATATTTGGGGAGTTTTTCCCCCAATCCCCCTAGTCGGATGTATCCTTCTGGAGGACAGAGCCTGTTTCTTGTAGGAGCACCTATCAAGGATCAAGAACTTAGAACTGGGGCTGATCTTAGAAGCCATATAGACTAACCCTTTTATTTTATAGAACAGAAAATTCATACCTAAAATGCTTAAGTGGCTCGTTCAAAGTCTCCTAAGAAAACAGCAGATTTGGGACTTGAAACAATTCCTTTGACTCCAGAATCAATATTCTTCCCTCTGTGTTGTCCTGCACTGACTTACCTACACCTCTATGGCTTATTACGTTGGCAATAGAGTTGTTGATCTGCCCCAACCATACCCTGTGCCAGCAAAGGATCCTCTGTAATCTCCTCCTGAGCACTTGTCATATAGTCTCTGGGCTGAGAAACTACAGAAGCTGCTGCCACACGTGGAGGCTTTGGCCAGACTTCCACCAGGCCTCCACTCTGGTGTCACAGACTTCTCTGGACAAGGTCCTGCAAACAAGTTAAAGAAGTTGTAATGCCAACACTTTTATTAAATAAGTATTATTACTTTTATAAATACTTGTGAGAAACTATCTTCTAATATTTAATCATGTTCCCCTTCCTCTCCTATTTCCTCATCGAGTCATCACCATCACCCACTTTCCCCACAAAACACCATCATCTCTACCATCCATACTGTTTGATGTACAACATTTCTTAAAACCAAGCACAACGGACTCGGTGGAGATTTTGTCCCAAGCAGTTTGGGTCCAGTTCTCTAATACAGTGATCAATGGTTTCTTTATTTTTCCTGATGGAATAAATTCATGTTTTCTGGCCAACTCATTATCTTCTTTCCTCAAATGGTCTTTGAATGATGTACTTTTTTTATTTTTTATTGTAGATGTAGATAATTACTACATCTGACACTTATAATTGCAACGTCATTCCTACACAAATAACAATGAGGACCATGCACATTTCAGCAATTCTCTTCTTCCCATTTTCAGTCAGGTGAGCTTTGAAGGCATGTTCTTTTCTGATGCAGTAACGCACCTGGATGCCTAATCCAGACCACAAGTTCTTCATCCATCCATCCCTTTTTCCTGCTCACAAAAGATCACTCCTGATGGGAACTTTCCCTTTGGTAATGTTTTTGCCTTAAAATTGTGTAAGGAGCCAGTTTTCGGCCATCAGCTGCGGATGGCGGACATTCTAGTTTTGTCATTTCCAGTAGATTTAATCAACACTGATTTGGCGTCTTTGGTATTAATGGTGACATTTGAAGGAATATCAAAACAAACAGGTGCATGATGGGCATTTCCCATCTGCCCCAGGAGACAGCCGTGCTTTTTACGTATTTTGAGGCACACAATGCATAAGTTATGGTTTCAAAGCTGGAAGTGCTCAAATATAGTGCAAATACAATTTTCAAAGGTACATATTGGGAGGGAAAAAGTCGCACTGTATTCAGGCTAATACGGTAAGTTCAAATCCTCCCTCAAACATTTGCTATTTGGGTGAAGTTCCTTAGCTAGTCTCAAGTAAGTTTATAAAATGGAGATAGTCATAGAGGAGGATCGGATGAGATAACACATATAAAATACTTTGCAGAGTAGATGTCTAGATAAATGTTAACTTTTATTACTCCCACATCTTTTGCTTTGTAAATAAAAAGATTTATGCTTCAAGTCTCATGAGCCTCAATGTTTATCCACAAGGAGTGGCAAATAGTGTTGAGTTCCCTTGTGTAAAATTAGGAAGTGGAAGTTCTGCTTTACTTACTTCTCTAGCTCAGGCTGCATTTGCAGTACTATGTTCAGCTCTGGGTACCATATTTTAGAAGGAAATTGATGAGCTAGAGACCATCCAAAGGAGGCTGACAAAGATGCTACAAGAGTCCTGACTCTGTGCCATATGAGAAGTTGAAAAACTGGAGATATTTAGCCAGGAGGAGTGAAGGCTTGGCTGGGAAAATGAGGGCCAATGTGAAGATGGAGATCATTTCAAGCATTTGAAAAGTGATCTTGTAGAAGATGAATTGGATTTGTTTTCCTTGTCCTGAGAGATCAGAATCAGATCAATGGGTAGACAGAAGAGAGACAAATTTAGACTCAATGTGAGAGGCATCTTCTGAACAATTAGCATTATTCCAGAGGTGGAATGGTCTGCCTTAAGGGGTCTTGGTTTCCCCTGGTTAGAAGTCTTCAAGTAAGGTGTAGCTAAGTAGCAGAGTGGTTAGAGAGACAGTCGTGGAGTTGGAGTTGAGAGGTCGTGGGCTCAAATCTGACCTCAGATACTCCATAACTGTTTCACCCTGGGCAAGTGACTTAACCCCAATTGAGCTCTTACCACTCTTCTCACTTAGAATAGATACTAAGAGAGAAGGTAAGGTTAAAAAAATGTGTTTAAGCAAAGGCTAGTCATTTATCAAATATGTTTTAGAGGGGATACTCATTCAGATATAACCTGGACTATTGACTCCAAGTCTCCTCTAATTCTGAAATTTTATATTGGGACAGCTAGGTGGCTGTTGAAAGCTGGGTTCAAATCTAGTCTCAGGGGCAGCTGGGTGGCTCAGTGGATTGAGAGCCAGGCCTAGAGACTGGAGGTCCTAGGTTCAAATCTGGCCTCAGCCACTTCCCAGCTGTGTGACCCTGGGCAAGTCACTTGATCCCTATTGCCTAGCCCTTACCACTCTTCTGCCTTGGAGCCAATACACAGTGTTGACTCCAAGATGGAAGGTAAGGGTTTAAAAAAAAAAATCTAGTCTCAGACACTTCCCAGCTATGTGACCCTGGGCAAGTCACTTAACCCCCATTGCCTAGCCCTTACCACTCTTCTGCCTTGGAACCAATAGACAGTATTCATTTTAAGACAGAAGGTAAGAGGTTTTTTGGTTGGTTTTTTTTTTAATTGTATGAACCTATTAGTGATGGTGTGGAAACAATTCTAAAAATAAGAGTTCTGTTTTCCATGAGCTACCTTACTGTACAAGATCTCTGGATCACAAACAGACTTACTCTGTGTCAAGTGTATCTTTTTTAAAAATTTATTTTGTAATATTTTATTTTCCCAATTAAATATAAAAACAATTTTCAACATACATTTTCCAGAAAGATAAGATCCAAATTGTCTTCCTCCATCCATTTTCTCTCCTCCTCCCACAAGGTAAGCAATTAGATCTGGGTTGTACCAGTGCATCTTTTTTTAATGTAGTTCATGGAAAACAGACTTAGTCTCAGGAGTATTTCATCTAGGACTGCAAGCTTATAAAAATGAAAGATCCTCAAAGCATATCCTGGGAGCTAGGTGGCATAATGGATCAAGTCAGGAAGACTTGAGTTTGACCCACTCTGACATTTACCAACTGGATGATCCCAGGAAAAGTCACGTCTCCTCTTTGAAGCTCAGTTTCCTCATCAGTAAAATAAGGGAGTTGAAATCCCATGACTTCCACAGTCCCTTTGAGCTCTAAATCTATGTTCCTATGATCCTTTGTGTCAGTAGGGGGCTTCTGACAGAAGAGTTATGGATGTAAACAATTTAACCTCCTTACCTGGGTTGACAGTACAGGACAGTAGCTTGTCCAATTCTGTCTCAGTTGAGAAATCACAGGAACAACCACCCATAGGGCTGAAATTCATATATCCACCCTCCATTTGAGATGTAAGATGTTCAGTGAATCATCAGTCTTCCCTTGGTTCTGTTCACCACACATCTGACAACTCTCAATTCCCATGGTTGCCATAAAAAGACTGAAGGAGGAGATATCCTCTGTATTCAAAAATAATTCTTTCGGAGTTTCCAGGAATTGGAATGGGTTATACAAGCAAAGTATTCTTTTATCAGATCTATCCCCTAACCCAACCTCTAGGACCAATGACCAGTAATTACTCAGCCACTGAGCAACCATCTAAGGGTGGGGCGTGTAGCCAGATGCCTAGCACAAATAGGCTCTCAATCTGAAACACCCTCCTCTACTCCTCTGTTTAGCTTCTAAAGTCCTTGACAACCTTGCTCCAATTTTCCTACATTTTGTCTGAATCCGTGACTCTTCTTCCCACATTTGTTGGTCCATTCAAACTGACTTTTTGCTCTTTATGCATTACACATCATCTCCCCTTTCCATGCCCATGCCAAATAAGAGCTCCTTCTTCACTGTCTCTCCTCTAAGAATCCCCAGTTTTCTCCAAGACTCAAGTGTCATCTTCTCTGAAGTCTTTCTTGGTCTCCCCAGTTGCTAAGGCTCCCCTAAATTGCTTTGTTTTTATTTTGTATATATTTTACATAGAAGCAGTGGGATTTGGGGAATAAAGCCAAGACCTGAATGACCCTTATCTGGCTTTAATATCTTTCCATAATAACTTTCCAGCTTTATTTTCTTTTGCCCCTCCTAGGTATACTTTAGTTTCTAGTCAAAATAACACAGTGCCTTACTTCCCGATGACTTTTTTACCTTCTCTCCAGAAGTCTTCTCATGCTAGGGACGCCTCCAACCCCGGGGTTTCATCTTCCAATTGATGAATGCCTCATGGGAACCTTCATTTAAGAAAATATGTGCGCCGATCATACTTTTTTATTGAATTTTTAAAATTACATATAGAAATACTTTTTGACAATTGTTTTCTGATGTTTTGCAATTCAGATCCTCTCCTTCCCTCTCTTCCCCTCCCCAAATAATAGGTTATACAATACAAATGTCCATATTTCCCATGTCATTACTGAAGACATATCAAATACACAATAAAAAAAAAACTCATGAAGAAAATAAATGAAGGATGGTGTACTTTGATCTGCAATAGCTTCTTCATTGGCTGTGGATGGTGTTGTTTTGTTTTGTTTTCATCATGACTGCCTTGCGGTTTTATATATATAAATATATATTATAAATAACATATATAATAATATTTATATATTATATATAATAAATAATATATTTACATATATATTTAAATCCTTACTTCTGTCTTAGAATCAATACTGTGTATTGGTTCCAAAGCAGAAGAGTGGTAAGGGCTAGGCAATGGGGGTTAAGTGACTTGCCCAGAGTCACACAGCTGGGAAGTGTCTGAGGCCAGATTTGAACCTAGGACTGGCTCTCAATCCACTGAGCTACCCAGCTTCCCCCTTGTTCAACATTTTGATGGGCTTGAAATCTTCATCTCCACCATCTCTACCTCCCTAAGATGCAGCTTCAACATTATTTCTTCCATGAAACACATCAGCTAGAAATGAGCTTTCTCTCTCTGAAATCCTCAGAGGAGAGAGTTTGACATTCTGCAAAGCACCCTGGGATTGAAGATGAAGAGCTTGGGTTCAAATCCCAGTTGCCCCACTTATTATGGGACTTTAAGTACATCATTTCCCTTTACTGTGGCTTAGTTTACCATTAGTTGGTTTGTTTTGTTTTTTTTAAGATGGTGGAGCAAAGGAAGGACTAGACTTAGATATGCTCCAAGATTCCTTCCAGCTTTTTTCTTTTTTAAATTCTTACTTTTGTCATAGTAACAACTTTAAGACAAAAAGGCAAGGGCTAGACAAATGGGGGTAAGTGATTTTTCCAGGGTCACACAGCTAAGAAGTATCTAAGGTCAAATTTGAACTCGAGTCCTCTGTGTCCAGGTCTGATACTCTATTCCCTGAGTCATGAAGCCTTCTCTTTAATGTTATGTTCTTAAAGAGGTCCAGTTGTGTTATTCCCCAGATCAGGAAATTCCAATGGCTCCTTTTCAGGCATCTTACTTACACCCTTCACAAACTAGCTCCATCTTGGCTTTCCAGACTGCTTAATCACTTGTTCCCTTTACACTGTTTTAGCCAGATGAGGCCTAATGCTATTCCTTGTGTACAACATGGATCCAATAATAGTTAACATTGACATAGTACTTACTATGTGCTGAGCACTTTACATTTAGCATCTTATTTGTTCTTCACAACAACCTTGGGAAGAAGGTGGCATTATGATCCCTATTTTACAGATAAGGAAACTGAGGCAGACAGAAATGAAATAATTTGCCCAGAGTCACATAGCTAGCATCTGGGGACTTTGGATTGGAAGTCATCTTGACAGCAAACCCTCATGTTCTATTATCTGCTGAACCCATCAGCCCTCTGTCCAATCTTTATGCTTTTGCAAAGGGAATTTTCCTTACCTTGAGTATTATCCCTCACCATTTCTTCCTGTTAGAACTCCTACTTCCCTTCAAGCCTCTCAGCTCAATTACCACCTCCTACATGAAGCTAATCCCGATTCTTCTTTTTTTGTTAATTTCTCTGGCCTACGAGATTCTAGTGCCTTATTTTGTGAGTCTTGGGTTTCCTTTCCAGAATACATATTGCGTCCTGCCAGCAGAGCAAAAGTTCCTTGAAGACAAACACTATTTGTTTTTTTTCTTAAAGACCCCAGCCTCTGGGAGAGTGCCTGGCATGTGCTACCATAGTAGGGGCTTAATAAAGTTTATTAAGTTAAGCTGAACTACCTACCATTCTTTTCTTTATTTCCTCCATGGTTTTTTCTCTAGTGTAAGCAATATGTGTCCTCTTTCACAGCATGATGAACATGGAAACATGTATTATAGGATAATATGTGGACAAACTATATATTACCTGCCTTCTTGGGAAAGGAGGAGGCGTGAAAGAGATAGAGTGAGCATGGATTGGAAAATATTTTAAAATGATATTTATTTCAGTTGTATTGACATGTAAAAATTTTAAATTGAACCTACAATACTTAACATAGTTACCTTTATAATTATTGGTGTAGATTATATGCCCTACCACAGTATAAGCTCTTATACGTCAGATACCTTTTCACTCATCCAACCCTATTACCACTACATATATACTGTGGATTCATAGATACTTGGTATTTGCTAATGAGGGATATTTAGCTCATGTAACCTTGGATAAGTCACATAGCATCTCTGGGTCTTAGCTTCTACACTTATAAAAGCAGGGATTTGGACTACATGACAGATATA
This sequence comes from Monodelphis domestica, assembly GCF_027887165.1. Lineage (NCBI taxonomy): Eukaryota > Metazoa > Chordata > Mammalia > Didelphimorphia > Didelphidae > Monodelphis > Monodelphis domestica. Next base: position 53,151,223 of record NC_077229.1, on the reverse strand, counting down.
GATAATTAGACAGACATACAGACAGATAGAGATAGTCAGAAAGACAGAAAAATAAACAGAGAGGCAGATAGATAGATAGATAGATAGATAGATAGATAGATAGATAGATAGATAGATAGACTGACAGACAGACAAATGATAAACAGGCATAGATTCAAAGATAAAATAATAGATTAACAGATGATAGAGGAGAGATAGATGAGAGAGAGAGAGAGAGAGAGAGAGAGAGAGAGAGAGATGGATAGATAGATGGGTGGATGGATGGATGGATAGATAGATAGATAGATGGATGGATAGATAGATAGATAGATAGATAGATAGATAGATAGATAGATAGATAGACTGATGATAGAATAAAAGACAATAGATCAATAGATGAGAGAAAGACAGATAGAAAGATAGATAAAGACAGACATATAGAGAGAGAGAGAGAGATACAGACAGAGAGAGACAGATAGATAGATAGAAAGAGAGAGATAGACAGATAGACTAATGGATAGATAGATAGCAGACAGGAAGGTAAAATATAGCATATAGATAAGATAGTAGAGAGAAGCATTTTATAAACAGATAAATGGATAATAGAAAATAGAGAGATACATGATAGGCAATAGAATAATAGGTGATAAAAGTGGATAGATAATAGCATATAGGTAGATTATAGACTGATAGATAAGCTATAGATGGATGGATAGATAGATAACAGATAGGTAGACTGATATATGACCAATAAGCCATAGATTGTGCGGAGCAAAGTCCAGGGGGTGTCATTAAGCCTCGGTGTGGGTCTTTCCTGGAAGGCAGGGACCGTCTATATATGTATGTCTGTGTGCATATTTTGCAGTGTGTCCTACATGGGATGGATGCTCGGTGTTGGATTTGGGGCTTCTGCCCTCTTATGGTTTCTCGTCATGGCTACACCCTGCTCTCAATAGCTTCAGCCTTTTTTGGAAGCTAGTTTGCATTCCTTCCTCTTCCCCAAGACTTAGAGCCTCATCAGCAGCCAGGGACTAATGAGCAAAGATTTTTCTGCAAAATGTGAATGCATTTTTGCTCCCTCCCAGGATGTAATTGGTGCAGGGCGAATACCTTACTCTGTTCCACAGCAGAGACGTTCTGTCGATGGCTCCCTGTAGGACAATAGAATCCCCTGGTCCATATGTAGGAGCGGCAGGCAGCGACTTTCTGTTCCACAGCTCTAAAAACAGAGCAGAATGTACCTTATTATCATGTTTGCAGCAGGCAGGAGCCTTCTTTCACTGTAAACTCTCCTGACATTCCCAACTGAGATAATTATGGTGCTTAAGGGAACTTTTGGCCTCACTAAAAATACTTAGCAACAGTTTGTGCTGGTGAGGAATGTACACAGGCAGGTGATCTGAGAAAGAGAGCAGCCTCAGCCTTCTCCAGCTCATCAGAGAGCATTAAGGGACGCCTCTTGGATTGGGTTTGGTTTTTTGGTTGTTTTTTGTTTTTGTTTTTTGATGTGTATCTCTTGTCTCCCTGCCTCCTCATCTTCTCATACCCTCATGACCAAGTCTATCTTTGATGCCAGGAAGTTCCTTCGCACACCAGGAGAGGCTTTGCTTTCCTTCTGGCTGGATACAGAACAGCTCAGAGAGGAGATTGTATATTTCACCCATTCTGGCTTTGCTGCCACTTTCTTTGCAGGTCCAGTATCTTAGCTTCTGGTCTGCCTCTTCCCCAATTAGCCATGTGGACCTGCTCTGAGATGTTCTCTCTGAAACTCTGTGGACAGGGAGTTGGGGGGTTTGCTGGTCCAATCTGTACCCAATCAAGGATCTCTAGAACATCCCAGACAGGTGTCAATCTGGCTTCTTCTTGACAAATTCCAGCAGAATAGACTATAATGCCACTGACAGGCCATTCTGCTTGAGAAAACCCTTAATCATCAGAAACTTTTTTCCTAGCAAAGTCCACCAGTTAGGTGTGCCCAGTGGGGACAAGCAGACCAGAGCTAATCCTCTCACATAGTAGACCTTCAAATATTTAAAAGCAGCTAGCATATCCTCTCCTTAAGTCTCTGTTTCTCTGGGCTTAATATCCTCAGGCCCTCCTGATCCTCAGAGGGAATGTTCTTAAAGCCCTTGATAATCCCCATTGCCTTTCTCCAGAAATTTTCCTTGAAGTCCCAGCAAAAATCTTAGCTTTTACAGGAAGCCTTCCCAACCCCTCTTAATTCCAGTGTCTTCCCTCTGTTGGTTATTTTCTATTTATCCTGAATATAGCTTGCTTTGTATATAGTTGTTTGCATGTCATCTCCCCTGTTAGGGTTGCAAATTCCTTAAGGAGAGCATAATATCTGACACCTAGTAGGTCCTTAATGAATGTTTACTGATTGGTCATACTGATTGGTTATTGTCATTCTTGGACACCGAGAGATTACTACTACTACTACTGATTGGTGAATTATCAACATCCTCTCTAGAAATGTGGAAATTTTACAGAATTTATGTGGATCTTAAAAAAAAATACTTTCCATTTTAGAACCCATATTGGTTCAAAGTCAGGAATGGTAAGGGCTAGACAATGGGGGTTAAGTGACTTACCCAGGGTCACACAGCTAGAAAGTGTCTGAGGACAGATGGGAACCCAGGACTTCCCCTCTCAAAGTCTGGCTCTCCATCCACTGAGTCACCTACCTGCCCCTATGTGGGATCTTTTTAGCCTCAACCCCACCAAACCTTACTTTTGAACATGACTTGTTGATTCATCCTGGCAGAGTGTAATAAAGTGCCCACTATGTGAAAATGGTCCTTGCTAGGCACTCTAGGAGAAACTATGATATACAAAGTTCCCTTACTGTCCAAGGACATCACAGACTGATACTGACAATGCAAGGTAAACTGTTGGTGATGGGAGTGAGGCAAAAAGTGCTGGCGTTAATCTCCTCTAATAACAGTAGAGACATTGAAAGTTGTGAAGCAGAAGGTATAAGCTTGAGGCAAGCTCATAAAAACTGACCACAAGTTTTCCTACTTGTCCCTCCTCAAATTCTTTTTGTTATGCCCTGAAATTTGTAGTATGTTATATCATACAAATCAGTAGAAGGGAAGATCCCTATTCTTCTTATTTCCTAAGATCTTAGAGAAAGGAATTTTGTTATGTGGGTTTTAAAATTAATATTCAATAACTAAGTATCCTATTTTAAAAGTTGTATTAATAATAACTAAATTTAAAAAAAGAACTAGCTAAAAAGATGCTAACCCAGCCCTCTGATGAAAGAAGAGAGCAAGGGAGGCAGAACCTCAGAACTTATGCAAACGTGACCATGCAGCATGGTGGAATTTGGGGAAATACTAAGGGACTTCTGGGGGATGAAGTCCAAAGGTTCAAAATCTCCATTTATACAGTTATTTTTTTCAGGACATGAATAATGGGCTTATTTTTTCTCCAGTGTTGGCAAATATTGGCCTCTTGACCCTGGGCAAGAAACTTAATCTCTCAGATTTATCAAAATGGATATCATTTTGGATGAAGTGTAGGGCAATACCCAGACTGAAACTGAACCAGATTAAAATGTAATTGGAAACATTTAACCAAATAAATAAAAAGATAATAGGACATACATAATGTAAACATGGGGTTCTATAAGTTAATACATAGCCAGAAGAGATCTTTATGTACAGTTTAATGGTCCCTATTTCTATTTGAATTTGACACCACTCTAAGTCAACTCTACAATTAAGGTTCTGACTTGAATTGGTAACAGGAGTTTCCCATGCCAATGAAATCACAGGCAAATTTTTTATCCCTCATTTTGCATATATTTTTAATTTATTTGTCCATATAATTAATATATAATAATAATAAAATATTATTTTTCTTTCCCTCCAAAATTCCTCTTTTCCCAAAAAGAATTATCCCCAATGAGCTTAGCAACTTATTTGTCTTTATATTTTTGTCCAAGTGCTTAACACAAAGCAGGGGCTTAATTGAGTACTCATTGAATAGAACTGACTCAAATAAGTGTGAGAGCCAGCAATCAGTAGAAAAGATATCACTGAGGTAGCCTACCCAACAGGAAGAGGAAACTGGGAAAACATACAGCCAGGAATCAACAAATATCAGTACCAAGACAAGAGACAACCATACTCCTTTCCTACATGTCAAAATGCCAAGGCCCGTCAGCCGGGGCACAGGACATGAGTATATACTAAGATGGAGCTGTTGATTTTCTAGAAACTGGACTCTCACCAACCAGAAAGAATAGAATAAGAAAAAAAGGAATAAATTCCAGGCTGATGAAATTATACTAGACATCTTAATGAAAAAATGCTCAGTTCCCACTGAGCCATTAAATGATTGGTTTCCACATGGAAGCACCCATCTCGGGTGACAACTCTTTGACAAACTGTTTCTTTTTTTTTTTTTTCATGGAACTGTTCTGGATTTAAAAGATTAACCAAAAAAAGAAAGAAAAAAGAAAAAAAATAAAAGCTTGTCCTTAAAGGAGAACCTGTCTTGTGATTTTCACTTCACACCAATGAAAACTCAACTGGAAGGCTGGGACAAGGGAAAGGATAAGAATGGCTTGTTCTTCTGCACACATTCAACAGGAGTCACTAATCAACTATTCTTAGTTGATTTCATAGGATCATAGATTCATAACTAGAATAGACATTACAAACCATCTACCACACAACCTCTTCATTTTACAGATTAGGTGACTGAGGCACAGAGAGCTGAAACCCTCAACTTCACAAAAGATGGACAGCAGGGTTAGGATTTATTGTTTTCTTTTACTGATCTATCATTCTCATTATCCCTTCCAAATTATGCAATTTTTGAAGTGATACATATGAAATGAAAAATACAACCTTTAATATATACATACATGCATGTGTCAGGCAAAAACCAATTTCTACACTGGCCATGTCTCATTAACTTCATCACCAATCTGGCAGGAGGTGACTGATCTGTTTCATCTTTATTCTAAGATTTGAAACCAAATATTTTAGCTCTAATGCCATCCAATCAAACACAAATTATGAAGTGTTCCTATTATCTGCACATAGTAGATTGCAATCAGCATTGCTGGAAGGACCATCGAAATCAATGAGCTCACAAATTTGTTTGAGTGTCTAAGTATATGCTTGGTTCTACATTAAGTACTTGGCCTAAAAAGACTAACACTCCTTGCCTCCTTGCCTGCATCAAGTTTCCATTCTTCTGGGAGATATCCTCTAGAGACATTGTTCTTTTCATTACACCCATGGTGCCTCTACTAAAGTTTACTTATATAAAATGATACGGTAATACAATGGAGAAAGAATAGGACTTGGAGTCAGAAAGATCTGAGTTCAAATCCATATTTGAACTATATTAAAAAGGGCTTTAAAAGACTGCCTGCCCTTTGATCTAGTCATACCACTGCTGGGTTTATACCCACAAAGAGATCATAAGGGAAAAGACTGGTACAAAAATATTTATAGCCACGCTCTTTGTGATGGCAAAAATTTGGAAAATGAGGGGATGCCCTTTGATTAGGGAATGGCTGAACAAATTGTGGTATCTGTTGGTGATGGAATACAATTGTGCTCAAAGAAATAACGAACTGGAGGGATTCCATGTAAACTGGAACAACCTCCAGGAATTGATGCAGAGCAAAAGAAGCAGAACCAGGAGAACATTATACACAGAGACAGATATGTTGTGGCACAATCAAATGTAATGGACTTCTCTACTAGCAGCAATACAGTGATCCAGGACAATTCTGAGGGACTTATGAGAAAGATGCTATCCACATCCAGAGAAAGAACTGTGGGAATAGAAACACAGAAGAAAAACAACTGCTTGATTACATGGCTCAACGGGGATATGATTGGTGAAGTTGACTCTAAACAATCACCCTGGTGCAAATATCAATAATATGGAAATAGGTCTTGATCAATGACACATGTAAAACCCAATGTGTTCATTGGCTATGGGGGTGGGGGGGAGGGAAAGAACATGAATCATATAATCATGGAAATATTCTATATTAATTAATTAAATAAAATTCCCAATTAAAAAAATAAAGAAATATCTGAGTTCAAATCCAGCCTCAGATATTTACTAGCTGAGTGACCCTGGGCAAGATATTTAAATTCTGTCTCACTTTCCTCATCTATAAAATCAGCACCTACCTCCTAAGGTTGTTATGAAGATCAAATGGGTTAATATGTGCAAAGTGTTTTACAAATCTTATAGCATTAGCCATAAGCTGTTATAATCTCTTAAGAAAATTACAATTTACCTTCAACAACTTCTAGTTGTAAAACAGTATTCATTCACCTTCCCAGGGACTGACTTTTTCAAATTCTAGAGTTTGAGTCCATTGACAATGAAGAAATTAAGTTCATTTTCCATGACTTGGAAAAAAGAACTATATATATATATTTTTGGGCTAATTTGGTACCACTGAGACATTTAAATCACTCTAGTCAATTTTAGGTTGAAATTGGTCTCCCAATCGTCTGTAATTAATCTACTGAGCTTTCAAAAGAACTACAAAATATAATGGCTTAACATGTTGAAGATTCTTGGCCCCTGACACTTCTAATAATCTGACAGCCATTCAGCTCAACAGCTTACTTCAGAAGAGATGGGAAGCCACACTGATGGTTCTGGTCCATTAAGCATCTTTGACTGGAAAGCTATTCCAAGTCTACTCTTAAAATCCTTGGAGATAGCAGTTCCAGGCTAGGCTAAGCCAGTACAGTCAGGTGATGGCACAGTGGATAGGGCACTGGGCTTGGAATCAGGAAGACCTGGGTTCAAATTTGGTTTCAGATGCCATCTGTGTGACCTTGAATGAGCCACTTAACCCTATCTCCCTCATTTTCCTCATCTGTCAAATGAGCTGGAGATGGAAATGGCAAACCACTTCAAAATGTCTCCCAAGAAAACCCCAAATAGGGTCATGAAAAGTTGGACATGACTGAACAAAAATAAATCCTTCTTCATTCTGTTTCTTTCCCTCTATCCTCTAAGTAGCTTGTACAGATTAGTCTGCTTGCTGTCTTCCCCATTATGAGCTCCTTAAAGGCAGAGACTTTATTTTATTTATATGTTTATATATCCCCAGCACTTAATATAGAGCCCAGCACACAGAAGGGACTTAATAAATATTTATTGCTTGAGTGACACAATTTTTAAAAAATCCTTACCTTCCATTTTGAATCCATACTGTATATTGGTTCCAAGGCAGGAGTGGTAAGGGCTAGGCAATGGGGGTAAAGGGACTTGCCCAGAGTCACACAGCTAGGAAGGATCTGAGGCCACCCAATACCTTTTGCCTACTGACTTTGTCATTTCTGCCCCAAAGCAGTGCAGCTGGGTGAGAAATGAAAAGATGGTTGGAGCTGAGATCTCTCCTTCCATAGAGATTTTGGAGTTTACAGCTCTGCCCTCCATTCAGAAGGATAAAGAGTGGTGATAAGGTGGAATACCAAGACTGATAGGATCTTGTAAAAAGAGGAGTTTTCCTAATCCTCTAAAATGATGAGTTTTCCTAATATTGAGCTTCCTAGGGCTTGGTAGTGAAATCAGAAGTCCCTGAATTCTGCAACTAGGTGAGAAAAGTGTCATTGAATATGTTCTCTCAGCTACAGATTTGACAGGCATGCCACCTATGGCTTTATCCAAGTCTGATATGAATGTTAAACAGCCCAGAACCAAGCACAGCTCCTTAAATTGGGGCATTAAGTGGTATCACTTTAGAGAACCCCAAGGCACTAACTCAGTTCAACAAACTTTTATAAAGCATTCAATATGTGCAAAGAGCTGGGAACCCAAATATCTAAATAAAACCATCAAGGAGTTTATATTTCAAAAAATATATAATTTAAGCATGGGGGGTGAGGATAAGTTTGGGATCCAGGGGCTGAGCTAGACTGTAATCTACTAGACCAGTGATGGCTAATCTTATTGAAATAGAATGCTGTGTCCCTCCCCTCCCTGAAGTGTCAGGCACACCCCAACTTTACCTTACCCCATACAGGGGAAGGGGGAAGCACTCCCATTGGGCTGCTGGGTGGAGGGACGGGATGGGTGAAATGAGGAATGTCCTCAACAAGTATAGAGAAGGGGAGGGGTATAACCTGAGCTCTCTGCTCCCCTCCAGCTCTGCTGCCTGTGAACCACCCACCTTATCCCCTGTGCTCTCCCATTGGGCTGCTGGGTAGAGGGGAAGGGGAGAGGGGAAGAGGAGCAGCTCTGTCCAAATCCCTCTGCCTTACTAATAACAAACTCTGAAGGAGGGGGTGGGGTGCAGCTGTGTGCCCACAGAGTGCTCTGTGTGCCTTCTTTGACACCAATGTCATAGGTTCACCATTACTGACCTAGATCCTTGTATGCCATGACTGATGGCCCAGTAGATACAATCTGCCTTTAAGGAGGGACTATATACCCACCTGCCAATAACATAGTGGGAAGGATAACTACTTTCATGCATTCAACCTATTTTGTGCAGACAAAAATACAAGGCACTTTATTTACAGTAACTAAGGCATAGTTCCTGACCTCACAAATTTCACAGGTTTGCATGAGGATGTGGGGAGAAGATACGAAAGACAGAAAATACTTAATAGTGTGCATAAGTTAAGTGTATTAGGGTACATCTAAGTATCACAGTGGACAGAGCACCAAGCCTGGAGGTGGGAGGATCTGGGTTCAAATCTGACCTCAGGTATTTCCTAGCTGTGTGATCCTGGGCAAGTCACTAAACCCTAATTACCTAGCCTTTGCTCTTCTGTCTTAGAACTAAGGCAGAAAGTAAAAGGTTGTTTGTTTTTTAATGTAGTAGAGTAGCAAAAATAAGTAAGATAGGGATGTTGAGGTAAGTTATAACCCACCAAAGAGGATCAGGGTAACACTTTGTAAAAGAGATACCATTGGAACTGTGCTTTATGATGAACAATGGAAAGTGAATTTAGAGACAGAAGACCTGAGCTCAAGCCATAGGTCCACGATTTAAAATGTGTGTGACCATGGGCAAGCATCCTGACTTCTTTGGGCATGAGGCTCCTAATAAGTAAAGATGATAGATATGAATTAGATAAACCTTAAGGCTCCTTATAGATTCAAATCTATAGGAGAAAGAGGGAAGATATTCTAGGCATGGAGACCCAAAGAGTATAGAGTACCCTAGTTTACCCTAATATTAATACTATTAGGCACCTTCATAGTACAGTGGATAGAGTTTCAGACCTGGAGACATCTTCTGAATTCAAATCTGGCCTCATAAACTTACTGTGTGGCCCTTGGCATTCACTTAACCCTGTTGCCCTCAGTTTCCTCATTTGCAAAATGAGCTGGAGAAGGAAATGGCAAACTAGCTGGGTGACCTTGAGCAAGTCACTTAACCCTGTTGCCCTCAGTTTCCTCATCTGTAAAATGAGCTGGAGAAGGAAATGGCAAACCACACCAATATCTCTTCCAAGACAACTTCAAATGGGGTCATGAAGAGTGGGGCATAACCAAAAAATGACCAAACAACATTAATACTATTAGTTTTAGAGGCAATACTGTAAATTAAGGAAAGCCCTGGTTTTGCTGCCAGAAGACCTAACTTCGCACCCCAGCTCTCCTAATTACTTATGAGTGGCCTTATCCAAACCCCTTCATTTCTGTAAGCCTGTTTTCTCATTTTTCAAATAAGGAGTTGGATTAAATGATCTCTGAGATCCTATAAAGCCCCTTAAATCCTTGCCAACTCTCAGTTTTTGCCATCCCAGGTTCTACCGCCAGATGGCTCCAAAGGGCCTTGGGCATCTCTACCATCTCCTTAAAGGAACCTCTCCTACCCCTTCCCTGATCCTGTTAGTCAGCTTTCTCAGAATGGGTGTTACTTCTGACCACAGATGTAGCAATTTTCAATCTTTCTATAAACTCTCCTATAAAAAGGTTCAGCCCTAAAAATTACAGCTAGTATTTATTGTAAACTTTAAGGTTTGCAAAGTGTTTTATGAATATTTTCTCACTTGGTCTTCACAACACTCCCTAGGAGATAGGTGCTATTATTACATCCATTTTACAGATGAGGAAACTGAGGCAGACAGTGGTTCAATGACTGGTCCAGGACCAAACATCTAGGAACTGCCTGAGGTCGGATTTGAACTCATATTCCTGACTACCCCATGGTCACAGTTTTATTCTCTACTGCTACCTTGCTGCCATAATGTAAACCAGTTAGGGTTAGTATTTTCCGATCTACTTTCCCCTCCTAGATTTACAGCTGGGAGGGAACTCAGAGGCCATCTAGCTGTGTTCCTTTATTGCTATTATTTTGGAAAGATATTCATTTGCTGAGGCATGAGTCATTGTGGACTCATTGGCTTTTCCAACAACCAGATTAAGTCATGGCGGAACTATGGCTTGGATTGCTCTGGGGGTTGAATAGAGGCACATACTTTGGAAATCAATAAATAATGGGTGTGGGCGAAGAGGTGTGGGGGAAAGAAGATGAGCAGAGGGCTTGGCTGAGGTAGACCGGCAGTTTCAACAGATGGTTACCCAGAATTCTACAGATGAAAATGTCTTTATGGGTTCTTCTTGGGCTTTGAGAAAGTGATTGGATTTAGAATAATAGGACCAAGTCAGCAAGCAGCTTTCCTAGCTTGCCTTCTAATTTGCATTCCCCCACTTTTCTAGCCTCTTATAAACAAACGTGGTTATTAGTCTATCTGATTGTAGGAAACACAATATATTTCTGCCCTAAAGTGTCAAAAAAAAAAAAGGCATGAAATCAAATATACAGAAACAAGTCGATGTGGAAAGCTTATTTCATAGTAAGCACGATTTTTGTAATAGTGCATCCTTTCCCAAAGAGCTTAGAGCTATTTCTAATGCTTCCATGCCTAGGAAGGCATGATTGTGTTAGAAATATTTTTTTCTAAAGAGGAAGCTTTTGTAATTGAGCAGAATTGTGTAATTTGTGAGAAAGTAGTATTGCTTTCAGCTCATGGACATCTCGGCCTGGAATAGGTTGAATTATAAAATAATCTTTCAAAAAGCTGGTGGTTATAGACAAAGATGCAAAGATACAGCCTCCCCTACAAAATCCACTTTTTTAAAGGGCCAAATTACCAGAGACTCTGCCAGCATCCATCAAGGGAAGGAGAAAAAGTGTGGGCAAAGGGCATAGGCATTTATTAAGCATCCGCTATATGCCAGATGGGGTAGGTAGGTGATATAGTAGATAGAACACTAGACCTGAAGTCAGGGAAGATCTGAGTTCAAATCTTCCTTCAAACAATTTCTAGATTAGATGTGTGGATTAGATCGAGGATCAGGTGGTTGTTCCCACCACATACACAACATGATTGGCTGGACATTATTCTGAATGAATACTATAATCCTGTCAATCCCCATAATGTCTACATGCCCATGGACCACCCCCCAGAGGACAAGAAGACCCAGTAGATGCACCTACAGCCTCCTCATCACTCACCTGGTCCCTTATTCCCCCAGAGCTGAGTTTGGATTTGGTGGGGAGGCTTTCGTCAGACCTGCCCTTTCCCTCTAGGTCTGTGTGTAGTTAGCAGTAACAAACATGGAGAGAAAGGGAGTAGCCTGGGAGAGTTCCAGCTGGCCTAGAGACACTGATACCTCTCTCCCTCTCCTCCACCTTCGTCAATGGGACTTCTCACTGGAGTCGCCATTTTCAATTTACTCCTTTTGCATTAACACAGCATCCCATAAAGGAGGGATGGTTCCTGTCCAGCTTCTCTGCTTCTCCCCAGAACTCTTATTTTTTGAATTTTTTCATTCATTTTGGATTGTACTTGTGGCTCCTCCCAGCTCATATCTTTCTCCCAGCCCTGGGAAGTTGGTTTGAACTCATGGCCTAAAGGTCCCCTTCCAGTTCCTAACCACATTCCATCACCATTCTCCAGCTACGAAGCCTAGTCCAAGTTTCCAGTGTGGTGTAAGATTGGGCAGTGGCTTGCCCTCAAGAGCCCCATCTTTTCCATTCCTCTCCCTTTGGGGCATCACATCTGTTCATATTTCCCTGTTTTTTTATAGCCCCACCACTTTGTTGTGGGTTTTGATTATGATCCTGTGATGCCCAGGGTGGATACCCAGGGTGGGGAGGGAGAATAAAGGGAAGACTGCTCAGCTGGGGAGAAAACAGGTAAATGATTGCTTGGCTTTGCTCCCTTGCATCCCTAACTCATGCTTTTAGAGGGTCTTGAGGATCCCTCCTGTGCTCTGTGGGCTGCCTAGGCTCAGAGCTAAAGATTGCGCAACCTTTCCCACCCTCCTTAGGGCTCCTCTTTGGTGGAAATCAGGTGTACTTGGGGCCTGGTTTAGTCCTGAGTTAAAAAGTATCTTTTGTCAGTCCCAATTCAGTTCTCATCTCTTTAAGCTTCGTGCACCTGATTGGTGACTCTCCCCTGGATGCGCTAACTTCCTTTGATTCCCTCTTTCTGGCCAGAGTGTGAGAAGATCTTTATTTAAAGAGAACTCCCTATTTATTTGAACAAAAATCCAGTTAATATATATATATTTTAAAACCATCACCTTCCGTCTTGGAGTCAATACTGTGTATTGGCTCCAAGGCAGAAGAGTGGTAAGGACTAGGCAATGGGGGTCAAGTGACTTGCCCAGGGTCACACAGCTGGGAAGTATCTGAGACCAGATTTGAACCTAAGACCCAGTTAATATATTAATGTGAAATAAACCCTCTAGTACCTTGATTTGTTTGCCAAAACTATGATGTAGTAAAGATGAAGTAGCTTAAAAAAAAAAAGATGTGTGGATTAGATACTGGTAAGATTAAACACTGGAAAACTCATTTAACCACTATTTGCTTCATCTGTAAAATGGGGATATATGGAGAAGGAAATGGCAAACCACATCAGAATTTTTGCAAGAAAACCCCATGGACAAAAAGTAGAGCTGGGCTCGACTGAATTCACACTGCCAGGCACTGTGCCAGGCATCAACTCTGTGAGATAGGTACTATTATTATTTCTGGAATTTTTAACTGGAAATGGTTTGTGGCACCCTGGACCATTATTCTGGGAAGTGTATTATACTCAAAACAACGGGACAGCCAGTATATAACATACAAGAACTAGCCTCACGTGAGTCACCTGTAGCATTACTGAAAGTCGCCCTCATGTTTAAAATTACCTATAGGGGCAGCTAACTGGCTCAGTAAATAGAGAGCCAGGCTTGGAGATGGGAGGCCCTGCGTTTAAATGTGACCTCAGACAATTCCTAGCTTTGTGACTAACTGCAAATGCCGAGTCCTTACTATTCTGTTGCCGTGGAACCAAGACTTAGTACCAACTCTAAGTCAGAAAAAAAAATTATCCATGGATTCTCTCCAGTTCAACTAATTGTACTCTTAGTCAAATATGAATTCAATTATCTGATGCACTGTATATGTTCTGTTCTATGTTAAGGAATCCCACTTCACCTGCCTTTCTAGTACCTGCAATAACACACTGGCTGCCTTTTTATTGGTGGTAAGAACTTCGTCAATTACTAGAGTTTATCTCAATCACAATAGTCAATAAAAGCTTAATTTTACCGTCATGTTTCACTTACCTGAAAGGAACCTGAAGGGAGGATGGGCTAAAAGCCATCCTCCTGGGCTGTGTGTTTTTAATTCAGAAGACACAGGGCTTGAGGGGTTAATCAATAGAAAGCACTGGCTGAGAACTTGCATTAAAAATAAGGATTTACAAAGGCTCTGAGTGGGCCTTCAGCCTTAAATAATATTTTTACCTAATTTAAAGAAAAAACATTAAATTATGCATATTTTTAAAAATAAGGATTATGGGGTGATGAAGGAGAACTATATAAGACTGACCTGAAAAGTGAAATGAAAAAAACTTCTGCAAAAAATAAGATTTTTCCGGGGTAGCCAGCTGGCTCAGTAGATAAAGCCAGACATAGCGTCAGGATAGGGAGATATAGATAGGTAGGTAAGTAGATAGGTAGTTGGATAGATAGATAGATAGATAGATAGATAGATAGATAGATAGATAGATAGATAGATAGTCAGATGTATGTATATATGGATGGATGGATGGATGGATGGATGGATGGATGGATGGATGGATGGATGGATGATGGATGGATGGATAGAGATGGATAGATAGAGAGATGGATAGAGAGATGGATTAGATAGAGATAGATAGATAGATAGATAGATAGATAGATAGATGGACAGACAGACGGATGGATACACACATACATATATACATACATATATAGATACAGAGATAGAGATATATGATTTGCTGCATTAGAAACATTGTCCATAGCTCAAAGGAAAGGCATTTCTGTCCATTTATTGCACTGAAGTCTCCAAAAGCATTTTTCTGTGAAGGCTACAAATGCAGAACTATATGAAACCTCCTTTGGGGGCTATAGTTCTGGAGTCTACACCAAATATAATCCACCTCAAGAAGCGGGAGGAATGAGGTTTAGTCTGCCATTGGCTTCCCAGGAAAAGAAGGTGAGGCAGGGTAAGACCTTGCATTGACAGTTGCTGATAAATGAGAGATGGTGCCTTTACCTAATGGAATGGCAACAGAGGAAAGATGTTGAATAACTATACTTGGTCTTAGTAATAGTGCAGGTTTCCCTAGAGGACAATGGATTCTTTGGGTGCTAGTTACTTCCTGGGGAAGGGCAGGCTGATTTGAGACAGATTTTTCTGAAGGGAAGATTTAGAGAATAGTAGTGGAAGTATTAGCTGTGGTATTCCTTGTTTCAGAGGTCAAGAAGGTAATGAAATAAACCACTCAATAGAAAAGTTGGGTAGAGCTTGGGTGGAATTTAGTTTCATTTTTTTTGTGCTCTACAGTATTTAATAGATGAATCAAGGAAGTAACTGAATAAAGGGATTAGACTAGACCTTAGAGCTTCCTTCAGACTCTAAAATGCTAAAATCCTGTGACAATTTCTATATACGATATATGTGTATGTGGTTTTATATACATGCATGTATAGAGTAATTTTATACATACATGTGTACACACATATACGTAGGTGTCCTAAAAGTCTTATACACTTATCTAAGGACTTTATATTATATATGTAATATATTATATATGATATATATTTATATAAGGATTATATATAACATTCCTATATATGTACATGTATGTATGTATATAGTGCTTATATTGCTATTTCTTGCCTAGGAATAACATTCCATGATTTACAGCCAAGGGTCAGCAAATGATGACCCAGAGGTCAAATCCAGCCTGCCCCCTCTTTTTTTATGGCTTTTGTACCATTAAATATGGGCTCATTCTTAGCTGGTGGGCCATTCAAAAGCAGATGGAGGGCTAGATTTGCTAACCTCTTTTTTTTTTCAAGTTCTAGAGTTTCTCGCTAATGGAAATTCTTCCTGATTCCTGCCCCTCGAGTTGTCTGTGTTCTTTCTACATTTTCAAGTTATTGGGAAGACTTGGAGTTGGGAAGGCCCAAGTTCAAATCCAGGTCACTCAACTTATTTTGGCTTATTTCTTAGTCTCTAAAAGGGAGTTTGACCTACCTCCCAGGGTTGTTGTGAGGGTCAGATGAGGTAGCACATATAATGTGTTTTGAAAATGTTGTGCTATCTAAATGTCCTCAATTATTACTATGCATATTTTCCACTGACATCTGTGTATGTATTTTTTCTTCCCAGTAGATGCAAGTTCTTTGAAGGCTGACCCTATTTTGTTGGGTTTTTTTTTTACAACTAAACCTTGCATAGTTGTTTGCATATTTTGTTGTTCAATCACTTTAGTGTTGTCCAACTCCTGACCCCATTTGGCACTTTCTTGGCAGAGATACTGGCATGGTTTGCCATTTCCTTCTCCAATGTGTTCTCTTTTTCCAGATGAGGAAACTGAGGCTAACAAGGGTCAAGTGACTTGACCAGGGTCAAACAGTCTGAGGCTGGATTTGAACTACAGAAAATAATACTTCTTGAATCTAGGTCTGGTGCTCTATCCACTGCATCACCTTACTGTCCTAGATTACATATAATAGGCAATACATAGATGTTTGTTGAAGGGGCAGTCAGGTGGCTCAGTGGAATGAGAGTTAGACCTTGTGTAATGAGGTCTTAGTTTCAAATCTGGCCTGACTTTCAAACTGTGTGGCCCTGGGCAATTCAATTAACCCCTATTGCCTAGCCTATACCCTATTCTATTGCTTCTTGGAACCAATACAAAGTATTGATTCTCCACCTCACAGTTATCAGATTGTCCAATATTACAGTAAATGAAAGTAAGCAATGTTGGAGGGGATGTGGCAAAATTGGGACACTAATGCATTGCTGGTGGAGTTGTGAATCGATCCAACCATTCTGCAAGGCAATTTGGAACTATGCCCAAAGGGCTATAAAATTGTACTTTGATCCAGTAATACCACTATTGGGTCTGTATCCCAAAGATATTTTTAAAAAGTGTGTGTGGGGAGAACTTTCTTATACAAAAATATTGATAGCTGCTTTTTTTTTGTGGTGGCAAAAAATTGAAAATTGAGGGGATGTCCATCAACCGGGGAATGGCTGAACAAATTGTGGTGAATGCTGATGATGGAATAACTATTGTACAAGAAGAATCAATGAATAGGATGATTTCAGAAAAGAGCCAGAAAGATCTGCATGAATTGATGATTCAGAGAGAACATTGTATACAGTAACAGCAATATTGTGTCATGATTAACTGTGAAAGACTTCGCTACTCTCATCAATGCAATGATCCAGGACAGTTCTGAGGGACTTACGAGAAAGAATACTATCCACATCCAGAGAAAGAATTGTTGGACTAGGAATGCAGATGAAAGCATGATTTACCAGTGGTTTATTTGGGGTTTTGGTTTTATATGATTAATCATTGGCAAAAATCAACAATATGGAAATATGTTTTGCACGATGATACATGTGTAACCCAGGGGAATAAAATCCAAAGTATTGATGCTAAGGAGAGTAAGGGTTTAAAAAATAGATATTTGAATGAGAACCCCAAACCATGCCAGTGGTCGAAGCGTGCCCTGACTGACTGATGCATGGACTTAAATTCTTAAATGTAATTCTAATTTTGGTGTTATAACAAAGTTACTAACATTTTCACAGTCCTCAGAATTGATGATCCATTCAAATCTAAGACACGGTTCATGTTGCTGCCTGCTCCCCTCTTTTCTAAATCCACCCCAATAAAAGGAAGACGGGGAACATTCTGTATGGAAGTGGCACACTCCCCCTAATTTCACTGACCATAAGAGCTGAGCCGATCAATTAGGAGAGTTGCGTGCCTTTACCAACCACAATTATACCATACAGAAGATCCTCCTTTTCCCTACCATTTAAAAATTTTAGCATCTCAACTCTATCTGGAAATTCAGTCATCATGTCAAGGTCCAAGGCCCTTTTTAGTGTATGCTGTGTACCATGGCTAAGTGAAAGCTATAAATGGAATATTTAAACAGGAATTTAACTGAGTATGAAACAGTCCTGAGCAGAAGCTTCGGAGAAAACTACAATTTATTTTATGCCCATAATCTATTTTTAAATGGTATGCGTTTTAAATCCCTCTGAATACCAGGCCTGGCTGTTTTCTTATTAACATGGGCCAGATGTTAAGATGTTCAGGAGGGGAAGAGATTGTCTCTTTACATAACAGTTTATAAAATAAACAATGACAACTTTTTCTGTATTATTGATGGTGAAACTTTTTTTATTGTCTTAAAAATATGTTCCTTTACCAAAGGACTCTAGTGTACATTTTTTAAATAAAAGCATAAATTAATGATAGGGCATTTTTTGATGCCATTCAATGAAAGATTGAGCCAGGTTTCCCAACAATCAGCATTCTATAATAGCAGCAATATTTGACAGAAAATGGATCAATACAAGATACAGTGGTCCCTCCTATTTGGACCATTTTGCTAAAGCCAGCTTTATTTGCATTAAAAAATCACACCCTACCTGAATCCAACTAATGGGTTTTGCCATCCTATCTCTGGCTATAGTCGTGGCATCTCAAACCCCTTCGCCCCTTAGACAAAGCAGAGATTGCTGCAAGGTCCTCCACCAAAGGCTCTTAGAAGCTGTAGACCCCCACAGCTCACCCAGAAAGGCGTTTGGGGAATGGGCCTGTGTTCAGAAGAAATGCCTGAGCTAAAGATGGTGGAATGTTACACCAAAGGGCTGAATAGAAAAAGCAAACTTCTTGTCCCTCTCCTTTGCAAGTTATTCTCCGAATTCGTCTGCTTTCAGATCTATTTTTGAAATTTCAAAACAGATATGTTTTAGCCCATTATTTTAAAAATAGAAAGACTGAGAAGCAGTGGGTCAAAAACTTCCAAACCTGCCTCTGAAAGCACCACCATCTCTGGTCACTACTGTCAGGCATCACAGCAGCAAGACAGCTTTACACAAAGGACTTTCCCAAGTGGGGCATGGGTGGCCCCATAAAACTTCTGCTTATTTAACTCCATGTTTTTACACAAAGCACTTGAGGGCCTACACTCTGGGTTGCAATTAATTGGTTTGCTCCCTTTCCCTTAACTGGGGGGTGACAGCACATCCATGGAAATAAGCCAACTGCTATCTAAAACAAAGACTTTTCAAGGCAAATTCAGAGGCAGTCCCAGAAATAAGCATTATTGAACTTGGGAGCTGGGAAGATCTGAGTTTGAATCTTGCCTCAGACACTGACTAGCTGTGTGACTCTGGGTAAGTCACTTAACTTTTCCAGCTTCAGTCATCTAATCTGTAAAATGGGGATAACATCATTTACTTTCTAGGGTTGTTGTGAGCATTAAATAATATATGTAAGGCGCTTTGCAAATCTTAAAGCGCTCTATAGATGCTAATTATTGATGGTTGCTGGTTACGTGAACATTACTATAATGTAAATGTGTGTTAACACAAAAGGCAGTGTGCTTTAATGGATAGGGAACAGTCCCAGAACTAGAACAGACATGGGTTCAGGTCCTACCTCTGACACATATTGACTTGTGACCTAGAGCCGGTCATAGCCTCCTAGCGTGTCAGGTGCCTAACACTGTTACAATGGCCATGTGAATTGCTAGAGGGAATTTCCTCGCCTGGGAGTTCTCGATCCCAATGAAATCACAGATCCAATTCCCATCCCTAGAGTACATTGACAATAAAGGGAAGCTATTGCACAATGAAAAGTTTAAGCTGAATGATACATATAACAAAGGGTGAATGGTTTTCTTGCCCAATGGGCCCCCTGTGTCTGCCACAGTCCTGAGTAGGAAGTCACAGAGCTGGTGTACCCCAGATCAGCCTCTTCCAGATGAAGGGTGACCCTGGGCTCCTCCAGATTCCATGGCATCTTCCAAGAAAGGCTCAACCCTCCACACCACCACTATCCCACCCCCTCAAATGGGAACAAGGAGCCAACTCTACTGAGTTTTACTACATCTTCTGGGTTCCATTGAGCATCTTTTAATTACATAATTGATGAATCAAAAGATGCCAAAGCAAGAAGGCATTTCATATCACTGTTCTAAGTGCTATGGACTCAAAGTAATATCTCACTTCAATGCTTCAGGGATCTGGGACATTATGGGCAGGAGTACTCCATCCCCTGGCACAGATCATACCCTCTCCAAGATCCAGCAGATGGACCCTATGAGCGTGTTGGCCAAAAAATGCATCACATTGAAGTCAACCTGATGGGCCCCTCTGAACATGGGCTGATCCTTATGCAACCCCCAAATCCCCTCCAATGCCCCCAAGGGGGTATCAGAGTAGGACTCCAGTGAAAGAAGTCCATCTATAGGTCCTTTAAAACATTAAGTACCAATCGGCCAAAGACGGTTAGCCCTTATATCTAATATTTCAAATGTCTTGTGTTTGTATTCCTCGAAATGAAATACCAAAATATTAATTGAATTCACTTAACAAAAAAAAAAAAACCACAAAGGATATTTTCCCTTTGAGGTTGCCTTTTATTTCCCATTTTAAAAAATATTGTTGGCTACTGGCCAACTATAAGATGTGTGTATGTGGTGGTAGAGGGGTGGGTGGATTAGGTATGAGCTCACTGGAGGTCTTTCTGCCTGAAAACTAGAACTATGCCCTTTGGGGACAGATTCTTTAAGCCCCAGTTCCCCTGAAAACCAATTCCCCTGAAAGTAGCTTCAGAACCTCTATCACAGTCACTTGTTACAACTCACTGGGGATGTTACTTGACAGGACAATCGTAAAGTACTAGATGGATTCATAACGTCGGGGTTTGAATGACATCCCATGCCTGAACATCTGGCCCCCTCTAAGATTCCAATGAAACTTTGCTGAAAGGGACCTCACTGACTTAAAACCAGGTCTGATTGTAAGACCCACAGATTGTGGTTTATAATTGTTTTAAAGTAACACACGAGTACTAGATTGATAGGACGCACATTTTCCTAACATTCGATGATTCACTGAAGTTTCCGCAGAAGATTTTGATAGGTGTCTCGCTCCAATTTCCATGAATGGCATGATCTCACGTACTCTTTGCCTTTCGTCACAATTTCCTTTTCTAATGCTGGATCATTAACCAGTCTTTTGGCCTGCTGAATGAATTCCTGAGAGGAAGGGGATGGGTGGTAGTGGGGTGGAGAGAAAAAAAAGGAAAAAAATCATTCATTAGGAATAGAGTCTCTGTACATAACCATGAGATTGTTTACCTACTCAACCTTCTGGTCTTCCTTCTGCCAGTCTCCTCTTTCCCAGGAAAAACTGCCTGGGCTTTAACACTTCAAAGATACAGGACTGAGTCAGAGGAGGAGCTCCTAGCACCACCACAAACCATAGTCCCTCTAGGATGCCTCAGGGGACTATTTCTCAGAGCTGCTGTGCCTAAAAGAAAATCTCCTAGCGGTTCAGCCTTTCTGGGCACTGTAAGTTTAGCTAGGTTGGTCTTCAGATGTCAGATATACAAATGGATCCTGCCCCGATACCCAAACTATTTCGGATTTGTATTTATGCCATTGCCTGCTCGCCATTGGCTAATGGTTAAACTTCAGCAAAATGAGTATCAATTGCCAACTATGATAAAGCATCAGAAGAAGGGACCTTTTTACTTAGTCTGTTTGCTGGAGGGGAGGTTGATTAAAAAAAAAATCTTTGGTAAGATAGATAGTAGGTAGATGGAGTGGTAGAGAGAGGTACTAGATAGATATAGATAGATAGATAGATAGATAGATAGATAGATAGATAGATAGATAGATAGATAGATAGATAGATGGACAGACAGAGAGAGAGAGAAAGAGAGAGAGAAATGATAGGTAGAAATATGGATGGATAGATGGATAGAGAGAGAGATTATATGGATGATAGGTAGAAAGAGGGATGGATAGAAAGCCACTAGATAGAATATACATAGATATATAGATAGATGGGCAGACAGATACAGGGAGACTTTACAGATATATACATATATCTATTTCAGATAGATTTCTATGTGGAGATAAGACAAATGATAGAGATAGAGATGATAAAGAGGGAGAATATGAGACACTGTAGTAGATCATATCAGGAAAGGCTTCATGTAGAGGATGACACTTGAGCTGAGCCTTGAAGGAAACCAGAGAGTCTAAGATTTTAAAGACAATCTACAGAAGATGGAAGCACCAGGAGAACATTGTACACAGAGACTAATACACTGTGGTATAATCGAACGTAATGGACTTCTCCATTAGTGGCGGTGTAATGTCCCTGAACAATTTGCAGGGATCTAGGAGAAAAAAACACTATTCATAAGCAAAGGATAAACTATGGGAATGGAAACACCGAGGAAAAGCAACTGCCTGAATACAGTGGTTGAGAGGACTTGACAGAGGAGAGACTCTAAATGAACACTCTAATGCAAATATTATCAACATAGCAATGGGTTCAAATCAAGAAAACATGTAATGCCCAGTGGATTTACACGTCGGCTATGGGGGGTGGGGGGAGGAAAAGAAAATGATCTATGTCTTTAATGAATAATGCTTGGAAATGATCAAATAAAATATAATAATTAAAAAAAAGAATAAGGAAAAAAAGAAAAAAGAAGATGGAAGCAAATCAGGTAACAGAGGATAGTTAGAAGAGCAGGGTATGGGGGTAGCTAAGTGGCTCACTGGATAGAGCACCAGACCTACAGGTAGGATGTCCTGAGTTCAAATCTGACCTATTTCCTAGCTGTGTAAGCCTGGGCAAGTCACTCAATCCTGATTGCTTAGCCCTTACTGTCCTTCTTCCTAGGAACCTATACTTAGAATTGATTCTAAGACAGAAGGTAAAGGTTTAAAAGAAGAAGAGCATGGTATAATACTATAGTATAGTCTCAGAAATAGTAACTCTCAGAAGGACCTGAGACTGGTAAGAGAAATTAAGGTCAACAGCAAGGAGTTCTTTTAGAGGGGAAGGAGGTAGATTATTTGGGGAGAAAAAAAGGATCAGAAAGGGGATAATGCTTTTCCTTGAAATGGCCAGGCCAATAGTAAGTGACAAAAAAGAGAAATCGGAGCTGCTCAATTCTTTTATTTCTGTTTTCTTTACCAGAAGAATGATTTTGCACTGCAAATGTCAGAATTCAAGAGATTGATGGAGAGAGGATACCCAAAGTAAGTAAGAAGACAGTAAGAGACTTTTTCCATAGTGAATACAGCAAACTTTAATTTTATTGTTCAAGCCAGAGTCTGGAGCAACACCCTGCAGGATCCTCTCCTTAAGGGAGTGAGCTTGCTATGTGATTATCAAGGTCAGTTTATATGTTTTAGCTGTGTGGGGTGGGAGAAACCAGGTTATTGTGATTGGTCAGGTTCCACATTGGGTGTTCCTCTAGGGCGCTTGCCAAAGTTTGGTGGATGGGCTACTGAGTATGTATTTCCCTATAACACTCATTCCCACTCAAAGTGGGGAAATTGGGGTCAAACCACAATCAAATTATATTGTAATGAGCTAAATGTTACAAGCAGATAGTTTGCTCTGTTAGATAAGCACAGAATGGGGATTTCCCCTGGAAAGCCCCTGTAGCTATTGTGGTTGTCCTACCAAGACCCACCCTTTCTCATCACAAAGATCTGCCAGATGTGGTCACTGAACCAAAACAATGATGTCTAAAAGATTACTGAAAACAGCAGAGGGACAAGATTGAAAAAAAGTAAATGATCAATTCCCCCCACCACAAAAAAAAGGGGGGGGGGGGGGCTAGAGTCTACAAACCATAGGGCAATGAGCTTAACCTTGATTGCCAGAAAATTCTATAACTGATCAGATTTAAAGAGATGCTTGGTGAATATCTGGCTAGGGAAGCAATGATTACAAAGAGCAGCCATGTTTTCATCACAAACAGATCATGCACTAATGCATTGTTGGTGAAGTTGTGAACTGACCTAACCATTCTGGAGGGCAGTTTGGAATTATGCCCAAAGGGCTACAAAACAATGCATAACTTTGATCCAGTGATGCCACTACTAGATCTATATCCCAAAGAGATTTTTTAAAAGGCGGAAGGACATACTTGTATGAAAAATATTTATAGCAGCTCCTTTTGTGGTTGCAAAGAATGGAAACTTAAGGGATGTCCAGCAACTGAGTAATACCTGAACAAACTGTGTGGCCTTTGATAGTGATGGAATACTATTGAAGAAATGATGAAGATGATTTCATAAAAAGCTGGAAAACCATACATGAACGAATGCAGATCAAAATAAGTACAACCAGAACATTGTACACAGTAACAGCAAAACTGGGGAACAATGAACTCTTTTAATTTTTAAATATTTTTCCATGATTGCATGATTCATGTTCTCTCCCTCCCCTCTTCCCTCCCCCCTCCTAGAGCTGACAAGCAATTCCAATGGGTTATACATGTGTTGTCACTTGATACCTATTTCCATGTTAATCATTTTTGTAATAGAGTCATTTTTTAAAACCAAAACCCCAAATCATATACCCATATAAAGAAGTGATAAATCCTATGTTTTTCTTCTACATTTCTACTTCCATAGTTCTTTCTCTCAATGTGGATAGCGTTCTTTCTCTTATGTTCCTCAGGATTGTCCTCAATCATTGCACTAATACTAGTAGCAAATTTTATTACATATGATCGTTCCACAATGTTTCACTTTCTGTGTACAATGTTCTCTTAGTTCTGCTCATTTCACTCCACATCAATTTATGGAGGTCTTTCCAGTTCACATGGAAATCAATCAGTTCATCATTCCTTTGAGCACAAGAGTATTCCATCACCATCATATACCATAACTTGTTCAGCCATTCCCCAATCGAGGGACATCCCCTCATTTTCCAATTTTTTGCCACCACTGTAATAGTTAAAATTAAGAGACTGGCCACAGATTAATAATTTCATTAGAATTGCTTGGGACATGATAGATGAGCTATAGATAGAAAAAGAGATTTAAAGGGTACTTTCCTTATTGCTACATTTAGGTGGCAATTTTATGGCTACCATTTTGGGCCCCCTCACCACACTCATAGGGAAAACCAGTCAGCTCAAAAAACGTGGAAGTGAAGAGGATGAAATCCACTCTTGCCTCAGTTTATCAAACCAATTCTCCACCCACCAACTCTCACATGTGGCTTATAAGGAGCCAATCAAGGCTCTCTACTTTGCCTTTGCCACTAAGGGGGACAGTCCAGGTTTATTTCAGGAAAGATCATCCTGGCCCCCTGACCCATGACCTTTTGACTTTACTGCCACATTTTTCTGACTGCCATTCTATCCTCATGATCTACCCAATGATTTCCCTCATGCAGTCCTCCCTTCTGGGCCCCACACCAGGTACACATACTGGAAAGGGGGAAGGGCAAATTTCCTTTTCACAATTCCCTCCTTTGATTCTTTGGGAGACCAACATATTAAATTTCCTCACTTGGGTGTACTAGGAGATTAATATGAGAGGTCTCCCCATTCTATATATGGAGTCTATGTAAAATGATTCACTGGGGCACATGTAGTAGAAAGGGAGAAGGGCAAATTTCCTTTCCATACCACAAAGAGCACCACTATGAATATTTTTGTACAACCATTTTTTATTATCTCTTTGGAGTACAAACTTAGTATTGATATTGCTGGATCAAAGGGAGAGCATGCATTCTTTTAAAGCCCTTTGGGCATAATTCCAAATTGCCTTCCAGAATGGTTGTATCAATTTACACCTCCACCAGCAATGTATTAGTGTCCCAGTTTTGCCAGTTTTCCCCCAACATTTATTATTTGGAATGATCAACTCTGAAAGACTTAGTTACTCTTAGCAATCCAATGATCCAGTACAATTCTGAGGGACGTCTGATGTCCACCACCAGAGAAAGAACTGTTGGAATTGGAATCAAGATTAAAACATAACATTTTCCACCTAACTTTATTTGTGTTTTTGTTTGGGAGTTTTGGTGTCATATGAGTACTCTCTTACAACAATGAACAATATGGAAATGTTTTGCATGATAATACATGTATAACCCAGATCAAATTGCTTACCATCTCCAGGAGGGGAGGAAAGAAAACAATTCAGATCTTATAATTTCAGAAAATATATGTGGAAAATTGCAATTACATGTAATTGGGGAAATTAAAATAACTAGAGAAAAGAATAGGTCAAAAAGAATGCCCATCTATTGGGAGATGGCTAGACAAATTATGGTATGTATGAATGAGATGGAAAATTATTTTCCTCAGACACTTCCTAGCTGTGTGACCTTGGACAAGTCACTTAACCTCAATTGTCTACCCTACTTACTGCTTTTCTGCCTTGGACCAATACTTAGTAGCAATTGTAAGATGGAAGGTAGGGGATTTTGTTCATTTTTTAAGGAAAAAAAATGAAAAAATGATTGAGTAACTTTCTAAGACACATGGAGAGACTTGGATGAACTAATTACAAAGTGAAGTGAGCAGTCCCAGGAGATCAATAAGCATGATGCCAACTTCATAAATACCAATGACTTTGGATCCCTGATAAGCACAATGCTCAACCATAACTCCAGAGTACTCATGATGGCATATGACTATTACCTCCTGATAGAAGTGTCACCAACTTTTTCATCAGGATGATTACACTTGCTGTGGATAAAGTTTACTTAGATTTCCAAGAAGCTCTGAGAAGAAATTTTCCTAATTGAATTTTCATTGTGAACAATATGGAGGTAGACTGGCATAGAATGCAATTATGTGGACTTAAAAGACGCATGGATGAATGGATGAACTCAAAGAGTTGTTATTAATAACTCAATGCCAAAAGAGAAGGAGGTCTCTAAGAGAGTAATTCAGAGATGTTTTTGGTCCTGTATTATTTAACATTTATATTGATGACTTAAAGACACAAATGACATCCTCATCAAGTTTCCAAAGGACAAGAAGCTTTGAGACAGCCAACAAACTGGATGACAGAATTGAGAGCCAAAAGGGGATGCTGATAGGCTAAAGCATTTGGGCTGAATCTATGATGAAATTCCATCAGAAAAATGTAAAGTCTTAACACTTGGGTCTAAGAAAATAAAATTCATCAATAAAATATGAAGGAAGATGATTAGCTAATATTTATTTTGAAAAACAATCAGGCAAAAAACCCCTAAGCCTGAAGGTATTAGGAGACTGCAAGCTCAATTTTACTGGGATGTATAATTCTCCCCCCAACCAAAGAAAGGAAGCTAATATAACCCTGAGCTACATTTAGAAGCAAAGATTCTCCATAGGAAAGCGAAGCCCAGTGTCTGCTTTCTCAGACTTTAGCTGGTATACTGTGTTCAGTTATGAGTGCCTCCATTTAAGAAGAAAAAGGATAAGATGGAGCATAGAAATCAATGAAAAGGATGTTCAAGAGCCTTGAGTTCATGTCATATGACAGGCAGTTGAAGAAATTAAGGATGTTTAGCTTGAGGAAGAAAAGGTTCAGGGGGAACATGACTGCTGTGTGCAAACACACGAAGGACTACCACACTGAGGTGGCCTCCAACGTGTTCTATTTGATCCTTGAGGCAGAACAAGGAATAATGGGTAGAAGATGCTCCTTAGTCATTCAGTCATATCCAACTCTCTGTGATGCTGAGCACCATATTGTTCATGGAAGTTTCTTGACAAAGACACTGAAATGATTTGCCATTTCTTTCTTTGGTGGATTAAGGCAATAGAGGTTGAGGGACCTGCCCAGGGTCAAATAGGTAATAAATGTCTGAGGATGAATTTGAACTCTGGTCTTCTTGACTCCAGGTCCAGAATTCTATCCACTGAACCACCTAGTTGCCTAAGGGCAATTGCTCAAAAGAAGCTAATTTAGGCTATATTTCATGGAAAATTTCCTAATAATTAGAGCTACCCAATAATAGATGGGAGTGGGGGCTCAGGAGCATCCTGGGTTCAAATCTGGCCTCAGACACTTCCTAGCCATGTAACCCTGGACAAGTCACTTAACCCCTATTGCCTTGCCCTTATCACTCTTCTGCCTTGGAATTAATGTTTTAAGATGAAAGATAAGGGTTTAAAAAAAAGTGGAATATGAAGCACATATGTGCTTCCCCCCACTGAAGTCTTTAAGTGAAAGCTGTGCAACCACTGATCTGGTATATTATGGTAGGATGGACTGTAACTAGATGGCTGCTGAGATTCCTTTAAGTTCTCAGTTCCTTTGAGATCAATCTAGACCTGGAGGATGGCCAGAGACATAAAGATAGGCAGGGATTGCCTCTGAAGACTAGCCAGGTGGCCAATTTGGCTAGAAGAGAGCACAGTGTGCTTGAAAGGGAATGATGTGTAATAAGGCTGGAAAGAAGGTTGTTGAATGAATAAATGAAGCTGTAAATTTCAAGGTAGGCACTAGATGATTGCTAAAACTACTCCTAGATCTAATAGTCTAAAACCCATTAGCACCACTTTTTCAGATGAGGAAAATGAGATCCCAGAGGGGTTGGTTACATTCCTCATTAAGGCTTTGACTTCTTTTTATTTTTTTTAAACCCTTACCTTCTTTCCTAATTTCAGTTCTAAAAGAGAAGAGCAGCAAGGGATAGGCAATCAGGGTTTGCCCAGGGTTACACAGCCAGGGAAATACGAGGCCAAATTTGAACTCAAGTCCTCCCAACTCCAGAGGGTGCTGTCCTGCCTCAACTTCTAATTAAAAAATAGATACAAAAATCTGATACAATGAAAGATTCAATATGACAAATACAATGCAACAAACACTTATTAAGCACCTAATTTTTATTTTATTAAGCAGAACACAGGTTCTGGAGAGATACAGTTAGACAAGGCACAATCCCCGCCCAAGGAGTTTAAACCTAAAGTTCTTAGTCCTACGTATGCCCAATATTTGTGAGAAGGTTTTTGCTAGACTGAGAAGCTTTAAGGGCTGTTGAACCCAGGTGCGTGGCCATTCTCAAAAAGACAATTAAGGATCATCTCTTCTGGATGCCTGAGGGCAGGGGGCAGACTAGATCATTTCTCGTGGTCTATTTTAGCTATAAGACTATTTTCCTCGAGGCCAAAATGAATTTTACCTGATTATTAATGAGGCCTTTTTGAGGAAGCCACTGAGAGATAATGAGAAATATGCTTCTGTGTATAAAAGAACACACACACACGCACGCGCGCGCGCACACACACACACACACACGTACGCATGCACAAGACCGACTCATCTAATTGTAGGCTAGAATCTGGATGAGAAGAATTTAGCGTGTACCTTTCTTTACCTCTGTGAAACAAGTATTCAGAACAAGACTGCAGACTCATAGCCCAAAGTTCCATGCCACCTGGTAAAATTCCTCAAGGCTTTCATTATGCAATTTTGAGTTGTATAAGCTACCAGGAAACAGATCTACTGCTTGTCAAACATTTATTCCAAGACCCCCATGAGCTAGTCTCTCTCTCTGGTGTTATTCCACTGCCAAATATTTCTTGGAATCATTTCTATGGCAGTATACAAATATAAAATATGGATAAAGCTCAAAATAATAGCAAATAATAAAAGGAAGTTGGGGAAAAAAAGGAAACGGACTATGCACAGGTAAGAATTCTGTTGGCTGAAAGAAGCAAACAAAACTAGAGGAGGTATAGAAAGTCCATGCAAAATATCAAGCTCATATCACTCACAATTGCAACTATGAGTGGTCCATGGTATAAGGACAGTCAGAAAATAATTTTTCAGGGGGCAGCTGGGTGGCTTAGTGGATTGAGAGCCAGACCTAGAGATGGGAGGTCCTAGGTTCAAATCTGGCCTCAGACACTTCCCAGCTGTGTGACCCTGGGCAAGTCACTTAACCCCCCTACCTAACCCTTACCACTCTTCTACCTTGGAGCCAATACGCAAGGTAAGGGTTTAAAAATAATAATAATAATAATAATTTTTCACAAATTTCTTTCATCAGCAACTGACAGGGCCATTCATTATTTTCAAGGGAGGAATAAAACAGAGATATGCTCACATAAGCTTTTCCCTAGTGTCCTGAATATTCTCCTATCCAAAATCAAAATGGCAGACTCTCTATAGATGGGGAAATCCTCTGGATGCCCTTTTTTTTTCCTAGATAACTTGTGCTGATCAACTCTGCCCTTGGAAAACAAAATGGTCTTCTTAATGATACCTACTGTGACTCAAGATATTGGGCTAGTGATTAGCACTTTAAAAAGAAGGTGGCCAAAGAGCCAATTCAGGTCATTGTACAACGTATTGAGCTACATGCTGAGCATGCAAAGATAGAACTAAAACAACCCCCTGCCCTTTAACAGGAGGGGCTAAAACCTTAGGAACAGTTAAACAGGTCTTCATCTTTTTCCCTAAATCACGACAGCAGTAATAGTTTTTACCCTCATTGATATGCCAAATTGATAGCATGGGTTCCTAGAGAAACTTAGGAATTTACATAAGTTATTTTAAAATTAAATATAAAAAACACAGCTATTAAAATGCTTTTGCAGATGGATACTGGGTGTGGGGAGGCATAATCTGTGACTAGAAATGAGGTACATTAGAGTTTAAAATAAATGATGAATATAATAGTCTTGTCCTAATCTGCAAGGTGTTGGATACAGTGCCAGAAAACCAGAGGAGGGTA
The DNA here is from genome assembly GCF_027887165.1 of Monodelphis domestica. Lineage (NCBI taxonomy): Eukaryota > Metazoa > Chordata > Mammalia > Didelphimorphia > Didelphidae > Monodelphis > Monodelphis domestica. The sequence continues at coordinate 53,121,183 of NC_077229.1, read as the reverse complement.
CTGCTGCCAAAAGGATGCTTCCACTTTGAAAGAATCTGATTTGCAGACATCTTTAAGATGCCTCCCCTTGGTGATAGTGGTGGTGAGTGCATGCTGGTAAAAATTACACGGTGAGCAAACTCACTATGCATCTGGGATCACATCCTTTCCAATGACTCAGATCACAAAACGTCCCAACCATCCACTCTGCATGACTCCCAGCTATTTCTTCCCACCAGTTTCCCACAGGGTTCTACCCAGCATGCACACACTGGAGACCGGGTTTACAGTGGAGCCATCCACCTACCACAGCTCACCCTCTCCACATGAGCAGCTCATCTTCTTTTCCCATCATACCCTTCAGGGAGTAGCTTATGTTCTTAATAAAAATAGCTAATTTTTATTAGCCTAATTTCTAATTATGATTGCCTAATTGTAATAGCACATAGCTATAAAGCACTTTTCTTACCGTAACCCTCTGAGGTAAGCAGTACAGATACTATATAATCTCTATTTTTTCAAATGCGACAGCTGAGGTGCAGAAACCATGGTCTTTCTTATATATGGGCACCCAACAAGAATAGGAGTTAAGCTTTGAACTGATTCTAAGATTAGTGTTCCTTCCATCACACTATTCAGGCTCTTCCCATGGTCTACATACAAGACACTGTTCTGCAATGTTGAAATTTATGTTCCCTTTCCAAGGAAGGAAGGCAGGGATAGGTGGCCGGAAAGGAAAGGAGGAAGGAAGGAAGGACAAAGGAGAGGGAGGAAGGGAGAAAGGAAAGAAGGAAGGGAAGAAGGAAGAATGTAGGAATGGAGAGAAGAAGGAAGGAAGGGAGGGAGGAAGGATGGAGGGAGAGAAGAAAGAAAGGAGGAAGGGAGGAAGGAAGGAAGGGAGGGAGGAAAAGATAAGCATGTATTAAACACCTACTATGTACCTGTACTTTGCAAATATTATCTCACTTGATCCTCACAATAATCTAAGAGGTAGGTGTCAAATTTTCTCTCCATTTAATCACTGAAACTGAAGCAGGCAGAAGTGAACAGGATCACCTAGGGTTGCAAACCTAATAATAATCAAAATCATAAAATAGCTAACATTTATATAGTTCTTACTATATTCCAGGCATTGTGCTAAGCTCTTTACAAATATGTCATTTGATCCTAACAAATCCCTGGGAGGTAGGAGCTATTGTGACCCCCATTTTACAGTGACTTATCCAGGGCTAAAGAACTAGGAAGGGTCTGAGGCTGGATTTGAACTTCGTTCGTCCTCACTCCAGGCCCAGCAAACTCACTATGCACTGGGTTTTACACAAGGTAAGTGTTTAATAAAACATATAAATGAATGGTTTCATTTATTCTCTGACTCTCATACTTTTGTTTACCAGCCTGGAGAGCTCATTTGCATTTCTTGTTCTTTTAAATTTTATTTTATTCCGAATTTAAACACCAAAAAAAGAGCATTTCCACATGCACACACAAAAAGAAGATTCAATATGAAACTGTGAATCTCCATTTCCTGGATTTTTTTAAATAGAGAGGAAGAGTTCGTGTGTTTCAGAAGTCCCCAAACCCTCACTCACTTTTAGAGGTAGACAGAAGGGAGCTTCAGAAAGGGGGTCACAGAAGGCACAGGGCAGATGTGGCCCCAAAGACCACAGCCTAATGCACGAGCTCTCAATGCTGCAAGATGAGGCAAAGCAGAGGAGCAGGTGCATTAAAAAAATATGAAAGCAGATTTGCAATTAAGTCATTGTGGTTGTGCCTTTGGGAGATAAAAATGAATGGGAAACTAAATGGCTGACAGTGACCCAAGGGAAGACTAACTTCAGTTGTGCGATTAAAGGAGCAATTAAGGAGGGAAACAGCTAACAGGCACAGTGAGCTCATCACCTGCAGGCCCAATCAAGGTCTTTTCCCTGGAACAGAGCCAGCATTTCCCTCCTGGACAGATGCTGTTGGAGGCCTCACAGATCGACCTAGATCAGGAATCAGGTTTTGAACCCCCAGGATATTCATGGGCGAAAGCCACCGCCACATGTTCTCATTGGATTTCTTTCTACATTGGCCAGGCTCTGTGAACTTGGAAATTACTCCACCCTAATTAAAAATACTTTAGGGGAAGATAAAGTTGTAAACTCCTGATTGAACAATGAAGGTACTTAATTCATACCTTTTAGTGAAGTTAGAACTTAAGCTAAGTCTATTTTTAGATCTAATACAAAAGGGTGTTAAGTACCTATAAAGGTTAAATTAATCACAAAAAGGTCAAGTAACTCACAAAAGGTGAACTTAACAAAGAAGTGTAAGTACTTAAAAGATATAATCTAACCAGAGAAGGTGAGAACTAAAGAGTAGACAGTCCTGGAGAAAATCTAATCAAAGAAGGTGAGAACTAAAGAATAGGCAGTCCTGGAAAAAGCGTCTACTGTGATTGGTAGACATGGAAATTTAAGGGAGGTGACATGAGAGAAAATTTCTTTAAAAGGAGGCTAAAAAAGTCAGTTCAGACAATTCAGTTCGGAGTGGAATTGGATTCAGAGTTCAGTTCAGTTCAGAATTGGAACTCAGCCTGGAGGATCTCCCTCAGACAGCTTCCTGGAGATGGTGTCGTGGTAAGTGATAAGACTGACTCCCTTTCCCTTGGGTTCAGGGAGGCCACTTTGGCCAAGGCCTTTAACTACTGCCTGGCTCAGCCTGAGCCAGAGCAGTTTAAATTAATTCTCTCCCTCTCTCTTTTCCTTAACTCCTTCTCTCTATATTAATTAAAATCATCACAATTCCCAGCTGACGGGTATTTTATTATTTGGGAATTTTCCCTGGTGACCAATTATTTAGATTTCAAGTCACAAAGCTAAAATTATCCTTACAGCTCCCTGGTCTCCATTCTTTTTTTTTTTTCAAACCCCTACCTTCTGTTTTAGAATCAATACTATGTATTAGTTCCAAGGCAGAAGAATGGTAAGGGCTAGGCAATAGGGGTTAAGTGACTTGCCCAGGGCCACACAGCTGGGAAGTGTCTGAGGCCAAATTTGAATCCAGGACCTACTGTCTCTGGGTCTGACTCAATCTACTCAGCTGCCCAGTTGCCCACCCTGGTCTCCATTCTTAGTGACCATTTATGCACTGAGGACACATTAACTCAGGTAAACTTTCGTGGCAGGAATAAACTGAGGCTTTTTAACTAGTAAATAAACAGCTCTGATGGTATCAAAGAAAAATGTGTGGTTCAGAAGATAAGCAGCTTGGACCTGCTATATATATGTAACCTCCGAGTGGGAAAATGCTTCATAAAAAAGACCCAGGACCTTGGAACACACAGCAGTAACCCATGGGCTTCTCTACCTTGTAAAGATCCCAAAGGGCAGAGCTCTGAGGATTCCACTGGGGCAGCTGGCTCATGGAAACACATTTAATGACACAGGCAAGAGTATGGAGGGGAGCCTGCATCATTTCTTACATTACTGACAATTTAAGAACAGGACACACATCAGCTTTCTGGGATAGATAGCTGAAGTCTTGCAGGAGGCAGGGGCAGGAGAAGTGACCGCTGACCTTCTAATATCAAGGTTTCTCCACTAAACAGAGTCAGCTAGAATAAATACAATCCCAGCATATTCTTGAAGATAGAATGAGGTAGGGGGGAAAAGGCACAGCTTATGAATTCACTGATGCTGTTACTTCATTTAAAAGCAGTGATTTGTTTCCAGTAGATCTTCAATAAATATTTGATAAATGACTGGATGGGGAAAAATTTTTTTGGTCTATGCCAGAGGCATCTATCTTAGATTACAAGCTCCCACAAAGCTGGTGACACATTTTAGGTCACGTTATAGAAACAATAAGAAGCAACTTTTATAAAGAACCTACTATGTGCCAGACATGGCACTGAGCACACAAAGACAAAATACGAAATATTACCTGCCTTCAAGATGCTTATATTCTACTTGGGGAAAACAGGACGTACACAGAAAATTAAATACAAAATAATATACAAAGTAGCATCTGGAGAAGGGTACAAGCAGATAGTAGGGATTGGTAGACTTCCTCTTGGAGATGGTACCCAAACTGCATCTTTTTTCCTTTTTTTTTTTTAATACTTACAATTCTATGACAAAAGAACGCTAAGGACTAAGCAATTTGGGTTATGTGACTTGCCCAGGGTCACACAGCTTAGAAATGTCTGAGGCCACATTTGAACCCAGGTTCTCCCAACTCTCAGACCTAACATTCTATCCACTGAGTCACCTAGCTCCCCCTCTCTGAACTGCATTTTGAAAGAAAACAAATGAGTCAAAGATGAGAAGGAACTGTATTTCACAAGTGGGGTACAAGAGATAGGATGTCATATACAGGGAATAGAAAGCAGGCTCCTTTGACTGGACTACAGAATTTGTGAAGGATAGTCATGGACAAGCCTAGAAAGACGGGCAGGAGCCAGCTTTTCTTTAGAAGGAAATGGATAGAGCACCAGACCTGAAATCAGAAAGAGTTGAGTTTCAATCTCATCTCAGACACTTCTAAATTGTGTGATGTCGGGCCAATCGGTTTATCTTTGCCTCAGTTTCCTCAGTTATAAAATAGGAACAATAACAGCAACTTCATTGAAGGGTTATTGTGAAAATCAAATGAGATCATATTTGTAAAAGGTATTTAGAATAGTGCCTGGCAAATAGTAGCACTATGTAAATACTTATTCCCTTCCCTCCCAGACTGCAAAAGGCTCTAAATGCCAGCAAAGGAGTTTTCATTTTAACTGAGTCAACAGAGTGCCACCAGAACTTCAATCACGAGATCAGGTACCTCAGAAACAGGAAATACTGTTAGAGAATGATCTCTGATGTGAAAAGTGGGGAATGAGTACAGGTTTGAGAAGTTTTAAATTCCTCCAAATCTAATTTAAATATCCCCCCTCCAAAAAAAAAATAATAGAATAGCTTTGAAAATGATTTTTTCATCCATTCTCTCATCTGAGTCACAAAATAACCCACCCCTCTTCAAGTGGAAAGGGTCCCAGGGGCCATCCAGTTCAATCCCTTTTTTACAAAGAAGAAAACTGAGGAGCAATTACTCCAACTGAGGAATAGTGTCAAAGATGGGATTTGAACCCTGTTCTTTGCATAACTAAGGAAAGCGAAATGCAGAAAAGTGAAGGTATTTGGTATCAAGATCACCCAGTTAGCAAAGTCTTCTGACTCAGTGGTCTAAGAAATTTGGCAATGCTTTAAAAAAAAAAGGAAGCTAATTAGTTCAAATGAAAACTCCCAGGTATTGTGTTTTCAAAAAGAATTTTATATCATGATCCCAAAACAACAGCACCAATCTCCCACTGTACAGTAATTTGTGATTCACTCTGATCTCCTTCCTTTTCTCGCCAGGTTCTAGCTCCTTTGTCCGTCCACTGGAACTGTCCAAGATATAAAGACTGATGGACTAATTCAACATGCAGTCCATCAAATAACATGCATACATTCTATAACTTAACACCAAACAAACTGTGCAAGAATTCCTCAAACACATTTGCTACTTTAAAGCCCAAATGGTGGGAACCTGGGCAATATGTTCTTTAGGTGAAGCAGAGATTGGCTGATAAAGGAAATGTGGTCCCTCTGTGCTACGACTAACATCCACCAAGAGATGCTCAGAGCTCTGTTATGCCCAGGCTAAGGATGTCCTCAGACTGAACCCAAACCTGTGGAGCGACAGAGCGAGAAGCACATGCTGAGAGGAAATTCAGACTAAGAGATGTTAGAGACCAGAGTGCTAAGTCAAAAGGAAAAAAAGCTGCCTTTTTCCTCCCCAAAATCAAAGGGGAATTGAGTTCACCAATGGGAAAAAAGGAGAACAGGAAATGAACCTTCACCTCTTGCCCATATTTTAAGAGGGCTCCAGATATCATGCATCAGAAGCAGAATGTTCCCTGTGCTACCCAGAGTGCCACACACGGCTACTATTATAGCCGGGAACAGTGGTTGTGCTGTAACTCCCTCAAGAAAGCTTGGCACACGCATAGAGCCCATTTTGTCTAGTCCCAGGCCCTGGGCTTTTCTAAGGAGTGAGCCCCACCTTGTGGCTTTATCTGTATTTTATCCTGAACTAACAAAGCCCCTGTGGGCTCAGTGCTCACTCCCATTCAGCCCACAGCAACATGCCTCTCATGCTCATTGCTTGCTTTGGTTAATTCAGGCTGTGGGAGCCAAGAGGAATCAGGGTACTCACCCCAGTAGGGACAGAGACCTCAGAAAAGGCTTCTAAGGCTTCTCTGCCCCTTTTTTGAGCTCTGGTTTTCTTTGCTTTATTTTTTAAGTGATCTCACTAGATTATGATAGAAGTAGGGAGACAATGAGAGATGACGGCACTATCTGAGGCACCCATGAAGATATTTATAGCAAGGCACAAAGAATAGAGAGATGGGCTTATTTTGTGTTCAAGTTCTGCCAGTGACAGGATATGTGACTCTGAGCAAGTCACTTTAACATCCACCCTCTAGGAAACTCTCTAAGAATCTAATTTTTTTTTTAAACCCATATCTATCTACTAACAACTCTAAGAGAAAAAGCTAAGGGCTAGGCAAATGGGGCCAAGTGACTTGCCCAGGGTCACATAGCTAGGAAGTATCTGAAGCCAAAACTGAACCCAGGTCTTACCAACTCCAGGATTGAAGCTGTATCTACTGTGCCATCTAGTTGCCCCCTCTAAGAATCCAAAGGGCAAAGAAGGTGCCAACCTGCGCAAGAAGAGGGAGTCTCCTCACTCAGGAGTTCTCTATAGTAATGAAATCATAAGTCTAGTTCCTATCCTTAAAAAGATATTATTGTAGCCAGGTTTTTTTTAAAACCACATATCAGATTCAGTTTCATTCCAACAACCATTTAATAAGCCCCTCCTAATAGGAAGGCATTATTCTACGTCATATAGACATATAATAAAGACTCAAGACCTCAGGAGCCTACCAGCTAGGAGGGGAGGTGAAATCCCTCATACAAATTAAATTAGGCTAAGTGCAAAGGAAAAGGTCAAAATGTTATGAAAAATTGGAGAATTGATCAATTATCTGAATTCTCTGGTAAATTTTGTTTTCTCATTTGTCAGAACCACTCTGTTTAATTATTCCTGTGTCGATGAGAGCTAGCGGAGCTTTCCTGAGGAACGTCATCATTGGGAAATTCACAACTTTGCTAGATCTAATCAGCTTTGGTCCTCACAACTAATCAGAACTCTTCAATTTAACCTTTACTTCTGTCTCAGAATCTATACTAAGAAAGAAGAGTGGTAAGGACTAGGCAATTAAGGAGGAGTGTCCTTCTCAGGGTCACACAGTTAGGAAGCGTCCAAGGCCCAATTTGAACCCAGTCTCTTCCAACTCCAGGCCTCAAGCTCTATCTACTGGGCTACCAACTTCCCCAAACCATTTCCTACATTGTAGAAGGGTCCAGGAAATCTGTGTTGTTGAACGTAAGCTAGACCAATGAAAGCACAGATCTATGAAATATTGATTCAGACAATTTATGCTTTTTTTGGTGCCATGGAAAGAGCACTGAACCCCAAATTGTGAGGATCTGGGTTCACATTCTGACACTGACATTTGCTATATGTGAAGTAATTTAAGTTTGTTCATGCATAAAAATAATACCTATAGGACCCATCTCACAGGATTGCTTTGAAGATCAGATGAGCTTCTGTGTGTAAAGTAATTTGGCATCCTTAAAGTACTACATAAATGTTAGTTATTCCTATTATTCCATTACTGTGAATAACAAATTGTGACTATATTTCTATTTGAGTGGAATTAAAATTTCATAACACTGTGAGCTCAAACATTAAAATTGTCTGTCAAAACCATAACAACTCAGGGAAAAAATGACCCAGTAACTAAAAATTAATTTAATCTGGAGTTGAACAAATAGAAGAATTGGAGGGAAAAAGTTTTGATTCCACTAAAAGTATGTTTCTTATTGAGCATAGGTATCCAAATTCTCTTAAATGGTGGTCAGGTTTCATTTCTGAATGATGCCAATCATTTTTGTCAGTCATCAAGAAGGATTATTAAACAGGCCTAAAATGCCAAGTATTTTGCTAGGTGTGGAGGATAGACCCTGCCTACCTGCATCATGCTTTAAGACATCCTAGTCCAAATTCTCTATTTTTTTAAAGTAAATGGCCAATATCATTTATAGAAAAAAATATCAAAGTTGGCTTAAACTCCATCTTTAATCTATATGCCTTTATGTCTTTGCAATGCTTGAAATGCTTTCCTCCCTCCTTCTTGGAGTCTCTGGTTTCCATCAAAGCTCAGTTCAGATGGTACCTACTACGTGAAAACCTTCGTGATCCAAGATGCTAGTGAACACACATAAATTTTATATATAGTCTGTATTTATTTCTACGTGTACATCATCTCTCCCCTCTTAAAATGTAAACCCCTATTTCTTTGTTTGAATCCAAAGGGCTTAGGACAGCATGTAGTTGGTGTTTGTAATGTTTGTTGATTGACAGATTAATGATATCCAAGACTATGGAAGTGATAGGTATATTGTTTTCTACCTTAGACAGACTACATCTGGAGCACTGTCTTTAGCTCTAAGGTGGAGGCAAGATAGCTTAGGAGAGGGAGCATTTTAAGCCAAACTCTCCAAACATTTTCTTCCAAGCAACTTTATTATTTTTTTAAAAGCTTACCTTCTGTCTTGGAATCAATACTGTATATTGGTCCCAAGGCAGAAGAGTGGTAAGGGCTGGGCAATGGGGGTCAAGTGATTTGCCTAGGGTCACACAGCTGGGAAGTGTCTGAGGCCAAATTTGAACCCAGTATCTCTAGTCTCCAGACTTGGCTCTCAATCCACTGAGCTACCCAGCTGCCCCCCACCCCCAAGCAACTTTAAAATAACATGTCAAATTGAATTCTGGAGCAGCAGAGCCAAAGAAAGGTTATAGCGAAACATTTTTGGCAACAGTGGTAGCAACAATAGCAGGAGATCTCAGTGCCCAGAGATGGTAGAGGACCAGAAAGAAATGACAAGGAACTGCTGTGCATGTACTGGGGCAAGTTTGAGGACTATTGGGCAACTGCCCATTATATAATTTGAAGATGCAGTTCCAGGGTGGAGAGGCACATTAGCACTTGTGGTCACAAAAGAACTGGCTTCCTTTCTGTCTAAGAACTAGAATGCAAATCAAGAGAGTAGTGCCCACACCCCTCCCTGGATCACACCACCTAGGAAGCACAGAAAAATTATAGAATCCCAGAAGTAATTATGACAACATCATTATGAAAAAATTCTGAAGTTTCAGACAGTGACTCTACCACCACCACCCTGTCCCAGGTGAGCACAGCCCAACTTTAACAAAGGACTTAGACATCATATTTCAAGAAATGTTATAGGAAAACTGTCCTGCTATCTAAGAATCAGAGAAAATAAACACTGAAAGAATTCAATGACATCCTAAAAGAGATCCTAAAATGAGAAACTCCCAAGAATATCATAGCCAAATTCCAGAGCTCCCAGATCAAGGAGAAAATATTGTATGTACTTAGAAAGAAAACATTTAAATACAATGGTGTTACAATGGTGCTACAGTCAAGGTCACACAAGATTTAGAAGATACTACAATGAAGGAACAGAGGGCTTGGAAGATGATATTCCAAAAGGAGCTAGGATTTATAACCAAGAATAACTTACCCAGCAAAACTGGATATAAACCTACCAGGGGAGGGGGGAAGAGGAGATTTAATGAAGCAGAGGTCTTCCAGGCATTTCTGATGAACATAATTTGGGAAGGCCCTAATAAGCTGAAGAGTATTATCAGAAGGATGAAAGCCTTGAGTTCTTGCCTTATAAGGCTCACCTCAAGGAAATGAGAACATTTACCCTGGAAATGAGTAGAATTAGAAGCACATGATAGTTGTCTTCAAGAATCTGAAAGGCTGTCCAGCAAATTAAGACTCAATCAAATTAACCCTTGGGGAAGAAAGAGAAGAAATGTGTGCAATCTGCATAGTGGCAATGTCAGGAAAACAGATGTTGAGAAGGGTGCTTTCCTGTTCAGGTACATTGGAATAGATATCCTCTGAGGTCCTTCCAACAACTCAGAGATTTGGTAAATCTGTTATCCTCTGCAGCCCTAACCATACACTTTTGTGCTGAGCCAAGATTTCCAGCTTCCTAATAAGCACTAGATATATCCAGGCATAGGTTGGGAGATTGTACTAAAAGACTATGGGTTTCACTTACAGCTCTAAAATTCCTATGAGTTTTAATGTTCTGTTGTCATGTCAAATCAGGAAGTATAACTCTCCATCTGTCCTCTGACCCTGCTCCTGTGAAGAGTAAGTCAAACTCTCTTTGTCTATCTATCAGCAACTTTTAAGTTAATCAATCAAAAACTTAAGTACCCCTACTTAGTACCTTACCAATCACTAAGTCAGAGAGTTCATGAATCACTTGCTAGAGTGGGTGACAACTCCAGAGGCCACTGGGCAGTGCTAGACAAATTGAAAGACTGAAATTGGTTTCTGTAAAGTGAGGGAGCAACAGGAAGTGACTTTGAGAAAACTCAGTCTCTGACACTGCAGTAAGCCAGACTGGAGGAGGAGACTCTTTCCTTGGATCCTTGGTTCTTTGGTGAGAAGATCCTCTCCACTCCTTGGCACTTCTGTGGGACACTCACTTCAGTGAGAGTTCTGGTGAGATTTGTGGCAGTCTTAGTCTTGTGTGCACTGGAAGTTCTTGGCTGTCTCCTGGTTCTTGGGATTTCGGCTTCCTAATTAGGACTTTGAATTCTGGTGAGATTCACATTTGCAGTCTGGAGACATTAGGATTAAACTCAGAGAAAAAGTGACTGAATCCTTGAGCTGGCCTTTTTAAAGCAGTATTCTTGAGGTCACTTCCAGTTGCTCCCCCACTTTACAGGAACCAATTGCAGTCTTTCAATTTGTCTAGCATTGCCCAGTGGCCTCTGGAGTTGTCACCCACTCTAGCAAGTGACTTGTGAACTCTTAATATTTAGTGATTGGTAAGGTACTAAGTAGGATTTGATTGATTAACTTAAAAGTTGCTGATTGATAGACAAAGAGAGTTTGATTCACTTTTCACACTCCCTTCAGTAAAACATTCATAAAAATTGATTTTGTGTCCTCTGTGTGCAAGAACCCATACATAAATAACAAAGAATTGAGGCTAAAATAAAATCTCAGATACTTAAAATCTATGTGGCCACAGTCAAAACATCTCATCTTGCTGGGCATCATCTTCCTCACCCCTAAATCAATTTAATAATAGTACCTACTTCTTGGAATTATCATCTGTCTTAGAATCAATACCGTATATTGGTTCAGAAGACTGATCAAGACTAGATAATAGAAGTTAAGTGACTTGCTTAGGGTCACACAGCTGGGAAGTATCTGAGGCCACATTTGAACACAGGACCTCCTATCTCTAGACCTGACTATCTACTGAGCCACCTAGCTGCTCCACTGCCCCACTTCATAAGAGTTGGAGGTGAATCCTAATCATTGGTTTTTAGTAAAAGTACAATATATGATATTTTCTATGCTTTTAGAATAATCTTATTTTATAGATATCTTAAAAACAAACAGAATTACTTTTATAATTATGCCAATTTATTTGCATTACAGATTCATCTCTCTTCTCTAGTATTGTTAAGAATAAAATGGGATATCGGTAAAGCAGTTTGAAAATCTTAAAGCACTGTCATTACGATGAGACCACATGGAGAAAAAGAGTATTCTCTTTTTTTTAACCCTTAGTATCAATTCTAAGTCAGAAGGGCAAAGGCTAGGCAATGGCAGTTAAGTGACTTGCCCAGGGTCACACAGCTAGGAAGTGCTTGAAGCCACATTTGAACCCAGGTCTTACCTGACTCTCTATCTACTGTGCAACGTAGCTGTCCCCATAAAGAGAATTTTCAACTCCACAGATGTTGGCCATGAAATATAATGCTGAGGAGAGTAAGAACTTAGAACCTTTCCACTACAGAACAGAGAATGAAAACAGAATGGGGGGGGGGGGGTACACATATTCTAACATCCTATGAACCAAGGAACAAGTCCAGACCTTCACAGACTCTGACTTCCACAAGGCCAAAAGTTCTTGAATAGTTCTGAAACTAATAGTTGACAAAGAATTATGTCCCTGTGGGCTGGGTGAAGAACAAGATGGAGTAATGATATAGTGAAAAGTAAAAGAAAGATGCTAGATGGTCCCAGTGCTATACTGGTCATCCCTCGGGAGCCTAAGAATGAAGGGGGAAATCTCTCATCTCTAACATGTTGGGTACCTTCCTTCTGGAGGATTTATGAAAAGAATCACCAGAGATTTAGAGTCAGAGAATTTGGTTTCAAATCTCACCTCTTGTCAATTACTATCTGTATGACTTCGGGCAAGTCACATGACATCTCCAGGTCTCAGTTTCCTCATCCTTAAAATAAAGAGATTGATCTAGATGATTTTTGTGGTTCCTCCCTTACAGTCTGGAATCTAGAATCTATGATATCACTGAGGGATTGTGACATGAATCAATTGGTACGGAGATTACCTATATTTTTGAATCATGGTTCTATCAAAGTATTGTCTTCCCCAGTTATCACCATATGAAAACTTACCTATCCTCAATTTCATTAGGGTTCTACTCAGTTCATAAACTAGACTATGTGCTAATACCTGTTTATATATATATATATATATATATATATATATATATATATATACACACACACACACACACACTGAACACAATACCATTATAATAGTTAAGGTTGATGTTTGGTAGCACATGAGGATGGTGATGTCCCTCAAATCAACACTGCCTGTTACCTGCTGATTCAATCCACAAAAATGGTTCAAATACTCTATGTAGAAAATGTCCAGAGGAGAACACGTGTAACAGACTAAATTACAGAGAAGGGCAAAGGGAAAACCAATGCTGTCATTGTCATAAAACCATTCGTTTATATATGGAGACTCTCCATATATTCAGGAAGGAAAAACAAGAAAACACTTGGTTTTATTGTTTGTAGGTGTGTACAAGTTTTAAAAGAAGACTGCCAAAATAAAGTCTTTCAAATACAGACTAACTGCTGATACACATGATGAATGTGCCATTAAGGGTGTGATCAAACAGCTCTATAAATAATTGATTCAATTCAACTGAATGTTTATGAAGCTCCAGGTAAAGATGAAGAAAGATTAAGCCACCACCCTGGCCTCTAGGAGTGTGCTGATTAGCGGGCAAGATAAAACAGGAAATGGCAGTGATCAGAGGACTGTGGTAAGCACTAGGGGAGAGTGTCAAAGTTCTACAGTAATACAGACAAAAGAAGGAATGGCAGCAGTGTGCTGGGGAGAAGGGCAGATCAGGTAAAGGGTATAGGACTAGAACAAAAGTCCTTAAAGGATCACTGGGATAGAAACATGCCAAGCTGGGGAGCAACAGACAAAAATAACTCAAAACTTCATAGGCCTAAGAGGCCTTTCCAAATGGTAGAAGGAACCACTTACAATTACATGTAAGGAATTGTAGGTGAGAAAGCAGAGTGTGTATTTCAATGATTGGAGTGTGAATTGAGGGAGAAGAATGGGAAATAATAATAATAGTAGCAATAATAGCAATGATAAAAATAGTAATATGTATTAAAATAGCAAAGTAATAGTAGTGATAGTAATAGCAATGTATAGTAAAATGGTAAATAATAATTACAGATAATGTAATAGTAATATATGCTAAAATGGTAAATAATAATAGTATATATAGTAAAATAATAATAGTAATTATCATCATAATAATAACTATCATTTATGTAGCACCTACTATGTGCTTGCACTATGCTAGGCACTTTACAAAAATTATCTTATTTGATCCATCCCCACAAAAATCCTGGGAGGGAGGTGCTATTATCATCCCCATTTTATGCATGAGTCAATTGAGGCAAACAGAGATTTAAGTGACTTGCCCAGGGTCACACAGGTAGTAAGGTCTGAAGCTGGATTTGAATTGAAAAGCTTTGAGCAGGGTAACTGACATAATAATGCTCCATCAAACATTACATCCACAGGAATACACAAGACAGACACACTAGAATTAAAAGTGAGTGTGGACAAAGATCACTAAGTTACTTCAGGATTCCAGGCAGCAGGTAATAAGGTACCAAAGTAAAGAAGTGATGAGAGTAATGGAGGGAGGAAAATAAATGAGTGAGATTTTTGCAAACAAAACTACTAGATATGGGCAGAAGAGGGAAGGAAGGTCAAACTAATTATAAGTAATTTTTTTTCAACCCTTTTCTTCTATCTTAGAATTGATAATAAGTACCAGTTTCAAGACAGAAGAGTGGTAAGGGCAAAGCAATGGGGACAGCTAGGAAGGATCTAAGGTCACAGTTGAACTCAGGACCTCCAATCTCTCTAGGTGTGAAACTCTATTCACCAGTAATATGTTTTTGATTCTATAGGAGCAGGAGTATAGAAAAGCCACTATCAAGAAGAGGGGGTGGGTGGTTCAGTGGATTTAGAGCCAGGCTCTAAGACAGGAGGTCCTGGGTTCAAATCTGACCTCAGACACTACCTGCTGTGTGACCTTGGGCAAGTCACTTGATGCCCCCCCATTGCCTAGTCCTTACCACTCTTCTGCCTTAGAACCAATACACGGTATTGATTCTAATATAGAAGGTAAGGGGAAGAAAGAAAGAAAGAAAGAAAGAAAGAAAGAAAGAAAGAAAGAAAGAAAGAAAGAAAGAAAGAAAGAAAGAAAGAAAGAAAGAAAGAAAGAAAGAAAGAAAGAAAGAAAGAAAGAAAGAAAGAAAGAAAGAAAGAAAGAAAGAAAGAAAGAAAGAAAGAAAGAAAGAAAGAAAGAAAGAAAGAAAGAAAGAAAGAAAGAAAGAAAGAAAGAAAGAAAGAAAGAAAGAAAGAAAGAAAGAAAGAAAGAAAGAAAGAAAGAAAGAAAGAAAGAAAGAAAGAAAGAAAGAAAGAAAGAAAGAAAGAAAGAAAGAAAGGAAGAAAGAAAGGAAGAAAGGAAGAAAGGAAGAAAGGAAGGAAGGAAGGAAGGAAGGAAGGAAGGAAGGAAGGAAGGAAGGAAGGAAGGAAGGAAGGAAGGAAGGAAGGAAGGAAGGAAGGAAGGAAGGAAAGAATATTTATGAGGAAAGATTTATTCAGTTTTATACATGTTGAATTTTAATTGCTAGCAACAGCAATAAACAGACATCTAGGAGGCATATGAAAACATAGAAAGAGAACTGAAGACAGAGGTCAGGGTTTGGATACAGATTTAGAAGTCAGTTAGGAAAGAGGCTGAGCCATGAATATGGATGAAATTACTGGAAAGGTGAGGTAGGAAGGAAGAGAAGAGGGGATAGAGTAGATGCTGTGGCCCTCCCTGCTTCTCCAAAGGTCCAGAATCATTCCTCATCCCAGCTCCACAGGAAAGATGGGGAGAGGAGAACAGGAGAGGACCCAGTTCTGATTTATTGCTTTAAAGGGAAAAAGAGATTGGAGTTTGGAAGCAGTAATAATGATGCCCAATATAAATGGCAAGAAAGGAAGTGTTCAGGGGTCCTTGCTCTCCTGCCCTGGCCCTGCTAAAGGAGCAGTGGCCAGTCATACTCCTGGAGAGAGAAAGAAAAGGAGACAGAGAAAGATAATGAGATAGAGAGAAAGGGAGATGGAGAAAGAGGGACACAGAGAGACTGAGTGTGAAGAAAAGAAGGTTGAAAGTTGAGAAATGCCTGTATTTGGAAGAACGGAAGAGGAGGAAGGAAAAATGGCAGAGGGAAGGAAAGAGAATAAATATTTATATAGTGTCCACCTATGTATCAGGCACAGAGCTTTTACAAACATTATCATATTTGATACAACCAACAACCACAAGTGATAGGGACTATTATTATCTCCATTTTACAGATGAGAAAACTGAGTCAGATAAGGGTTAAGCATCAGACCCAGGGTCACCGACTACTAAGTGTTGAGATTGAATGCAGATCCACCAGATTCTAGATCCAAAGTTCTACCCTCTGAGCTACCAGATAGCTCTCTAGTCATAAAAGTAGGACTATGCAAGAAAGTGCCCATTACAGTCAAGGAAGAAAAGAACTTAAAAAAAAACAAAAACAAAAACCTTTAACTTCTTCCTTAGGATCAATTCTAAGGCCGAAGCGTGTCAAAGGATAGGAAATAAAGAGTTAAGTGACTTGCCCAAGCTCACACAGCTAGAAAGTGCCTGAGGTCACATTTGAACTCAAGACTTCCTGGAGCTCTGAGCAACCTAGCTGCCCCTGATTCTTATTTTGAAGATAAGGAGACTCAAGAGCAGAGAAATCCTTCAGCACCCTCATTTTTCCCTGGGTTGCCAGAGAGATGAAGGCACTGACAGAATCAATTCTTCCAGGAAAGGAGAGGATGAGGTAGATGAAGGGTAGGTATAGGTGGGCTCATCTTGATATATAAAATCCCGGCTTCTTTTGCAAATTGAATTGTGGGAGAAAAACTACTGTGGTTGCTATGAAGTTAATATTTAGCCTGAATTCTAAAAATACTTCTTTTGATGACATTAACTCTGAAAGCTCAAATCTCTGTAAATGAAAGTCCTCAAAGCTAACACAGAAACCATTAGATTATTTATTTATATACCAAATGTGATTTTAAAAGAGTAGTAGTGATGAAATTACTGCTAAATTTCACCTGAGCTTCCTAGTTTAAATTTTAATATAAGCACAGTCACTGACTTAATTAAAAGGTTTATTTGTTTTTAAAGTAACAGCTGCTATCCCGTGACACGCAAAGTATGATCATGTCTCTTTTACAAAGAGCTATGTGAGACATCTGCTGTCTAGCAAGAATTTTTCAAGGCGTGTTAAAAAAAAAGGCAGAAAGGGAATGGGTAAGTTCAAGGCCAGCATTTGACATGCTTCATAGAATCCCCATTAAAGTTCAGGTTTTCAAGCCCATTGTTTTATCGTTGGGCATGGTAGGCCCATGCGCTGTGATGCAGTAATGGACAAAAACAATTCATAAACCTTTTAGACCTAAGAGGCCTTTCCAAATATTAAACAAAACAATTTACAAGCAGTTCCATGAAATCAAGACCCTATTAGTCTCTGGTCCTTTGCTTTGTGCAAAGCCCCATTGAAAAATGTCTATTAGGTCCCTACTAAAGAGTCTGTCTTGTCAGCAAAGTTTCCTTCCTAAGAACATTCTGCTTGTACTTTCAGTGAAAATAGTTTGCATCCAAGAGCAAACTTCACTAGGTGTTGAGGATAGGAAATCCAAGATTATTTTGTGGAATTAGGGAAGGGATGCCCATCTGGGATTAAAATTCCCTTATGGATAATCCAGAAGGCAAATAATCATCATACCTATATTTAAATGGATTGTAATTTTTAAGGGTTAATTCCTATTGTGTGTTTCTTTGGCTCATAGTTTCAGGTTAATAAACTGAACCTGTGCCTTTTTTTCTTTTTTTTTTAGTTCTAAGTTCTAAAACAAGTCTACAGTGAGAAGGATGCCAGATTTGGAGTCAGAGACTACAGGTTTAAATCTCGTCTTTTGTTCCTTCCAATCAGAAAGGGTAGGGCACATATGACCTCTGGGACCTCAATTTCCCCAACTGTAAAATACACATGGATGTCTGACCTGATGGCCTCTGAGGACCGACATATCTATAGTATTATAGTCTAGAAGCCTAAAATAGAACTTTCTATTTGTTATCTTCTTCTAGAGCAGTGGTTCTCCACCTTTCTAATGCCGTGACCCTGCAATACAGTTCCTCAGGTTGCGGTGACCCCAAACCAAAAAATATTTTGGTGGCTACTTCAAAACTGTAATTTTGCTACAGTGATGATTCAGGATGTAAATACCTGATATGCATCATGTATTCTCATTGCCACAAATTGCGAGGTTGAGAACCGCTGATCTAGAAGCTACCTTTCTCTGATGCAAAGTACAGCATCTCTGTTCATGTGAACCTAATAGAAAGCTTTGAATCACAGAATGGGTTAAGCCATGAACATTGCGTCTTACCAGGGCAAACAATGAATGTACTCTCCCATACTGGCAAGCACATAGACCAGAAGGACTATTATTTCCCCCTTCAAAGGGGAAATAAACTTTTATTGACGTATTTAGTTAGGCGTGGGTGTGTTTATTACCTGAGGATGGGAGAACAATAATCCTGTCTCTTCATGCTTAACAATGGCGGCATTGCCAGGAATGTTTCTTGCCAACACAGGAACTTCCAGGTCCATTGCCTAAAGGATGTAAGGAGGCAAAAAAGACAAGATGGGTGGGCTGATAGCAATCATTTTAAGAGCTGTTTGTGGAGAGAAGAACCTAATTTGTAAAAGCACTCACTCCTGTTGACTGGACTCCAGAACATCACAGAAACGCAGCTTAGGTGATTGTTTAGATGTTCTGCCTGTCACATGTGGAAAGACACCTGAATTTTTAATCGGTGTTAGTGGCTTTGGAAACCTGGAGAGTCCGCGGACAAGAGCTGCTTGCTGAGTACAATTACTGCAGAGACACTGACAAAATCCACCTCTCGGAGGGTTCATTTTACACTGATTCACTGACAGGGGGGAGAACACATTTTTAATTACCATCATTACTTTCCCTGATGAGTAATTTTCCTCTAGTACAAGTGGTATGAGTGCCATGAGGATTAAACTAGTTTCTTTGGCAGGCAGACAGAACGAAAAAGGAATCTGAAGGATGATCCTCATCATTCACTGAGCATGCACCATTCCCTTCTTAAGAATAATAGGTGGAGGGGGCAGCTGAGTGGCTCAGTGGATTGAGTGTCAGGCCTAGAGACAGGGGGTCCTGGGTTCAAATCTGACCTCAGACACTTCCCAGCTGTGTGACCCTGGGCAAGTCACTTGACCCCCATTGCCTAGCCCTTACCACTCTTCTGCCTTGGAGTCAATACACAGTATTGACTCCTAGACAGAAGGTAAGGGTTAAAAAAAAAAAAAGAATGATAGGTGGAATCAGTTGATCATATCGAAAGGATACTAGGGGGCAGCTAGGTGGCTCAGAGGACAGAAAGCCAGGGCTGGACAAAGGAGATCCTGGGTTCAAATCTGGCCTCAGATACTACCTGGTTGTGTGACTTTGGGCAAGTTACTTAACCTAGCCCTTACTGTTCTTCTGCTTTAGATCCAATACTAAGTATTGCTTCAAAGACAGAAGAAGGTTTAAAAATAAAGTATAGGGGGCAGCTGGGTAGCTCAGTGGATGGAGAGTCAGGCCTAAAGACAGGAGGTCCTAGGTTCAAATTTGGCCTCAGACACTTCCCAGCTGTGTGACCCTGGACAAGTCACTTGACCCCCATTGCCTAGCCCTTACCACTCTTCTGCCTTGGAGCCAATACACAGTATTGACTCCAAGATGGAAGATGAGGGTTTAAAAAAAGTAAAAATAAATAAAAATAAAAATAAAGTATACTAGAAGGGCAGCTAGGTAGCACTGTGGATAGAATGAAAGGTGTGTTATTGGGGAGAACTAGATTCAATCTGGCCTCAGCACTTCCTAGCTATGTGATCCTGGGCAAATCACTTAGCCCCATTTGCCTACCCCTCGCCTCTCTTCTGCCTGGAAACTTTTATTTGGTACTGATTCTAAGAAAGAAGGTGAGGGTTAATATATATTATCCAAGGATTCTGCTTTACTCTAGAAGTGGGAGGTTATGGGATGAAAGGGCCTGGCTCCCAATTCTGATTCTACTCCTTTATTACCTTTCGGCAAGACAGGTCAGTCTCTAGGTCTCAATTTCTTCATCTATAAAATGAGGATAATAAGATCTCCTGCACCTAACTCACAGAAGGATGGGAGGAAGGAAGGAGACAAACAATTCTAAAGCATTTATTACATGCCAGGCACTGTGCCAAATGCTTTACAAATATTCCTGGGAGACAGGAGCTATTATTATCCCTGTTTTACATTTGAGGAAACTGAGGCAGATAGAGGCTATGCATACATACACACTCAAACACACAAATGAGCTAAAGTATGAAAAATTCTTTTGCAAACCTTGAAATGCTACAGAGACGTCAGCAATGATTACTCCCAGAAAGAATAGCTGACCTCTGTTTATCTGGTGTTAGGGAATGAATGAACCTGTTTTGTGGACAAGCAGTCATGTTTTGCCAGGCTTTTGTTGGGCAGTGTCATAGGGAATATGGTTAAATTAAGTGGCTCGGTTGGTGCCTTGCATCAGGAACTTTGTTCTGGCAATGATATATGGTATCGATAGTTCCACGTAATAAAGAATTCTCATCATGGGAATAGAATTTGTTTCCAGAGATAACCAGCCTTATAATCCTAAAATAGCAAATTGCGTTTGCGGATAACTTTAAAATTCCATTTCCTCACAGGACTATGGCTCTATGCTGAATGGTCCCTTTAGTGTACAGCTGTGATCCAAAAGAATCTACTTATTTACTAGAATTTGGCAGTAGGGAGTAATGCAGAAAGTGGGGGAATCTGGATAAATAGCCCGTAAGTGTAATTCTGCAATAAAACTCCAACTTTTGCTGCTCGTTAGGCAAGAGAAAAAAATTTTAACCTTAAAAAAAAAAGAAACACCTTACATTCTATCTGAGAATTCACAATGAGTATTGGTTCCAAGGCTAAAGAGCGGTAAGGGCTGGGCAATGGGGGTTAAGTGACTTACCCAGGGTTACACAGCTGGGAAGTGTCTGAGGCCACATTTGAAGTCAGGACTTCCTGCCTCCAGATCTGGCTCTCTTCCCAATAAGCCAACTAGCTGTCCCTAAGGGCAGTTTTCGTATGATCTATGCCTTCCCCTTTTTTTGCTTGGCCTCACTTCACCCACCTTCGTGGCTTTTAATTGGTATGGTCTGATCAAACCACAGCTGAGCTGGCAATGAATGAGTGAATGTTCCTTGATGGCAGGGGATGCTTCATCTTTGTCTCTGTTGCTTCTGTGCCTGGCATAGTGCCTGGCACATAGAATATATTTAATAAAAAGTTTGTTGAACTGACTTAAGTTTGATAGCCGCTTGTTGGGTGCCATGTAGAAGTGCTTTCTTAGTCAGGGTTGGGTTGGATTGGGCAGCCCAAGCCTTTGATAATCTATGATTCTGTGAAAACTTCAAATTGGTTCTTTTTTTTCCCCTCCCTTCTCCAGATAAGTTTCCAGGAGCAAAAACCTTTGAATCTCTTGGCAATGCCTTTTTTGCTTGGTCTTGGGTTTTTTTTTTAAACCTTTACCTTCCATCTTAGTATTAAGTATTGATAAGTATTGATTTCAAGGTAGAAGAAAGGTAAGGGCTAGACAACAGTGGTTGAGTGACTTACCCAGGGCCTGAGCCACATTTGAACCCAGGACCTCCCATGTCCACACCTGGATTTCCATTCGCTGCCCCTCCTTTTTTGCTTGATAAAACAATCTTGCTGGCAGCAGATAAGAACAGAACCAGTATTTGGAGCCACACAAAGCTCTGTAAGTTTAAATTCAATGTTTGGTGTGTATCCCACTGCTCCTTAAGATTTATATTGCTTTGCATGCCATCTTCCACTTTATTTCCTTCATGAGATTTTGATTGTATGTGTGCTAGGTGTCTTCTATCACAGCATGAGCAATATGGAAATATGTATTACATGAAAGCACTGGTATTACCCATATCCGTCTATTTGCTGCCTGGGTTTGGAGGAAGGGAGGGAAGGAGAAAAATCTGATTCCTAAAATGAGAGAAAATAATTCTAAAAACTTTCTACATGTAACAGAAAAAAAAATAAATGAAGATTGCTATTGCTCTGGTTCTGTCCCTTGCCCGCCTTCCCCGCAGCCATGGTGGCCTACGGGAGATGGGCTGGACTAAGCTACAGTCGCTATTCCCAGATTGATGCAAAAGCAGAAAGAGATGCATTAAAGACTGAATTCAAAGCAAATGCTGAAAAGGCTTCTGGCAGCCATGTAAAAAGAGTGGAAGTTCAAAAGGAGTCATGTAACCTGACTATCTCAACATTTTCAAGGTGAAACTTTTCAGTTATACATTACAACAGATTGGAAACTGTCTCAATTCATGTTTTGCTATTGAAAGGAAAACACATCCATAGATTGAGGCCAATAAATGGAGCCCCAATTCAAAAGGAGAAAAAGAAAAAATATTTATATTGTTTTATTGTGTCTTCAAAACATATGGTAAAGGGTGTGGGGGGTGGCAGCTGGGTGGCTCAGTGGATTAAGAGCCAAGCCTAAAAACAGGAGATGCTGGGTTCAAATCTGGCCTCAGACCCTTTGTAGTGGGTCACCCTGGCAAGTCACTTAACCTCCACTGCCTAGCCTTTACTGCTCTTCTGCCTTGGAAACAATATTGAATGATATAAAAATGGATACTTAAATCCAGGACTTCAATTCCCAGAAGTCCTTGCTCCACTTCCCCAGAATGCTTTGTAATATCACTGAATTCTCACCTGGGCCGAGAGCGAGATAGGGTATTTAACCTGGTTGTGAAGAGGCTCTTAGTCTTTTCCTGTTTCTGCTTGCAAGCAGACTCGGCTCTTTTCATAATGTAGGTGAGGTTGTCTAGGCCCCTGGGCCTAGACACGTGCTTTCTTATCCTGTATTTTCTTTAATCCTTAATGTTCAATAAACCTCTAAAAATATAATACTCCTTGCAGAGAGAAACTAATTTCTACCTGCCTCAGTATCCCCCAAATTTTAATCTTTACAATATCGATTTTAAGATAGAAGGTAAGGGTTAAAAGACACACATACACATACACATACACATACAAATAAAATGGAAAAATCAAGAAATTACTTCCCTCAGAAGTTATATTATATATTAATATATAAATTATATTATATATAATAATTATATTAATATATATTATATGTGGGTGTATATATTATATATATATATGTATTTTCTCTCTCATACACACACACGAAACACTTCTTCAATGATTAACCATTCTAGGTAAGTTCTTTTTAATTCTGTATACTCCTAAGTTTTTCAGACTTAATTTAATTAAAAGTGTAAGACTTCTGAGTGTAAGAGTTTGCTTAAGAACACAATATCAGCTTTTCAAGGTAGTCAAAATAGCCTTGCTATGAAGTTAGACAGCAATTCACTACATTATTCCACTGAAAAGATAGTGGATGGTCATGTGACACACATGTTAGCAAATTACTCAGAGAATTCCACCCCACTCCCTCAGAAGAATGAAAAATGATTTTTGAAAAGAGTAAATATATTTATGCCTAAAATAACAATTCAAGGAAAGTCGAAGGACTGTTATTGCAAGAACATACCTTATCAAAGTTAGTACAGGTAACTAAATGTTTTTATATCAACAGCTACAGCTGAAAAGCAAATTCCAAAACACAGTAAAGACTTAAGCATTAGGCTACGGGCCTTTGAAGTGTATCAGTGCTTACTATCTAGTGATAAGTGAATCCAGGGAGAAAACCAAAACACCAAATGATTCTGAGCTATGAACATTTCCCCTATCATTCCACTGATGGAAACGGGTGGACTGCTTCTGTCTTTTCCATTCTGTTTTGTTAAAAGAAATCTCATTCAGGGAAAATATCATATGAACAATGCCAGTTAATTCTGCCACGTAGGGGGAAAAAAGAAACTGGGCTTCTTTTTTTTTTTAATTCCCCTATTGCTTCAACTCTGTGCAGTTTTAGGAACAGTGAGCTCTGGTAAAACAACAAAATGTCTTTCAGATCTTATTGTGAGGGTAACTGGCATCCAGCTGAATAAACAGAAGCATAGCGTAAGTATCTGTGATGAAATAATAACCCAGCAAGGCCTGATGTAGATATAATGGAAACTATAAAAGAAAACTAGAGATATAACAGCCAGAAATGCATTTAGTGAAACAGAAAATAGGATACCTATGGACAAAAGGTGAATGCTCCTCAGGGAACTAGTTAGACGGATTTGTGGGAAGTTCACCTTCAAATCCTTTAGGGTCCCATCAAGCACTAAGAATTGATGATTTAATTTTTTGGAACTGTGCTTTACTATACTACTACATTTTTTATAACCAACTTAAGGAATATTTGAGAGTTTTCTTTGGTAGGTTAGAGAAGATGAGCAAACTAGGGTTCATGTGCTGTTACATCCTAAAACAAAATACTACATGTATAATATTAAATTGGGCACAGTCCTGGAAAGACTCTAAAGTGAAAGGCTTATTTATCTGATACCCATTGAAGAATAACTGCTGATATTATCAGGAATGACTTAAGGACCTTCCACCCTGAGATTACCCTCCACAATACTAGAACATGTTGTACTAAAAAATAAAGCATGGAAAATGATTGTTATGGGAAAAATACTGGTGATTCCACCCTGCCCCTTGAAGGTATAATAATTATGACTGTAATTTTTGTAGCATCTAAGGGTTTCCAAAGGATTTTCCATAGATGGTCACACTGAGGCTTACATGAAACCTTTAAGTAAATGGGATTGGTGCAGCTACTTGTTTGGGGTTAAGATATGCTATTATATAAGATATGACTTTCTGACTGATGAAATTTGGGTTAGATATAAAATATATAGATACATAATATGTATTTTTTTTTCTATAGGAAAGTCACTTTACTAAGGTTGTGGCACTAATTAGGAGCACAACTGTTTAATTCCAATAATGCGCTGTCCATCATCTGCTCTCCTGGCTTATTAATGGTGATTCTATTATTGGAGTCCAAATGGAGAGCATTGGTAATCCTACAAGATGAGTCTCACAAAATAAAGGTTGGGTGATCCTTAGTGTGAGCAAGTTGGCCAATGTAGAAGTAGCTATATTATAATATATCATGACTGAATGTGAGAACTTTGGAGAGGTCCAAAGATGACCCCTATCAGACCTTCAACAAAGCTACAAGAGTGTCCTCTCACATCCTGAGCATCGTCTCCAGAAACCTAATAGTCTCTGGCATGCCTTTCCCAAAGGGGCTGGTCATTGGTCTAGATGGGCATAAAAAAAAAATTAAGAAACTTAAACCAGTGGGAAGCCTTTCCTTGCCTTCTGCTTTAAATCTAACAATATCGTGGATAACCTTAGGCAGATATTTAGGTCTCTCCCTTCCCAACCTACTATTCTTTGCCTATATTTTCCCTATACCATTCCCCAGCACTGGATTAACCATCTCTGAGATGACAAAGTAGGGATAGAAAAGGAAAAAAGGATGGAGATTTCTAGCAGAAACAAGCCATTTTCATGTCTGAGTTTCTGCGCCGACCTCGCTTAAATCTGCTTCCTTCCCAAATAAAGATATTTGCAGGGGCAGAAGGGCACTGTACACATGCTTAGTTTTATTTGATTTTGTCCCTTGAAATGAGAAGTGGCAAGAAGAAATGAAATGATTTATATTAAAAGTATCAACTATAGAAAAAGCTCCTTTTAGACTCCAGAAAACACCTCATTGCCCTCCTGGTTGTGAAAGGAGCAGAGCTTTATTGACAAAGACTTCACCTCTATAAATACGGCAAGAACTGATGGGCAATTTCAGGTTTCCACATTCAACAGTCAAGCGATATATAATTACCTCCAGAATTGCAGCCGACATGCCTTCTGAAATGGAGCTATTCACAACAGCGAAGCAATTTTTCACAATGGCATGAAGATCTTCTCGAGGCATCTCCCCCATCAATTGCACCCCAGCTGCCCTAGAAATCAAGCATGTCATGAAGACCATCACCTATTTTCTTGCAGGGGTGGGAGAGCAAGGGTGAAAAAGATATTGATCTTTTGTAGAAAATATCACAGATCAGTAAGTAAACATATCTTATGATCCATTCAGTGCAGCTGATGGTGCAGTAGTGAAAGCATGGACCTGGAGCCAGGAAGACCTGAGTTCAAATTTGACCTACATACTAGCTATGTAACCCTGGACAAGTCACTTCATCTGTAAAAGGAGGATAATAGTGCCTACTTCATAGAATTGTGAGGACCAGCTAAGATACTATGTATAAAGTATTTAACACACTGCCTGGCACATAGTAACCATTACATAAATAAAAGCTACATATTATCATAATTTTTGTTATCATTATTACTTGTTATTATTATTATTTGTATCATTATTCTGTAGAGAAAGTTGTATAAGGATGGTGACTCATTACAGTTAAGATTTCTTTGGGGGAAACCTCTTTAGGCATTTCTTTCTCATCAAGAACTTGATGGAGGCGGGAAAGGTAAGGGCTCCAAGTTCTACTTAGATAGTGAGGCCAAGAAAATTTCACATTCAAAGCCTAAATTGTGTAGTTACCTTTTAAGATTAGCTGATTAGACTCTCTCCTGCTGTCTATTGTAAAACCTATGATGATAAGAGATAAACCTTGGCCTGGTTTTTCTGTTGCTATTTCAAAGAGCTGAAAAGATGGTTTCACTATTTTTCTCTTTTCAAGCAGGTAGCAAAAAACAGTCCCCTTACCTTTTCACTCGGCTTTTCACTTCACTTGTAAACACTGGATCAACCTGGGAGGAGGAAATGAAGAAGAGTCTAAAAAAGCCATACAGTGAATTTTCATATCTCTAGTCAGGTACTTCATCCAGTGATGACAAAAGCAGGCTTAGGGATGCAGGAAGAACCAGCTCCTTTTTAATACATATTCAGGTCCAAAGGGGCTCTTGTCAGATGCCCAGAAATCAGGAAATTACACAAAAGAAATAAAGGCCTTCCCAAGTAGAAGTATTCTCCAGGGAGGAAGGTAATAATAAAAATAATAATAACAACAACACATTTTCCAATGAGCTGTTTTCTAGCCACACCTTTGGGGATAGACTTAAGGCAAGAAACCCAATTAGAAAGCTATCGGAATAATAAAGGAGAGTGGCCAGTGAAGATCTCTATTAGGCAGTAGCTGTGTGAGTAGAGGGAAGAAAATGTTGTGAAGGTAGAATTAGCAAGACTTGGCATCTAATTAAATAGGGAAGGTAAAGGACTGTGAATAGTAGAAGTTATCTATGAGATTATGAACCTATTGTATAACTGGAGATTTTGAACCCAGGACTTCAATCCCTAGAAGTCCTTGGTATTTCCCAGAATTCCCCATAATCTCTCCAGAGTCTCCACCTTGAGATCATTAGAAACTGGACAATGACATCTGCAAATTTTCTAAAGGTGCCATCAATGCATTTATCCAAATCAACAATAAAAAAAATATTAAATAGCATAGGGCTAAATCACAGATCACTACAATAAAAGAGTATTCTGGCCACACCTGGAAATAGATGAAATCTCGAGGTACAATAGAATGTTTTAACCAAGCTGAAGTGCATGTCATGGAATCAAGAGGATCCAGATACAAAACTGGGATCTGCACATTTAATCTTGTGTGACTAAACTCCTCTTGGCCTCATTTTCCTCACCTGTAAAATCAGACCACAAAGTTCTCTTCTAATTCTAACCTATGATGCTAAGTTGAGTTGACTTTTTAAAATATGGAATAATACTGAAGCTACATCAACACTATTAATAAAGCTTTTTCTTCATTGCACAAGAATTAAATTCAGTTAAATATGCCAAATTATAACCCCTAGGAGTTCTAAGACCAAAGATCTGGCAAGGCTAACAGTGGATTGTTTTTTGTTTTAATGACATGGTTCTTTTTTTTTTCTCCCCTGTAACCAGGGCTTAAAAGCAATGCATAACTGCATAATTATGCTCAGTCTGGCAGGGAAGATAATGGAATTAACTAACTGTAGCCAGAGATTTTAACTTCTATTCCAGGCAAAATTCTAGAATATATAGCTAGAAAAGGACACTGCTCACAAAGCACAAACATGGTTTCATCAAGAACAGGGCATAAAAGACCAAGAACAGGTCATGTCAGACTAACTTCATTTCTTTATTTTCTTTTTAATAAGGTGCTTAGTAAACTAGCAGATCTAGGAAACATAGCAGAGATAATTTACTTGGATTTTAGCAATGCCTTTGATATAATCTCTCATGATATTGCAATAGAAAAGAAAATAAGGTGTCACCTAAACAACAATACAATTTTAGACAAACTCTGAAATGGCTGAATGGAACAAAAGAACAATGGCTTTGTGTTAGTTTGGAAGAAGGTTTCCCAGTGATCTATGATTTGCCCAGTGGTGATATATATACACACATACACATATATGTGTCAAGATGGAAATCTAGAAGTCCCCAGTTTATTTAGTTGGGAGGTAGAAACCCCAGGTTTTGACCTTGTCCCAGGAGCTTCCCCCTGATGGAAGGGTCCACTTCACCAGTCAATAGACATCTACTTCAGGTGGGAGGTAGACCCCATCCAAACTCAAGTAGCTCTTTTGTCTCCAGAAGCCTTTCCCAGGATGTCACCCCCTCTTTCTGAGGATCGAACTCGGGACCTTCAGCTTGTGAGACCGATGCGCTACCAGCTGTGCCAAAGCTGAAGTGGATGTCCATTGTCTGGTGAACAGGGACCTTCCCTCAGGGGGAAACCTCTCCTGTGACAAGGTCAAAACCTGGGGTTTCCACACTCAAATTAAATAAACTGGGGATTTCTATATTTCCATGTTGATATATGTGAACATATATATGTGTATGTATGTTTAGTGATGACTTCAATAAAGGCAGCATTGATAATTTTTGTAAAATCTGCAGATGATAATTTATTTTTATATACTATATTTATATGTATATTATATGCTATATATCAGAGTTATGGAAAAGAAAGACACCAATCCCTGCATATCAAGGGAAATTGAGTCAAAGTCTTGGACCTCAAGCACCATCTGGTCTATAATTTTTATTGTTGTTGTTGTTAAGCCCTTACCTTCCATCTTGAAATCAATCCTGTATATTGGTTCCAAGGCAGAAGAGCAGTAAGGGCTAGGCAAAGGGGGTTAAGTGACCTGCCCAGGGTCACACAGGTAGGAAGTGTTTGAAGTCACATTTGAACCCAGAACCTAGCTGCCCCGCATTCTACAAATTTATGCATTTTCTTTGTCCTTAGGAATGTGTTCCTTTCACAAATTCTGGCTAACAGGACTGTTTTACAAGTATGCTTTTCCTTAGTATGTGACCAAGGTAACAACCATTCCCTATCAGTTTGGGGAAGGGCTGAGGGTTCATTGGACCATCTCCTAATTAATTAGTTGCCAATTAGAAGTGTCTTGGGAAGGTCAAGGGAAGAGCTGAATAATGAGCTTCTAAAACTCTATTAACAGATCTGGCTTGAGGTGCATCAGGGTCTTTGGTTATCAAGAGGGCCCTGATCTAACACTTTATTAGTTATAATGCTAGCCTAATCAACAAATTGATCTTCTTACCCAAAATCTTTCTCTCCCTTTTTTTTTAGCCCTCACCTTCCATCTTAGAATCAATACTCTATATTGGTTCAAAGACAAAAGAGCGGTAAGGGCTAGGCAATGGCAGTTAAGTGACTTGCCCAGGATCACACAGTATGTGAAGGAAATTTATCCTCCTCCCCCATTTCTGGGGTCACACAGGTGACATCATCTCCTGTCAACTACCTGCATATCTGGCATCAGCCTTAAAGTGACTGTGAATGCTAGGACAGGAGTAGGGGAACCAGGAGGTTATATAAAGGGTTAAGCAGGAAGTTCAGGGTCTCTCTGTCTCTAGCACTCTCCCTACAAACTTCTGTGCTAGGGTCTGCCAGAGGAACCACGTGGAAAAATTAGATTAGGTACCCTTTTCTATCTTTTTCATCTTCTATCTATTTAATAATCCTAATAAATGTTATTAGAATCTTAGGACTGACTCCTGTTTTAATCAAAACAACTAGGAAGTGTCTGAGGTCATATTTGAACACAGGATCTCCTGTATCTGGGCCTGGCTCTCAATTCACTGAGCTACCTAGCTGTACCCCACCCCAAACCATTCTTTTGAAATAATTTTAATCCTAACCACTATGCTATTTCTGTTGAAGGTACCACCATTTTCCCAGTTGTACAGGTTCATAATCTCATAGATAGCCTCTACTTTTCACTGTCCTTCACCCTTCAACATCCAATCAAATGCCACATCTTGT
This sequence comes from Monodelphis domestica, assembly GCF_027887165.1. Lineage (NCBI taxonomy): Eukaryota > Metazoa > Chordata > Mammalia > Didelphimorphia > Didelphidae > Monodelphis > Monodelphis domestica. The sequence continues at coordinate 53,091,194 of NC_077229.1, read as the reverse complement.
CAATTCTACTTCCATGACATTTTCTCATATTCTTTTTCCACTGACATAGCCACTACCCTAAGTAAGATCCACATTGGCCACATTGCTTCACTATTCCAAAAGCCTTCTAAATGGTTTTCTTGCCTCAAGTCTATTCTCAAAGGATGGTAGAAAACAGCTCATCAAAACACACCTGGGGACCACAAAGTCAATTTGAATCAACAGTGAGACTGAAACTTAGGTTGCATTAAGAGAGACTAAGTCCAGGAATTAGGAAACAACAGTCCTAATGTATTCTTTCCTGGTAGGAATACGTCTGGAATAATGCATTCAGTCATTCTGAGTGCCAGAGCATTGGTAAAATAGTCAATATCCATGAGTAGAGGACCAGGATGGTGAAGGACATGAACATCATACCACATGAAGATGCTGACTGCATTATGAATGAAGAACAATGGAAGTTTAGGCTGGAGAAAGGAAAAGAGGAGAGGATGAGAGGAGAAAATTATAGTTATGTTCATGATTTATGAGAACTATTATCATGTAGAAAGACTGGTTTTGCCCCAGAAGGAAGAACTGGGAACAATGGGGAAAAGTTGCAAAGATACAAATTTAGGCTTGATATAAGGAAGAACGTCCTAATAATAAGAGCTCTCCCAAAGTGGAATAGCTAGCTCAGGCTCTCCCTCATTCTAGGTCTTCAAGCAAGCCTGGATCATTACCTGACAGGTCATTGAAATTTTTTCCAACCCTAAAACTGGTTGGACTACATGACCACCAAAGTCTCTTCTAACTCTAAAATCTGGGAACTCTTTGAAAGTCCCAGTTTCAAATTCTTCCATTACATATCCAGGGATCAAAAGCTTAAACATATTTTCAGAAGGATCTGTTACAATAACAGCTTCACATTTTCAAGGCAGATTCATAGAACTGTGTCTTCCATAACAGCCAAATGTAGAGCATGCAATTCCCTTCCCTCCAAAAGCTTACAGTCTTGCAGGGGAGATAAGGCCATTTGAATCCAATCTAATTAAGGATCAGTTACCTGAATTCTATTACAGAAGACTATCAGGAAAGTAATAAGAATAAGATTACTGTAGCAAATGGAATTTTATCTAAATCCACAAGCATGAGAGGGCTCAGTGTCAAATGTGCATAGCTAGTTCAATAACTGCTATCATCATTCTTGTGAACTCTCCAAAGCTTAGTAATAAAGATATTCCTTAATGCCTGGAGGCAATTTCTTTTTAAATAAAGGCCTGTCATTTTTCTCTCATTTCAACCAAATCATAAATATAATCTACCAAGTTTTTTAATGCTTTAGAACCTTACTAAAATTCTATTTGCTGAAGAGTCAAATTTAGCATAGGGCACGTTTTGTTCCCTGCATGTATTAGGTTTGCTTACTGGAAATACAGAGAAAAATTAATTAAACGAAGGTTTCAAGTCAACAAAAGTTCCACAGCATGTAGACTAGGGCTGATTTGAAACCAACATCCATTTAGCATATCTGATTCATCCAAATACAACTCTTCAGCATCACATTTAAAGTGTCAGATTTTTCTCCAATAAATTTATTCCTTCTCCTGTGTTATCAACAATGAGTAGGACTGAAAACAAAGGTGAAGGCAATATGTGTAAATTGATGGAAGCACAACAGAAAAAGCTGGTTTCCTTGTGATGGGGAAGGGTGTGAATATGCTTCACTAATAATTTATTCCCAGTGCCATCGTTATTTTTATAACTGATGAGCTGGTAACACAATCAGATTAAAATTGACTCTCATTGACACATTGTACTTCATACTAGGAGTCACAAATAAAGTGGTTGAAGAAGAGAGGATGACAATCAGGGAGTATAAATGCTAGAAAAGATGTTGCTGAGTACTCCTAGTACTTCATTTCACAGATTATTCTCAAATGAAGTTTGTAGCGGATATCTGATTGAGTTGTTTTGGGGGTTTGTTTGGTTTTTTTTAACTTGTGAATATTTAGACAACTTAGGTGACAGGGTAGTTTATTGCTTTTCATGTTGAGAGGCTGATGAAAAGGTGAAAACTCATCTACATCATTCAAATGATTAAATCACTTTGGAAGTATAAAACATGATAAAGTGGAGTTTCTGATACATGTTAGACAACTGTAGAAACTTTTCTTAAATACCTTTAAGCCCCCCAAAAAAGCGCTGAAATAGTTCTGCCAAATTTACATAATAATACATTCATTCAAACTATGGAAAACTTACTCATCTGGAGCAACAGATGAGTGTTTTTCTTTCTTTCTTTTTTCAGACCTTTACATTCTGTCTTACTAACAACTAGGATGGAAGGGTAAAGGCTAAGCAAATGGGGTTAAAATACCTGTTCAGGGTTACAGAGCTAGAAAGTCTCTGAGGCCAGATTTGAATCTAGGTCTTTCTGCCTCTGTAGGTTTCTATTGATTGAACCACCTAGCTGCCCTCCAGAGAGCTTACTTCATTGACTACCATTTCCTAGCTGGACCTGAAATCAGGAAAATGCATCTTTCTGAGTTAAAATCCGGCCTCATATACTAGCTGTGTGCCCCTGGACAAGTGGCTTCACTCTGTTTGCTTCAGTTTATATATCAGTCAAATGAGCTGAAGAAGAAAGAAATGGCAGACCTAGCTGCATGACCCTGGACAAGTTACTTCAACCCTTTTGCCTCAGTTTCATCTGTCAAATAAGCTGGAGAAGGCAATGACAAATCACTCCAGTATCTCTGTCAAGAAACCCCCAACTGGGGACACAAAGAGTCAAGTGAAAGAATTTGTATTCCCTTTGTCTATTTTAAGTTAATCAATCAAGAACTTAAAGTATCCCTACTTAATACTTAGTAAGTCATTAACAAAGAAAGTTTATGCCCTAACAGGCCATGAGCACTTTACACTCAGACACCCCCAATCCCCACCCCAGTGCTAGGCAAATTGATAGGTTGTGATTGATTCCTGAGGTGTGAGGAAGTAAGCTGATGGATGGAAAAATTGTATATAAGTGGGAGCCTGAAAAAGAATCTCTCCTCTTCATTCTTGCTCTCTTTACGCTTGGTGAATTCTTGAGTTCTTCATTCTTGGTGACCTTTAGCCTAGGAAGCATGAGCTCTGGTGGGAATCTTGGCAGTCTTGGTCTCATGTGTGCTAAAGGTTCTCAGAAGTTTTTAAGCATCAGCTTCCTGATCTAGAATTTGAATTCTGGTGAGATTTGCATTCGGATTTGGATTCAAATTCATGGGCTTGAGGATCTAGATATAGGACTTAGGGTAATTTTTATCTAGGTGATATTTTTCTATCTCCTTCCTATACTTTCCACTCTAATATCTCTACCTTGCTGTAAATAAAGCTACCCACAGTCTACAGGTACATAGTTTAACTTTAATTTTTATAAATGGCGACCACAACAATTCTTTTTTAACCATTATTATTTTTGTTAATCTAAATTTTTAATTAATTAATTAATTAATTAATTTGATTAATTACATTTGGCCACCCAAATTTTAATTATTACAGTCAGATACAATTGAACAAGAACAACAGCCTCTACACAAGCTCTCTCCCTCTACCTGAATGCTATATCATTTTTATGACACTTTTCTACCTCTTACTCATATCCTAAGCATCTGTCTTATCTTCCCATTTTATATTTAAAACTTCTCAAGAGCAGGAGTTGTTTTATTCATTGAGTAACCCCTTAACATCAGCAGGGAAACCTAGCACAGAACAGTCACTAAGTAAACATTTAGTGAATGAGTGAGTAAATAGGTGAATCAGTCTCTTACCTATCTAATCAATTTGGCACCCTTCCAAAACTCATTATAAGATTGATCTATTGAATGAATGGGCAAGTCAGCTTAGAAAAGACAATAAAGACAATATTCTAGGGGCAGCTAGGTGGCTTAGTGAACATAGAGCTAGGTCCAGAGATGGGTGGTCCTGGGTTCAAACCTTACTTCAGATACTACCTGTTGTATGACTCTGGGCAAGTCATTTAACACCCCATGCCTTAGAACCAATACACCTTATAGACTCTAAGATGGATGTTAAGGATTTTTTTAAAAAGCATACTAGGAAGAGCAGATAGGTAGCACAATGGAGAGTGCAAGATCTGTAAACAAGAGGACCTGGGTTCAAATCTGGCCTCTGATACTACCTAGCTGTGACCCTGCACAAGTCACTTAACCCCTACTGCTTAGCCCTTACTATTCTTCTGCTTTTGAATTGATACACAGTATTGATGGTAAGATGGAAGGTAAGTGATAAAAAAAAAAGGAAGAAAAGATAGCATTCTGAATTGTATTCTGTAAATTATTTATAATTATTTCCTATTAATATTAATACTTTATAGTATTTACCTCACATTTATGAATGCTAGTACTGTCTGGGAACTGAGTCACTCAGATGGGGGTCAGTTAACATTTATGAAGCATCTATTGTGTGTCAGGCACTGTGCTATGCACAGAAGGCCCAAAGAGAGGCAAGAACAGTTCTTGCTACCATAGTGGGAAAAGCATGAAATTAACTACGTCCATGCAAGATTAGATATATGCAGAATAGATGGAAGGTTCTATCTGTGCAGAGCGACACATGGTTGACTTATCCTTTATTAATAGTTTTACTAATAATTTTATTTGTTAATAATCAATAAATGATGTCACAGCAAGAGAAATTGCTCCATTTTGTTGATTAGCTAAAATTCTGGGTACCAGAGTACCGAAAGAAAATTCCCAATAAACAAGAGTTGAGATAGAAAAATCATTATATTTGGAGGTAAAAGACAATCATTCAAATCCAACTTTTGCCACTTATTAAGTGAGTGACCTTGGACAAATCTCTTACCTAGAGCAGATGGAAGGTAATCTCTAATCCTTGATCCCATGTTTAGAAAACAACAGAGAAGGGAATAGCTGGGTGACTCAGTGAATTAAGAGTCAGGCCTAGAGACAGGAGTTTCTGGGTTTAAATTTGACCTCAGATCCCTCCAAAGTGTATAACTCTGGGCAAGTCACTTAACCCTATTTCCTAGAGGGCAATACACAGTATTGATTCTAAGATGAAAGGTAAAGTAAAGAAAGGAAGGGAATCAGGGAAGGTGGGAAGAAGAAAGGAAGGAAGGAAGGAAGGAAGGAAGGAAGGAAGGAAGGAAGGAAGGAAGGAAGGAAGGAAGGAAGGAAGGAAGGAAGGAAGGAAGGAAGGAAGGAAGGAAGGAAGGAAGGAAGGAAGGAAGGAAGGAAGGAAGGAAGGAAGGAAGGAAGGAAGGAAGGAAGGAAGGAAGAAAGGGAGGGAGGGAGGGAGGGAGGGAAGGAAGGAAGGAAGGAAGGAAGGAAGGAAGGAAGGAAGGAAGGAAGGAAGGAAGGAAGGAAGGAAGGAAGGAAGGAAGGAAGGAAGGAAGGAAGGAAGGAAGGAAGGAAGGAAGGAAGGAGAGAGGAAAGGGAGGGAGGGCGGAAGGAAAGGAGGGAAGGAGGGAGGAAGGAAGGAAGGGAGGGAGGAAGGGAGGAAGGGAGGGAGGGAGGGAGGAAGGAAGGGAGGAAGGAAGGGAGGGAGGAAGGGAGGGAGGGTGGAAGGAAAGGAGGGAAGGAGAAAAGGAGGGAAGGAGGAAGGAAGGGAGGAAGGGAGGAAGGGAAGGAGGAAGGAAGGGAGGGAAGTAGGAAGGAAGGGTGGAAGGAAGAAAAGGAGGGAGGGAGGAAGGAAATAACAAAGACTTCAAACTGAAATTCCTCTGATTAAAACAAAACATTACTTTATACTCATTCTTGAACAATTTCCTCTTTAACTTCTCTGCTTGGGCTCTTGTCCTCAACACCTTCAAAATTCCCAGTATATTTCCTGATACCTTTCTCAGAAAGCAATAGGCTAGGTCTAAAGTGCAGAAAACTCAAGGTCAACTGAAGGCAGCATTTGTTTCCTAGGCTCACTCCAAACTTTTTCTATACTTTCTGTGATGGGTCAGCAACCCCTGGGGGCAATTTCAGGAAATTTCTGACTCTGAGAAAACTCTCCAGCACCACCATCCACCAAAATCCTATTCTGAGTGACTGATTGCATGCTGTATTCAATGAAACAACTGGAAGCAACAGGACAAGCTTCATATTTAAGCTGAAGTCAGGAAGGAGGAAAAGGCCTAAAAACAGAGCTATATAAAATAACCTAGTTCATGAAACATCAAGTTCCCTCACTGGAATTCTTTAAGCAAAAGTTGTATCACTCCTTGTTGGGCAAAATCCAAAGCACTGAAACTCAGAATTCCAATGAAGATTGTTCTCATTTTCCCATTTCTGTCTCATATACTTGAATTTGATTGCTAAAATTGCTTTGTTTTTTAATTTTTCCTTTAAATGACAATGAAATATCAAATTTGGATAGGTCCAAAATAAATCAGACTTGTATATATACATGAACTCAAGATGAGGAAGATGGTTCCTCTAATTCCACAAATATTTATTAGGCAACTACTGTGTGCCAGACTGTGTACTGTATATCAAGATGCTTAATAATATAATAATAAAAATTCCTCCTTTCTTTCACTGTGGGCTGATCTATCATATCTCGGGAACCAATCAAAGTCTCTGAATTTGCTTAGCACTGCACAGGGGACAGTGTCTGTGGGACATCCTCTGAGGATGTTTACTCTTATCAAAAGGATTCACAAGTTCCTGACTGATTAAGTTAAAAGGGTGGAGCTCTCCAAGTACTTGACTAAGTTAAGATAAAAATAATTCCCTTTCACAATAACCTATTCCTTGGTTTTCTTAGGTACTGACTCTGGGGTCCTGTTCTTATGAACATTAACTCAGAATGGAATTCATTCGCATACAAATGAATCACATTTTTAAAAGACCAATGAAATGCTTTACATCTTAACAGATATGTGTGCAATTTTTAAGGCTAAAAACCAAACTGCTTTATTCAATTTCTAGATTTACCTTTTATTTGAGGTCATTTTTCAACTCTATGGGTGCAGTGGATTAGAACAAAATGCAAATTCAAAATGAAAGGCAGGTATTTTGACTTAATGAAAACATTATGAAAAAAAATACCTTATAGCATTTTAAAAGGCAATAGCATTACAAACAAATAAGAAAATTCTTATTTCCTCCATGGATATGTATTTTCTAATTTTTAAAAAAAGCTTCTGCTTTCAGGATTAAAAAAAAAAAAGAACTTGGATTTGATCAGGTAAGTTGGAAGATTTAACACTTTTATACTATACTATTTATCATAGAATCCCAGAAAAAAATCCAATCATGATCTTCCTACAAGCAGAAGCAACATAGCATTCAAAATGTCAATTAAAAGTAAAAGGAGCTTTCAAAATATCAATGGCAAATTATACTGGATATATATCAGAAACCAATATAATTTATATAAAAGATACATAGTTATAAATTATATACAAATACATAAGAGACCAATATAAAATTATATGTATATATGTCATATTTATGTATGAAAAATAGCTTGGGTTCTAAATATAGTATAGGATGGGGCTGTAGTTTACAAAATTTCCTTTGCTGGAGACTATAATATAATAGAGCACTGGATCTAAAGTCAGGAAGACCTGAGTTCATCTGTAGTCACTTATCCTGCCAGTCACCCAGCTAAGAAGCTAAGAAGCTTTTCAAGGCCAACTTTAGATTCATGAAGATGAGACTTCCTGAATTCAAGCCCAGTTCTCTGTCCAATGTGCCATTTAGCTGCCCTTTATGTGTCTTTAAAATACTAAAGAAATCATCATGTCCTCCCTAAGGCTTCTATTCTCTAAGGTATCTTCAGGTCCTTCAGTTGACCTCAGAAAAGCAAAAAGGTGAGGTTCTTCACTATTCTGACTGCCTTCCTCTGAATACACTCCAGCTTACCAATGTCTTTCTTTAATTGTGACACCCAGAACTAAACAAAACTCCATATTATAACAAAAGCATTACATAATTACTTATTTAGCTGTATGACTCTGAGCATATCACTTCTCACTACTGGCCTCAGTTTCCTCATCTGTAAAATGAGCTAGAGAAAGAAATGGCAAACCACCCAGTATCTCTGCCAGGAAAACCCCAAATGTTTCTAGACAATTCACAAACCTGTTGGCCTCAATTTCTTCATTTGTAAAATGAGCTGGAGAAGGAAATGGCAAACTATTATAGTATCTTTGCCAAGAAGTTCCCAAATGAAAACATGAAGGCTCTGGCATGATCAAAAAGCAACTGAACAACAAACATCATCATCTTGATGCACCCCAAGGTTGCTTTAGTTTTCTTGGCTCTTACCTATAATGAGCTTGCAAACCACCTAAGCGTTTAAATCTTTTTCAGACCAGTTGCTATGGAATCAGGACTGTCTACATTTTGCATTTATGAAGTTGATTTTTAAACTCAAGTGTAAGATTTTACACTTTTCCCTTTTTTCCAACTAAGCCTTATATCCTAGGAAGGAAAGGAAAGAAGGAAGGAAAGAAGGAAGGAAGGAAGGAAGGAAGGAAGGAAGGAAGGAAGGAAGGAAGGAAGGAAGGAAGGAAGGAAGGAAGGAAGGAAGGAAGGAAGGGAGGGAGGGAGGAAAGGGAGGGAGGGAGGGAGGAAAGGGAGGGAGGGAGGGAGGGAGGGAAGGAGGGAGGGAGGGAGGGAAGAAGGAAATAACATTGAAAGTCTGCCAAAGTCTTACCAAAATTTGATAAGTATACCACCTATGTCTTTATTGGAGTCACTAATTAAAAAGGGGGAGTGAACTAATTGGCATAGTGGAGAGAGCTCCAGGCATGGAGTTGGGAGGTCCTGTGTTCAAATATAGCCTTGGACACTTTCTAGCTGTTGTAATATTTATTGGAAAGGAAATGGGATTGGAAAAATGGGGATTTGGGGAGGTTTATATGGGGGTAAGGAGGAGTTAAGGGGATAGAGGATATATTGCTTGGTGAAGCAAAGGAGGGAGATGCCCCCTGCTGAGAGAAAACAGCAGGGGTCTAATGAGGTCTGTTTGTCTTTGAATGAATGAACTGAAGTTCAGCTCTCTCTATGACCAGAAAAGAGAGTCCACTTATCTGACTGTGAATTCAAATAATATAAAGTTTAATAACCAGTTGGGATTGGAGTTTTTTTTCTCAGCTTCAGACCTGAGGCCAGGCCCCAGAGGCTGGAGGAGGGTTCTCCCACTCCTGTCTATTCTATATCAGTCCAGTTTTGTCTTTTTAGAATCTTAGCAGTAGACATAAAGCAAACAAGAACAGTTCTAACCTTCAGAAGTGATTGGGCCTGAATCTTCAGGCTGAACCAAGAAGAGGCACATCACACCAGACTGGGCTGGCAAGCTACTTCCTCCTCCAACAAGATTCAACCCGGCAGGAAGGAAGTGCTAGTCACAAGACCCAACTGCCACTCCCAGTTAGCCCCTTCCCCCACAAACTGTCAGTCTCTTTTCCTTTCCACTCTGTGTGACCATGGGCAAATCACTTAATCACCACTGCCTAGCCATTGGCCTTCTGTCATAAAATTGTTACTAAGACAAAAAGTAAGGGATTAAAAAAGTAAAGCAGCATAAAGCCAAACACCAACCCTGGATCACTGCAATGAAGATCAGCTATCCAGTTGACAATTAAGTCATCAATAACACTATTCTCTGGCTTCAGCCATTCAACCAGTTCCAAATCAAACTTCCTGTACTATTACCTTTGCTTAAGAATAGACTATGAACAGGCAGCCTAGTGGCTCAGTGGATTGAGAGCCAGATCTTGAGACAAGAGGTCTTGGGTCCAAAAACCTGTCTTCCGATGCTTCCTAAGTATGTGACCATGGACAAGTCACTTAACTCCCATTACCTAGCCCTTATGGCTTTCTGTCTTGGCACCAATGAATAGTATGTATCCTAATACATAAAGTAAGAGTTAATTTAAAAAAAATAATCTATGAGACTTTATTAAAGGCTCTGCTAAAGTATGAGTGAACTATATCTGAAATAATATCTTGACCCAGCAATCTTGTAATTTTATTTAAAAAAAAAAAAGAAAATAAGATTAGTCTGGTATGACCAATTCTTGATGAAGCTGCCATGCTGGTTCTCTGGGATCAATCCTGCCTGCTCTAGAATTTGTTCACTGATCAATCACACCTCTAATAATACACACTTGAATTTGTGCCGATCTTCACCTGCCAAGTGCCCAAATCCACGTGATCAACTCAAGTATAAGAGATATGGAACAGCCTGGGTGGAATGAAGCAGACCCTATACCTTCTTTCTATTACAATCTACCAACTTCAGTTACTTTTGCATGCTTTCTGATATTTTCTTGCCCTATTTACCATTTGAGACTAAGAAAAATGTTTGAAGATCACAGAACAGCATCTGCAGCTCTCCATAAAATGAAACTATAAATTAAGACAATTCAAAAAAATCCTCCAAGCACATTGTCAAACTTTGTCACCTTGTAGGTGCTGCTGTATGCTTAAAGAAGCTACACCTATGAGGGAACTGTGATTTAAGTGTATCTCCCTAAACTGAGGAGCATTTCTAGACATACAGTCCTCATCAGAGATTAGAATAGGCAAAGAACAAAAGGAGAGATGAGTCAGAAAGGACAATCTTTGAGAAAGCTCTGACTCCTGGACATGTGACAGACATAGCAGCCTGTATTTATTGGTAAAAAAAAAAAAATCACTGCTTCTTGGCAGAGATTGAAGACAGGAAACAAACAAATAGAGCACCGAACCATTAGAGCTATCCAAATATGGAATCTGCTGTTTGAGCAAAGGTGAGGTTCATCTGATTAGGGGGAAGGGGAAAAGCACTCATATAACACCCACTTCATGCCAGACACTGTGACAAGTGTTCTTTACAAATATTCCATCTGATTCTTACAACAACTATGGGAGGTGGGTGCTACTTTTGTCCCTGATTAATAGTTGAGGAAACTGAGGCAATTCAAAATTAAGTAACTTGCCCAGGGTCATAAAACCAGTAAAATTCTGAGGCTGATGGGGAGGCACTAGAATCTAGTGACAAGATGGAGAAAGAACCAGGCCCAGAGCTTGGAGATCCTGTATTCAAATCTGGCCTCAGATACTTCCTAGCTATGTGACCTTAGGCAAGTCACTTACCCCCCATTGCCCTTTCCTTACAGTTTTTCTATCTTCAAACCAATATGCAATACTGATTTTAGGGTAGAAGGTAAGGGCTTAAAAAAAAAAAAAGAGCTTGAGGCTGCATTTGAACTCAGGTCTTTCTGATTCCAGGCCAGACACCATATCAACTGTACCACCAAATGACTCAAGGTCTTCAAGCAAAGGCTGGATAATATCTAGCTGAGGATGGTTTAGATAATATTCTGCTTCAAGGACAGAGTGGATGTCATTTTAGTACCTTTTGAGCTCGTAGATTTGATGAATTATATTGTTTGAGAAAGGAGGTAAAGGTACCATGTTATAAAACTACCTGTTATAAGAACAAAGGAATATTTCAATAAATGAGTCCAACATCATCAAGATGAACAATTTCTAAGATAAAAAGGCATTTATCTTCTTCAAGTGTTCAACTCTGTCATTAGTCATTAGCCACTAGAATGAAATTAATTTCTGAAAAGATTCAAAGAAAACTACTTTCAAGGCAGAAATTGTTTCTAGAATAGATCTTTACAACTGTTTCATGCCAAAAAAATTAGAGAGCTAATTAATATCCATAAAAACTTGCCAATGCATTCATTGATTGAAAAAAAGAGGTATTCCCATTGGTGGATAGACCTGTCAAACTGATCTACGCTCTGGATTTATAATGTAAAACTCACTGCTTCTTGGTAGAGAAATATAACAAAAAGGAAACATAGACCACCCAACCATGAGAGTTGTACAAGTATGGAATCCACTATGGGCATGGGATGGGAGAAAGTTTGTCTATTTATAGGAAAGGGAAAAGGGGGAAGGGAAAAGGAGAAAGAAATTGGAATATGCATTTATACAGCACATTCTACATAATAGGCATTATGCCAGCTATTCAGATACCCAGTGGTCAAGTGAAAGCAGCATACATTCATCTGAATACACATCTTTGCTCATCAGTCCCCCTTATAGCTCAAATGTCCTCCCTCACTTTACTTGTAAAGTTTTGCCCATCCTTTAAAGCCTAATTTTAATACTATTTTCTATAGGAAAGTGTCCCTGATTCTCCAGGAAAGTAATGATCTTTCTTCTCAAAACTCAATATCCATTTTGTTTCACAATTCTCAAATGCTCTCATCTTCTAATGATATGTTATTATTATATATTTGTGTTTTATCCCTCCTTCAACATCATGAGGATAAGAACCATTAAAAAAAAAAGATCAAAGGACAATTGATAGAACTCAAAAACCAAAAGGAAGAAGGGGTAGTAAAACCTAGAAGAGAAGAAAATATAAAACTTTCTTAACTAGTATTTTAAGACAAGGCAATATGAATGAATAATAACTGATGTAAATATAAAATCCTGTGAATTCCCAAGAGAACAACCATAAGAAACCCCACAATGGTTCAAAAAATGACATGGAAGAGATAGAATTAGAGGTGGGCCTTGAAAACTTTAGAGAAGACAAGAGAAAAACTAGAAGATGGAGATAAAGGAGATGGAGGATGATCCATTAAGTATATATACAGGCAGGAGGTAGCAGGAGATCAGGGAAGACAGTTTGGCTGCAACAGTTATGAGGGTGAAGGGGAGCTATGAAAAGGCAAAGTAGAACCACACAGCTAAAGTCTGAAGAGCTTGTTTCTAACCCAGCTAAGAGGGAAGCATTAATAGATTCTGAGCCACGCAGGGAGGTGATCAGAAGTAGGCATTAGGAAGACTACATTGGTGAGATGATTGGTGGATGGATGGATGGATGGATGGATGGACGGATGGATTGCCTGGAAAGAAAAGGATTATAGGAAACAAGAACAATTAGAAGGTTATTACGATAAAGAAGGCAGAAAGTAAGCAGGAGGACTGATACATTTTATTCATCCTCTCTCTGACACTGAAGTGATGAAGATGATTTTCACACTTCCTTCAGATACTTGAGAATTTCACTTGATGTCTGTTGTTGTCAATAATACAGGCCAAAACCAAAGCATAACAGCAATGATGGGGTTCAGTTAAACGTTATTGCTATTATACACATGTACACACACATATACTCACAACATCTCCGCAGGATCATCATGATGAATGCATATTTCATAGCCAAATTAGAAAATGGTAGCAGACCATTTGGGGTAGCTTAAACCCCAAACACTGTTTCTACCCCACATCATGCCAAGAACAAGAAGCAACTAAATGTAGGGCAAATCTTCATTCTGGATGTTTCATATTCCACAGAGCTCCTTGAGGAGTAGAAAGCAGAAGGAAAGCTTCCCACTGAAGGATGCAATGCATCATCACATTCTCCAAAAGCCCACAATAAAACTGAGGAGGGCACTTGTACATTACGGACTTTCAACCACTGTAGGATTGTACCAAAAGGTATTCCAACTGACCTGAAAGAGGTATTAGAACTCCAGAAGCATATAATTTACACTCAGACAATTTATTCATCCATCTGACTTGGTAGCCACCAGAAAGCAGGCTAAAGCAGGCTGTACTGTAATTTTTCATTCATGTTTAAAAAGAACTCACTGCAAATGTCAGGTGTAATTGCAATCTTCAAGATGTTTAATCTATTATAAGAGAAATTGGTTAAAAGTATGAATTTTAATGTGATCATAAGATTTGACCTCTCAACCACTTTCTATAAATCTAAAGCAACTTTTCAGCATAATAACCCAGCATAAGTAGTAAATATTCAAAATCAGACATGAAATTGTTTCATTCTCCTCTTCATTCTATAGTCAAGTGATATTAAAGGGAATCCTTGTCTCTGAAAATTAATGGTAAAGCTCTGCCCCTTTGGGACAACTCCACCCTGAGGCATTATCAATAATGGATGAGTTTCTGGCTGGAATTACTATATCCTAAAAAGGTCTAATCATAGCTGCCCACTCCCACTCCCACTCCCAGATTCACCTCCTCACCAGCTGCCTGCTGCACTCAGGGCTGATTCCACCTTCTTCCCCTTTCTGCTTTGTCTTCCCTGACAAAAGGTAAGCTTCTTGAGAACAGGGACACTTTTGTTTCCTTGCTTTTGAATTCATGGGGCATAACATTGCCTGGCACAATAGTAAATAATTAATAAATGCTTTGATCTATCATATTATGAATTATGATATTATGAGAAGTATCTGGATTACATGATAATATCTATACAATCGAGTCCTATATACCATGCATAAATTAGTTCTAAAGAGGCTTTAATAGGAATCCAAAAATCATTGAATTTATTATTTAAATGAGGAAATTTAGAGAGCATATTGTCTGGTGTCTCCTTGACCCAGAATCCCTTCTTACAGTTTCTCCAAAAAATGGCCATCCAGTCTCCATCTCAAGGTGTCCCTTCAGTCAGTTTCTGAAGACACCCAATCTACTTCTGGAAACCTATCATTATGAGAGTTTTTCCTTCCACTATGTCTAATTCTACCTGTCCACAAAATAGAATGGCCCCAAGTTCCTCCTGCTGAGTCCAAGAAAAACAATTTTGATCACTCTCCCACATGACAACCTTGCAAATGATTGAAGATTAAACAAATAACCAAGCCATTCATAATAACTCATTACAAAACATAAAATTAATCTGATTTCATTAAAAGTCTTGCACAAACAAACCAAATGCAACAAAGATTAGAAGGAAAAGAGATAAATGGGAGGAAATTTTTATAGTAAATATCTCTGACAAAGGCTTCATTTCACAAATATAGAGAGAAATGTGTCAAATTTATAAGAATACAAGTCATTCGGTATGAAAGAAAAAGAACATGTAGTTTTCTGATGAAGAACTCAAAGCTACCTTTGTCATATGAAAAAAAAATGCTCTAAATCACACTGGATTAGAGAAATGTAGGTTAAAAAATTATAAGATACCACCTCACACTTATCAGATTGGCTAATATCAGAGAAAAGGAAAATTACAAATGTTGGAGGACATGTAGGAAAATTGAGATACTAATGCCCTGTTAGTAGAATTGTGCTCAAACTATTCTGGAGAGCAATTTGGAACCACGCACAAAGGGCTATAAAATTGTACATATGCTTTGATCCATCAATAACACTACTAGGTCTGTATCCCAAAAAGATTTTAAAAAAGAGTAGAGGGAAAGATCTAGTTGTACAAAAATATGTATAGATGCTTTTTTTGGGGTAACAAAGGATTTGAAATTCAGGGGATGCCCATTGATTGGGGAATGGCTGAACAAGTTGTAATATATAGTTCTAATGAAATACGATTGTACTATAAGAAATGAGGAGGATTTCAGTAAGACCTTGAAAGACTTATATGAACTGATGAAGATAAAGTGAGCAGAACCAGGAGAACATTATACACAGAAACAGCAATAGTATATGATGGATAACTGTGAATGATTTAGCTATTCTCAGCAATACAATTAGTCAAGGCAATCCCAAAGCACTCATGATGAAAGATGCCAATTACTTCTGGAGAAAGAACTGATGTGGTTTAAATACAGATCAAAACAGACCACTTTTAACTTTATTTTCTTTATGGGTTTTTAAAAATGTGTCTTCTTCTACAACATAATGACTACATAAATATGTTTCATATAAGAGCACATGCATAACCAAGATTAAATTGCTTATTGTCTCAGAGAGGGAGCTGGGAAGAAAAGGAGGGAGAGAATCTGGAACTCAAAATGGTAGAAAAATGAATGCTATATCTAGTTAGGGCTGGCAAATTTGTTTATAATCTCACAGAATGGATTTAAATTATAAAAAAATAAAGAAACATATGTTTATCTACCAAGCTAGATATTCAATGATTAGCTATGAAACAGGAAGATGACTAATGGAAGTGATGAGAAATTCACTGGAGGCAACACAAAAAAATAGCCAGCAAGCAAACTTCACTCATTGATAATATCTCTCTACATACAAAATGGTCAAGTACAAATATCAAGATGAAAAACAGATCCTAATTTTAGGAGACAAATTTCATCTGAAAATTATTGATGAAATCACTACTGGAATAGGGCTACAGAATAATACATTTTCTTTTTAAAAATCAGTAATATCGGGAGGCATTGAGGTAGTTCAGTGGATAGAAAGCCAGGACTGGAGAGGGAAGATCCTAGGTTCAAATCCAGCATGAGACACTTCCTCACTATGCAACTTTAGGCAAGTCACTTAACCTCCACTGCCTGGCCCTTACTGTTATTTTGCCTTGGAATCAATTATATTACTGATTCTAAGATGGAAGATAAGAGCCTTAAAATGAACAAATAAATAAATAAATAATGGGATATGCAGAAAGGAGGAAAAGTAGCATAATATATTAAGTATTCAGGTAACAGTAGTAAGTATTTGCTGGGTGCTAAGTACCATATTTAAATATCTATAGAAAAAAATATCTACCATCTAGTATATGGCATATAAAATAAGTACACATTGAATACACAAAATATATTATCTATCTGCATATCAAATATATGAATATGGAGAAAGTTTGTACAAAGGCTAAGTACAAAATAAAAATCAAGGAATCGGGGAGGAAAGGCACAAATAGTTGAGGCAAGAGGTAGATGGTCAAAGAAAGTTCTGTGTTTAAGTGGTGATTGGAAAGAAGAAAGAAATTAAATTTCAGGCATTATTCAGAAATTATCAGATCACTGGCATGAAGATAGGAGGAAGAGAGAAAGGGCCAGTTTGTTTGGATTAGAAAACACAGGAGAGAGGAAGTAATGCATAATGAAACTGGGAAGATAGATTGGGTCCACGTTGTGAAGTCTTTTCAAAGGCCAACTGAGGAGTTGAAATTTTATCCTCAGGCAATCAATAACAACTGGGGTTTAGTGAGTAAAGAACAGGAATGTTTGGATCTGAGCTTTAAGAAAATCATTATGGCAGCTGTGGGACAAGATGGATTCAAGACTTGAAGCAAGTAGACAATTAGTACATCGAGTGAGGGATGATGAGGGATGGAACTGGGGGAGATGGGAATGCCTTTGACTGGAGAGAGACAATCAGATATGAGAAAGATCATGGACAGAAAAAGGGACTGGTGGAATCCGGCATCTAAGAGATGCACAAATCTGTGAAATACACAGTCTTCTCTGCAAGTTCCAATTCTACCTGAATAAACAAATCATCTAAATCTTCAACGTAGTACCTAAAGGAATATGTGTAGTCTCCAGATATAACCTATTGCCTTTCTATGAACTACTTCTTGCTCCCTTTCAAGTCAGATTAGTTTTATTTCTTGTATGAGCGTTTCCTTGTCTTTGGGTCTTAACCTCCCAAGTAGGTCCCACTGGAGTAGCAACTATTAGTCTACCCAGCACCCAGGGAAGTGTTCCGAGATAATGAGCAGATAGATGTTTGTTTATCACTGTTCCTTATTTCCCAACATCCTAACTGGGAAGAGAAAATGATTTGTTCTAGATCAACAAAACATTGCTAATGCAGAGAACATTTCTTCCTCCTGAACAACAATAACAAGCATTGTTGTTTAATCTGCTGTATCCAAATCTACCCGGTGGTCATTTAAAGTACACTGAATCCAGATCCTAATTAGTGTAGATAATGAATTTCTGAAGGGGTCAGATATATTTGAATTTGCACTATTTCAAATCTAAATAATTTTACCACTTTGGAGGATTTATTATTTGTATTAATTGCAACTTTGCAATAAACGTGAGTTATTATTATTGCAACCTACGAATCTTAAGTCTTATTACATATAGAGGTCCGCTCAGTTCCCTTTAACCACTCAGATTGTATATTGCCTCCTTTAAAACTTCACATTTCTCTCCACCAACCACCTGGCAGTGAGAAACAGAACCTAAGTAGGTGTCAGTGAGCCTGTGTTCATAACATGGTTCTCTGGGTTATTACCTGTGTCCTTAGGTAAATCACTCCATTCTTCTGGGTCTTGGTCTCCTCACTTACTAAATGGGTATGGGGATAGATAGGGTCAGATATGATGATCACTAAGGGCCCTCTATTCCTTTGGTATAGGTCAAACTTTCCTGTGCTTTTTTTGGATCCTTATTTTTTGATATTTACACACTGAGAAGCCGAGAGAGAGAGAAAGAGAGAGACAGACAGAGAGACAGAGACAGAGAGAGTTTTAAGGGATTCATTTCCCCTAATAAAAAAGAAAATGGAAAAAGAAAATGGCATTCTTTCATCTTCTCTTCTAATAAAATCAGCCTGCATTTGGAGTATAAATGAAAGTCACCTGAACATGGCAGCAATACAAACATTATCCAAGTTATCCCAAATTATCCTGGCTCTCCATTTGTGCCAGAAGTGAAATCCTCAGTCTTAGATCATTCTTACTAGAAACTTCATGGAAGATAGCTATGGCATGCTGCTTTTAGAAGTCTTCAAAGTGGTTAAGTCAGTCAGCTAGTATATATATATATCATTGTCATGTGTCAGGCATTGCACTAAGCAATGGGAGGGAAAAAGAAAGGCAAAAGACAATCCCTGTCCTCAAGGAACTCACCATTGAATGGCAGAAACAACACACAAATGGACATACAAGACAAAGTATATAGTATAAACTGAAGAAAACCAACCAAGGGGCTCTGATTTTGGAAGAATGGGAAAGGCTTCTTGCAGAAAAGGGGACATTAGTTGAGAACCGAAGAAAGCCAGGGAAGTGAGGAGAGAGGAATGATGGGAGATAGTACTCTAAGTATGGAGAACTGCCAGTGAAAATATACAAAGAGTAGGCTTGGAGTAAGGAGGTTCTGGGTTCAAATTTGACCTCTGACACTTCCTGCGTGACCCTGGGCAAGTCACTTAACACTCATTGCCTAGCCCTTACCACTCTTCTGCCTTGGAACCAATACATAGTACTGATTCTAAGATGGAAGGTAAGGATTTTTTTTAATTGGAAAAAAAAAAGAATACAAATCTAATAATGGCTAAGATCAACTCTAATTCAACTCGACTGCACTATTATGCACAGAATCCTCCACTAAAGTCCTGCTGCTGAGCCTGGTAACGAAATTAGGAAAGACATCAAGTTCTCAGGTTTTGGCAGTTTCCACCAAGGCAGAAAGGCCTTAGGACAGATTGTACATCATCTGAACATTAGTCTTGCTAAGTTCAAAAAGTCTCACAATTACGTTGGCCTCAAGTGATGATCTTTTTTAGCCAGAGACTCTCAACTTTCCCAAGTTAAAAAGGAATCATAGCCTATGTCAGAGCAGAGAATTTATAGCTCAAATGCATCCAAGGTCCATGATGTACAGGACAAGGTATTGTGATAGATATCAGAACAGACATTTTGCTGCTTCGGTGGATTCATGAATCCATTGGTGTGAATCCTCCTTCCAATGAAACACACAGAAACTCATCACTGCTATCTCATTCCCTGTCCCCTCTGTCCATTAATTCCCATTAATCCTTCATGGCAGTCCATCTAGAGTACTAGGTCTTACTCTAGATTTTCAGACCTTTACATAGATAATTCAGTGGATATAGAGCTGAGCCTAGAGTCAGGAAGACTTGAGTTCAAATATGACCTCAAGGGGCATGTAGGTAGCTCAGTGGATAGAAAGCCTAGAGGAGGAAAATCCTGGGTTGAAATCTGACCTCATTTCCTAGCTATTTCCTAGCTGTGGGACCCTGGGCAAGTCACTTAACCCCTACCTAGCCCTTACAACCCTTCTGCCTTGGAACCAATATTTGGTATCAATTCTAAGACAGATGGTAAGACTTAAAAAGAAAAAACTCAAACACTTACTAGATAATTACTTATTATGTGACTGGACAAGTCACGTAACCCTGTTGGCCTCAGTTTCCTCTTCTGTAAAATGAACTGGAAAAGGAAATGGCCAACCATTCCAGTATCTACTTGAAAAACTCCAAATAGAATCATGAAGATTCAGACACAACTGAACAACAATAGCCCTAAAGACCCTGGTAGGATTGATTACCTGACCTACCAATGTAACCTAAGGACATTTGAGCAGTGGTATCCACTCTGCAGCTGACTTGAATTTAATGCTATATCTATCTCTGAAATAGATAGGGAGATCCTAGTTTCCATTTGTATCCTCAATGTTTAGAACATTGCTTGGCACATAGGAGGTATTTAGAAAATGCTGTTTTCATTCACTCAAATAAAACGTACAACGATATCAACTTACTTCAGGTCCCACGATAACCATGTAAACATTGGGTTCTTCTTGGTGCCATTCTTTAAAGAAAAAAAAAAGAAACTTTAAAAAAATGGTTCTCCATCATATTTAATTGTGCATATGTTAACACAATGTAGTTGGAAAGAAAAAGATCATAGTTTTATGCATAATATCCTCTTTATTGACAGCATCCTTCAATTAAAATTCCAGATGTGAACAATTGTTGCATATCTGTATTTTTGCATCCCCTGTGAGAAGAGAAGGTATTATTTCTAATTGATTCCTTTAGAAGCTCTTAATGTTTTAAATGAAATAATTTGCAACCACTTATTATTTCTATAATTATTAAAGCTGCAGATTAATAAGGAAGCTAAACATAATGCTGTATGTTAGCAGCTCAATTTAGATGTCAAGAGATATTAATTAGTTTTGTCTCAGAGTATCCTTGTGATTTTTTTTAAATTTTCCTTTATCTGTTTTTTCAGTAACCCTTTAAATGAAAGCATTGCTGCCCTTCACAAGTGAGCAAATACTATTGATTTTGAAATTCCCAGGATTAAATGATGGGGCATTTTGTCTCACAGAACCGGAAACTATAAATTGAAGAGATTTTCAGATAACATATCATATGTTCAACAAGAGAATATTAGCTTGCAGCTAATTCTACAAGGGTTTGTCAATATTCAAAAGAATGTGGTTAACCTCATTTCTGAGAGATGTCAAGAATTTCCTATGTGGAGGTTTCTCAGCATCTAGAAAAGGATCATGGGGGGCAGCTGGGTAGCTCAGTGGATTGAGAGCCAGTCCCAGAGATGGGAGGTCCTGGGTTCAAATCTGGCCTCAGACACTTCCCAGATGTGTGAACCTGGGCAAGGTACTTGACCCCCATTGCCTGGCCCTTACCACTCTTCTGTCTTGGAGTCAAATTGACTCCAAGACAGAAGGTAAGGGTTTAAAAAAAAAAAGGATCATAGGGTAGACCAAAAATAGGTCACCGTGAAGAAAGTACCATAAGGCTCTCCTACCATACGGAACACCAATAGTCCTACAAAATACTCACTAATCCTCAGGACTGACTGCCTTATTTACTTTTCCTCAGCATTCCATATCCTTCTATAGTCAATTTTATTATGTAGGGACATGGGTCTAATTTTATATTGAACCATCGATCAATGGGAAAACGAGCATCATGATTAATTTTTTCTTATTTCTACATCCCTAAACATACTGAGTCTGGAAGGTGAAGGAGGTCTGCTTCATATTACTCATTTGATAGGCCTGACATCATTAAACATTTAATACCCAGCAGACTTTAATTATAGAGAAGTCCTTCAGACTCAAATATTCAAGATTCAGGTACACTAGTCTCGACTGGAGGGTGAGAGTCAATCTTTACCTCAGTTCTCTTTTTCTAGAACCCAGACCATGTTTACTCCCTCAGGTCACTCACCAGGACAGTAGGGTCTAACCAACATGGGCATCTTGCCATCTGCGCTGCCTCCACGCTAACCTTCCAGTTTTCCTCCCTTGGTATTCCCCATTGCTCTGGGAATAATTAATATCACAACCACTACTGGAAAGGGGGTAACTACCTATGGTTCCATTTACAATCCTTGTGATTAACTAAACTGAAGCTCTCTTCCTTTCTGACCATCACTTGGTGGGTTGTCATTGGGTTATACCTACCTAGTAGAATGCCAGTTTCTCAAAGAGAGGGGCTTCTAATCTTTTTCTTTTGTATCCCTCTCAGCCAACACTGCACTTGGCACATAGCAAGCACTTAATACTGGCTCCAATCCAAATATTTTAAGATCATTAAACTATATAGTTCATGAAAGATTATTGTCAATATCAAATATCTCCAAGTCAAAGCATTTTGGTCATATGTAAAAATTCCTTTGTTATCTGTTGATTTTGCTAGATACTTGGTGAATGATGGGTTGGTTACTTGATTTTGATTTTGGATATTCACTGTGTACTCTGACAATGCTTCAACGCAGCTTTCAGCTTTATTGCCCAGTGGTTGTTCTTGCTTGCTAAAGATGACTCAAGACACGGACCTAAAGAACATTAACTGGTTAAATGATCATCAGTATTAAAGACAATTGAGCCCCTAATTGAGGCAATATCTCTGACATAATTATAAGAACTGAAAGATCTTGAAAATAAGGAAAAGAGTGAAGAGAAAGTGGGCACTGTGGAAAGTATTAAACCCACTGTATGCAGTGGGTCAGAATAAAATACTGGAGGATTTGTCTGGCCCCAAGGAATCTCTGGAACTTTATTCATATTTCCATCCAAAATGAAGGGGATGAAGGCTGGTAGGTGGCTCAGTGGACTGAAAAGCAGTTCTATAAATGGGAGGTCCTGGGTTCAAATTTGACCTCAGATACACTTCCTAGCTGTGTGTCCCCGGGTGAGTCACTCTACCCCCACTGCCTAGTGTGAATCTTAAAAATACTCAGACTGTACCTTAGAAGATATAGTTAAGCTATTCCCCATTTTTAACAATGGGGGTACTTGATCAGGAATGTATTGAAAACTTTAATGTTACTCTACCCTACTCAGACAGTGCCTTGGGGAAGATAAAGTTGTAAACTCATGATTGAACAATGAAAAGTCCCTAACTCATACCTTATAGTGAAGCCAAACCCTTAAGCAAGATGGTCTATTTTTAGATCTAATACAAAAGGGGGCTAAGTACCTATAAAGGTTAAATTCATCACTAAAACGTCAAGCAACTTACAAAAGGCAAGCCTAACAAAAGAAGTGTGAAGTTTTAATCTAACTAGAGAACATGAGAACAAAAGAAGATAAGAACTAGGAATGGACAGTCCTGGGGAAAAAAGAATCTACTGTGATTGGTTGATGTAAAAATTTAGGGGAGGTGACATAAGAGAAAATTTCTTTAAAAGGAGAGGGATTGAACTCAGTTCAGGAGTTCAAGAGTTCAAGAGTTCAGTGGAGGACTGGAGCTTGCTTCAGAGGATGTTGTGGTGAGTGATAAAGACTGACTCGCTCTCCCTTTGGCTCAGGCCTAGGCCATTTGGCCTAGGCCCTTTCTACTATTTTCTCTTTCTCTCTTTCTCTTTCCCTCTCTCTCCCTCTCTCTCTCTCTCTCTCTTTCCCTTAATTCCTTCATTTGTATTAATTAAAATCTCCATAAAACCCAGCTGACTTGGGTATTTTCATATTTGGGAATTTTCCCATGGTGACCACTTATTTTTTATTTTAAGTCAAGACACTAAAAACTATCCATTACAGTTTGGCCAAAACCTTTACAGAGTTTGGCACTTACAGTTTTTTAACATTCATAGCCTTGGCAACCACATTTTCACGGTTACACTAGGTCTTCTCACTCCTCTACCTTAGAACCAATAGACAATATTGATTCTAAGATGGAAGGTAAGGGTTAAAAAAAAATGAAAAGGGAGACAGTTATACTTTTTAATACAAAAATATAATTGCTTTATAGATCTTCTGCAATACACACATAAGCTCCAATTGTACTGCAGAAACAAGTAATTTTAATTATCCCTTCAAGATATAATAACTATAGGAAATTTATTGAATTATTCATATTTTTGTCATTCAAAAATGAATATTTTAAGACCATTAAACTACAATGTTTATGAAAGATTATTGTCGATATCAAATGCTTTTAAGTCAAGACATTTTTGGTCATATGTAAAAATATCTTTGTTGTTTGTTTATTGATTTCACTATTTTTTCCTATCTGAAATTCATAGAAAACAATCTGAAATACTCCAGCGAGTTGTCCTGGTCTTCAAACATTCCTTCTTCCCCATGGCATACTCATTGTCAATATTTTAGAGAAAACTAAGTTCTCGGACATGAAAAAGGAATAAATAGCCTCCCTTCCTCCACCTCTGGCTGATACATACCCCATGGAGTGCTGCTCTGTGCCAAGGTCACTTCTGATACCACCCATGAAGTGTATAACCAGTGCCAAGTTCATTCTGTGAAAATATATTCAACTCTAAAGGACTTGGTACTTAGGTCAAGGTTTTATCAGAAAGGACTGACCAATGAACTAAAAGAATCAATAGAGAAAGTGTCATCACAAAAAGTTAAGCCCTTCTGAGCAGACCATGTTTCCCCAGAAAAAGCTAGGGCACTCAGTACTCCATGGAGCATGCTTTAACCAAAGGAGACCACAGGACCCAGCAGTTTACCACCTTTACAGGCAGAAGACAGAATGCATTACGCAGAGTGTAAGAGCAGGTAGTATATTGGAAATACCAAGAGTTTATCCAATCAGCCTTCTATAAACAAAAGAATGGAAGGAAGGCTCCTGTAAGAAACCTACCTGAAAAGACATCCACCAAATACAGAGGGTCTTTGACTCGTCTAAGTCCACATATCAAAATAAATATGTGCAAATTATCCGCACTTTGGTTGATTTCTGAAACAAAATATTTGGGACATTTTTATCACAGTGAAAAGAGAGCAACTTTTCTCCCTATAAAATACTTTTAAAACCAAGGCTTAAATGCAAAATGTGATGGGCAGTGGGGAGGTTTAATAGTTTTAGGTCTTTCATTTCTAGGTCAAATTTTCCTGGACTCTACCTCTCTGTTCCAGGTTGGTAACCTGCTTTATATGGTATATAGATTGGTTCCTTCCATGGTGGAGAAGATGGAGTTCAGGGACAGGAGGAAGAGGAAGAGTGGAAACCTGGTCCTGATTCTTTTTTTCAATACATTTTTGTTTACAATTTTTACTTTTCTATCACCCAAATTTTCTCCATATGCCATCCCACTTATCTTTTCCAAGTTTAATAACTTTCACCTTCTGTTTTGGAATAGGTCCAACCTTAGTTCCAAGGTAGAAGAAGCAGTAAGGGCTAGGCAACTGGGATCAAATGATTTACCGAGGATTATACACCTAGGAAGTGTCCAGGCCAAATTTGAACTTAAGACCTCTTGTCTCTGAGTCTGGTTCTCTATCCACTGAGCCACCTAGATGCCCTGTTCTATAATTTCTTAGATTTTCTGAACATTCCTTTAATTTGGCCTGCTTAGAGAGACTGTATTTGTAAAAATAAGGATGACAGGACATGAACAAGATATGAATGATGTGCTTTTTTGATTTAACTTCTAAGTCAGTTACTTGGAACTTCAAATGTATTTTCCCAATGGACAGAGACTGAGTCTATGAGTTCATTGCTAGAGGGAATTCCCCAAGTGAGGAAACCCTACTACCAATGCAGATCTGTACCATTTCACTGCAGAAAAATGCCTTGTTAAACTGAAAGATTAAGTGACTTACCCAAGGTCACAGAGCTAGTATGGAGCAGAAGTGTGACTTGAACTGACCCAGGTTTCCTTGATTTTAGCACCAGCTCTTTTTCCACTATACCATGCTGGCAAGTGTTAAAACAGTGCTAAAAAATACTTGACAGAGGGAGCTAGGTAGTATAATGGATAGAGCACTAGGTCTGAAATTGGGAAGTCCAGGATTTAAATCTTTCTCCAGACACTTCCTAGCCATGTGACCCTGGGAAAGTCACTTAAGCCCGTTTAGCTAGCCCTCGCTTGTCTGTCTTAAAAGTTATTACTAAGACAGAAAGTTAGGGGAGAGGAAGGAAGGAAGGAAGGAAGGAAGGAAGGAAGGAAGGAAGGAAGGAAGGAAGGAAGGAAGGAAGGAAGGAAGGAAGGAAGGAAGGAAGGAAGGAAGGAAGGGAGGGAGGGAGGGAGGCAGGGAGGGAGGGAGGGAGGGAGGGAGGGAGGGAGGGAGGAAGGAAGGAAGGAAGGAAGGAAGGAAGGAAGGAAGGAAGGAAGGAAGGAAGGAAGGAGGGAGGGAGGGAGGGAGCAAGGGAGGGAGGAAGAAAGGAAGGAAGGAAGGAAGGAAGGAAGGAAGGAAGGAAGGAGGGAGGGAGGGAGGGAGGGAGGGAGGGAGGAAGGAAGGAAGGAAGGAAGGAAGGAAGGAAGGAAGGAAGGAAGGAAGGAAGGAAGAACCTACCTCAACAAAAAAAATGGGTCACATTTCAGTTTAAGCTGCCAGGATGTTAGATCCCTTTGTACCCAATAAGTACAAGAATTCCCCTCACCCAGTTGGGACACTGGAAACAGTTACTCCCCTGTTCCACTCTGGAAAGCTGTGGGCTTTGAATGCTGAGATGGGAGCTCCAAGGTAAGGATCAGGGTGGAAGCTAGGAGTAAAGAACTAAACTGGAGGTATGAGAAGGGACTAAAACAGATTCTGAATCTGACTGCTCTGCCTCATTCCTTGGGACATTTTCTATCTTTCCTTCTGAGGGACACAGAGGTTGGTCAATTGCATCACCCAAGTCAGCACTAGCTCCACTTCCTATTCACATATGCATAAATATACAAAAATATAAAACATATGTCTACAAATATGCAATCACATAAAAGATTAAGATGCATAAACTCAAGATGAAAGATTCCATTTCAGATTGGCATTATTGGTATTTTTTAATATAAACTAAATAAAAAATTCAGATTTTTTCAGTTGGGATACTACCCTTCTCCATAACTGGTGTCTAAAATATTTAAGAAAAAGATAATTATAATGACCATTTGGGGGACCCTAAAACCAGGACAGTCTTCTATTATACCTCTGCAAAACATAATTTTCCCTGTGCCCACAATTCACAAAATAAATGTTCTCTTTGCTTTTCAAAATCTTCAGGGTGAATACATCTACTTTGGAATTTAATCAAGGCTATTGTAACTACTCTGACACAAAGCACAAAAGCTAAAAAAATTAATTCATAACCAGCGTTGCTGCTATTTTTTATTCAAATGTGAGACTGAGATGAATTTCTTATAAAAGTCACCTTTTGGGGGGAAAAAAATCCCTGCACTGTTCTCACAGTACACAACTGCTTTACTAAGTATTGATGTTTCAATTGGGACCCTGAATTCTGTCTCTCATAGACTATGTACATTTCCCCATGACTCTGTGTTTGGCTAATATTGCTATAAAAATGGAACCCTAATGATCATTTTAATCAGCTTAAGAGTTAATTATGTGTCATTTGGTTTGGAGACATGAAAAAAAAAACATTTCTCTTCCATCAGTAATAAGGGCAGAAGATAATCCCTAAGGATATAAAAACAGGGAGGAGTCTAAGCATTTGTTGTTTAGTGTGGGGAGATGCTGAAGAATGCTTTTTTACATGGAAGATTTTGAAGAAACATAAATATTTTATATTCTACATTAACAAATTAGAATTAATATATTCAGATAGGTTGCTAAGGGGGGAAAAAACACAAATATTTCCCCTTGCTCAGTCTACCCCCTGTGATAGAGGAAATTCACCCCCGTCAAGGTGATTAATTTCACATACTCTTCAGTCTGGCACTTTCTCTCTAGTGCCAGCCTCTATCACACCCCTTAAATCTCCATAAAGAAAATGAAGTGTGACCCTGGGTAAGTCACTTGATCCCCACTGCCTAGCGCTTAACATTCTTCTGCCTTGGAGCCCATATATAGTATTGATTCAAAGACAGAAGGTAAGGGTTTAAAAAAAAATGAGGTACATACAAGTCAAACCCCCCGCCCCAAAGAAATCACTTATCCTTAATACAGGAAAGAGCTTTTGCAGCATGTACTTTGACCTCAGATATGAGGATAGGGGAGATAATGTCCCTTCCTCAGTGGCAAGACAGGCTTAACTGGTTGGCCCAATCAGGTCCAAATACCCAAGGCTGCTGCTCCCCTGGGAAAGTCTGGCTAGCTGTGTTTATTGATGTGTCCTTGTCCTCTACCCCATCAAAGTCATTGCAAAGCTTCCTGGACTACCTCCGTTCCATAGGGGATTGGCTGAGAGTTGCAATATAAGCCACAGCCCACCTGACACGTCACAGGTCTCTCTGCCCAGGCAGTGGGTCAATTGGTGTATTCTTTATTGGAAGAGAGATTTGAAAGGCTAATGAAACTGAACAGATGAAAAAGGATGAAATTAAAACAAATGCTACACGCTAACTTTTTTCTTTTTTAATTCAAAAGAATGGCAATATAAATAGGAAGGGGGATCCTTCTTTTGAATTAAATTTAACAAACGTGAAGACAATATTTTTGATTCAAGATGGGTAGTCTCATGATACATAAGCAGCATTTTCAGGAAAATCAAGATAGTGGTTGGAAAGTCCTGATTGAGCCACCAAAGCACTTAAGCTTCTCTGACTTTGGCATCAATCTTTACTTGGTTTGCAATTATAGCCTAGAGTCCCTAAGATCCAATCCAGCCCTGAGAAAACTCATTCATGTCATTTCTTTTTATTTAGAAAGTAACTAAAACAGCCTGTACTGAGGGGATGAATAACTTATCTGATCCCTTTTCTCCAATTCATTTCAAACTATAATAAGATATATTTTTCCTAATTGCATTTTTTTCATGTCTCAAAGTTCCAATTCATCACTTATACACCTATAAGTTTCCCTCACGGATTATCATTTACAAGAGAATGGTATTTTTCTCTTCAAGAGTCTGTTGATCCTGGAGAGTTTTATCAGCCTCAAAAGCTAGGCTGGTAGCTCTCAATTAAAAATCTGGCAGTTCAATACATCCTCTTACAATCTGGAGGAAACGGAGGCTAGATCATTTGATTCCTGAGAGATCATCAAACACTGTCATTGTTCCAGGTATTTAAAAAGAAAAAAAAAACCTTACCTTCTGCCTTGGAACCAATACTGGTATTGGTTCCAAGGCAGAAGAGTGGAAAGGGCTAGGCAATGGGGATTAAGTGACTTGTCCAGGGTCACACAGCTAAGAAGTGCTTGAGGCCAGATTTGAACCCAGGATCTCCCGTCTCTGGTCCTGGCTCTCAATCTACTGAGACATCCAGCTGCCCCCATTCCAGGTATTTTTGAAAGGCAAAAGATATTGAACCTTGTGTTATTTTCAACAACTTCTTAGCAATGGATTTGGAATAAAAAGTCCATGTCTAAGGCCTGGATCACCAATATTGGTGGTATAAATATAAGCAAGTCATTCATATAAGCATAGTTTCCTTACCTTCAAAATGTGAACAATGCCACTTCCTAGCTATGTGACCCTAGGCAAGTCCCTTAATCCCCATTGCCTAGCACTTACTGCTCTTTTAACTTGGAACCAATATATACAGTGTTGATTCTAACACAAAAGTTATGGGTATTAAAAAATGTGAATAACGAGATTTGTACTCTCTGGAGAAGAGGACCAGAAACCAGAAGGAAGCTTATACATGGGGCAAAACAAAGGGTAACCATAAAGCATGAGATACATAAGAATTTGTGTAATTATTACGGACTCTCAACAAACCCCTTTGAATTGCAAAGTTCTCCCTTCTTTGAGGCAAGTTTCCACTTGGGTTGCTATAATACTATATAGAGAGAAAGTTAATGATGCAATAGTTATCAATTATGTAATCCAATTAAATGTTTCAATGCTTCTTAACCACAGCCCTTTTGCAGTTCCTCTTTTGTGTAGATTTTGTCCTTCGTATATATATATTTTTTATTTATATATTTATGTATTTGTATTTTATATTTATATTTATTCATTCATATTTTTGTTTATATATTTATTTTTATAAATTTGTATATTTAAAATATTTTATAATATATAATAAAATATTTTCTAATATAGTATATTATAATATGATATATTATAATATATTTATAATATAATATACTAATATAATATTTTATAATATAATAATTATATAATTATAATACACATGATAAATAAATATTACCATAACAATATATATTTAAACTCTTACCTTCTGTCTATTCCAAGGCAGAGGAGTGGTAAGGACTAGGTAATGGGAGTTAAGTAACTTGCCCAGGGTCACACAGTAAAGAAGTGTCTGAGATCAGATTTGAGCCCGAGTCTTCCTGACTCCAAGCCTGATGCTCTATCCACTATGCTACCTAACTGCCCCATTTCTTAAACTTAAAATAGATTTTCTTTAAGATAATAGCAACACATTAAGGTCACCAGCCAAGAGTATAAAATGAATTTCTGAATCACAAAAATTTCAAAAATAAAGCTCGAAGTCCAAGTTTTCAGTGTCTAAGACCAGGTCCATACAAACTTGCTCCAAATGAAGCTACCTGATAGATAGGGAATGACTCAGAAGTTAGTTTCATAAAGAGAAATTTACTGGAGCTGACTTTTCCCCTGGAAGCGATGCTCAGTGTTCTCTCTGGATTTTTGATGCTGTAGATAGCTTGACATACTGTTACAAGGACACTGGAAACTTCATGTACTCCAGGCAAAACACATCATTTTTACTGAGTTTTAAAATGGAGAACTGCTTGGATTCAAGAATATATCCTAAGTGGTGTCACCTTGGAAAATTATAAAAAGGCCACATAAGAACAATTTACCATCTAAAAACAGCCTGTTTTTAAGGGGAAAAAATAAGTGTGCCACAGTGGAAAGTGCCTTGGGTTGAGAGTGAGCTACATTGGATTTGATTCCTATCTCTGTCACTTATATCTGGGTAACTTGGGCTAAGTCACTTATCCCTCTTCTAGATCTCACTTTATTACTCTAAAATAAGATGGCATTGGGGTAGAAGAGCTCTTAAGTTCTAGCTCTTTCTAGCTCTAAATCCATGATCCTATGGAAAAAAAAATTCAAAAAAATAGAGTTTCCAAGGAAGTCAAAGTAGGCAAACTTGAGCCCCTAAAGTGGAAAATCTTAGGAAAGAAAAGATTAACCAGTTCTTCTAAGACTTTTAATAGTTCTACTCATCAAAGAACCACCCCGAATTAATTTTCATCAGGTGTATTTGAAATGCAACAAACAATCAAATTTTAAAAAATAAAAAATAAAAATATAGAACCATGCAAAAAAGAAAATATATTTCATATACTTAAAAAATAAAAATATATACCACACAAGATTTATAAGCATTCCCAAAGGGAAATGTTCTCGGGAACATGAAATTAGTTTAATGTTTATAAATAGATCTTCTGATGAGCACAGCTAGTAAAAGCATCCCATGAGAATTTGTAGCAAGGGCCCCTGACCTGTATTATTGGTTCTTAATTTAATGGTGGTTACTGTGTTCTGCATTGGTAGGTAGGATCCATTTAGCATAGGCAAAGTGATTTAATCCTTAACTAAATATTGAATCTTATATCAATGGCATATACAGGATGTTGTTTAATATATTTATAGACCAATATTTTTGAAAATAATTTTCCTAAGGAAGTAAATAGGAAAACATAAGACAGCTTAAAAGCTGGGAATATCATAAAATTGGAGACAGATGTTTAAAGAACATACAATAAAAACAATGATTCATGGCCAACCACCTACTTTAATTATACTAGGTATCATTCTACTAGGTATTTCTCATCTTTTTTTTTTTAACCCATATCTTCTGTCTTAGAATTGGTACCAGTTGCAAGGCAGAAGAGTGGTAAGGACTGAGCAACCAGGGTTAGATGACTTGGTCACACAGCTACGAAGTATCTAAGGTCAAATTTGAACGCAGGTCCTCTTGTCTCCAGTCCTGGTTCTCTATCCACCGAGTCATGTAATTGCACCATTGTCATCTCCTTCTTCCTTAATTTCCTTGTTGTTACTATTTCCCTAGAATTTGGGGGCTAGATACCTATCTAGAAATGGCCAACTTTCTTGTCATAAGAATTGTTCATTTTGTGGTGGAATTCCATGTGCACTGGAAAGATCTCCAGAAACTGATGCAGAACAAAAGAAGCAGAAGCAGAATATTGTACACAGAGACTGGTACACTGTGGTACAATCGTATGTAATAGACTTTTCTACAATTAGCAATGCAATGATCCAGGACAATTCTGAAGGATTTATGAGAAAAATGCTATCCACATGCAGAGGAAGAACTGTGGGAAGAAAAACATGATTGATCACATGGTTTGAAGGGGATATGATCAATCATGTAGTTTAATATGGATATGATTAAGGTTTTTATGCTAAAGGTTGGATCTGCTGCAAATATGAATAACATGGAAATAGATTTTGAATAATGATACAAATATAATCCAGTGTAACTGCTTGTTAACTCCAAGAGTGGAGAGGAAGGTGGGGAGGAATCATGAATCATGGAAACATGGAAAAATATTCTAAATTTAAAAAAAGAATTGTTCATTTTAAATTTTTAACTATATCCTCCCTTTAAAAAGTATCAACTGAGGGGGTAGCTGGATGGATCAGTGGATTGAGAGCCAAGACTACAGATGGGAGGTCCTGGGTTCAAATCTGACCTCAGTCACTTTTTAGCTATGTGACCCTGGGCAAGTCCCTTGACCCCCATTGCCTACCCCCTACTACTCTTCTGCCTTGGAACCAATACACAGTATTAATTCCAAGATGGAAGGTAAGGGTTTAAAAAAAAAGTATCAACTGAAAATGACTTTCCTAAAGTATGTGGAAAGCTCAACATTCCATGAGCTCAGGAATATTGGAAAACATGGAAGAGACATCCAGGTCATCTTCTCCAGAGTCTGAAACACATCAGTGACTGACAAGAAAAATGAGAAGTCATTTGGTTATAAAAACCACTAGCCAGAAAATCCTTACATTCAATTTCAAACTATTACCAGGCAGGCTCAAATATGAGAGTAATTTAGATAAGTTCCTCTTACCTAGATGTTTTAGAACTGAAATTTCTCTTTTACCTATTTTTAAAATCAAATTTTGGGACAGCTAGTCATCACAGTGAATAGACAGCTAGGTCTAGGGTCCAAAGGACCTGGGTTCTGTTCTCAGACACATCTTAGCTGTATGACCCTGGGCAAGTCACTTAACCCCAACTGTCTAGCCCTAGTTGCTTTTCTTTTTTAAAATTAATACTAACACAGAAGGTATGGGTTGGGGGGGGAGGGTGGAGAAGGGGGAAAAGCAGGTATCAAGTTTTATCCAACATATCACAGAGAAATTAGTTTCTAACAAGTCTTTTTAATACTGAGACTATTTCTTTAATTACTGCATAGTGATACTTTGCGACAATCCACAGGCAGAATTGATGATGAATTATTCTACTTTGGGGAATAGCTAACTTCCAAGGGTGCTGCTATTGTGTTCCAAGATGAAATATCATCACGCTGATCAATTTAAAATGGGCACTTTTAATTAAATTAAATTAATTCAAGATGATCACTTGATCAATCACACATTTCCTCACACTATAAAGAAACTAAATAATGTTGATATTCTGTAATGCTGTGAGCAGAAGCTAATGTAACCCTGACAGATAGATGGAAAATGAAAATTATTTCTAATCACAGGCTCAGAGAATCATAGATATAGAAGTAAAAAGGACCACAGGCCAATCTAGTCCAACCCTTTCATTTTATAAATGAGAAAACAAGAAGCCAGGAGTTGGGAAGTAGCAGGAGCTGGGATCTGAAACCAGGACCTCTAACTCCAGCTCTGTCCACAAATGCTGCAGGAGTTTTCTTAGGGGTGAAACGTGACATTTGCACATAGCATATGATGACGATTTCCTGTAAACAATGTTAAGGTGTTAAATGAGGGCATTTTAAATGGCTGAGGGCCCAGGAACAGAATTTACATTTTAACTGTCACCCTCATTAGACCTTGAGCTTTGCCCAGCTGGTGCTAGTCCTA
This sequence comes from Monodelphis domestica, assembly GCF_027887165.1. NCBI lineage: Eukaryota > Metazoa > Chordata > Mammalia > Didelphimorphia > Didelphidae > Monodelphis > Monodelphis domestica. The sequence continues at coordinate 53,057,421 of NC_077229.1, read as the reverse complement.
ATCTGTGATCTCTAGAGAGGAAAATTAGGGGGTTAGTATATGGGTAGAGTTTTATAATTAAAATTATATGTTCAAAGTCAAGTTTACTACTATAAACTGTTACCCAACAATGTGAATTTTGCATCTCTAGTAGAACTGTGAGACACATCCAAATAAAATGTCACTGAGGATTATTGGCTATTAAAAAAAAGAAGAAGAAGAAACCTACTTACTTAAGAGGTCTTCTTTTAAAGAATAATGTAAACAGGGGCAGCTAGGTGAATCAGTGGATTGGGAGCCAGGTCTGGAGACAGGAGGTACTGGCCTCAGATACTTCCAAGCTGTGTGGCCCTGGACAAGTCACTTAACTCCCCCACCCCCCCACTGCCTCCCTTCTGCCATGGAAATGATGCTCACTATCAATTCTAAGACAGAAGATAAGGCTTTAAGAAAGTTAAAAAAAAAAAGACTCGATCAGTTTCCTATCTGGCTTTAACCCAGATCCCCCCAGCTCCATGCCTGGGGTGGGGATTCTGTCCCTTAAATAATAATCTCGTAATTTCTCTCATCCCTACAAGAATCGGGTTTCTTTATCACAAACCTTGACAAGAGCTTACAGAGAAGAAACACTGATTTACCCAAAGGGATTCTGATCTAAATCCTACCAAAAAAGTTAATACATTACCTGCACTTTGTAGAAATGTGTTCCAGTTAAAGGTGATATTTGGCATTGTTGAAATTCCTAAGTCCAAAGGAGGGAAAAAAAGACATTTCACTTGAATCAGGTTATCAACATATAATGAAACTTATCTTGTTATGAATTTGAAGTAATGAGAATGGTTCTTATATGACACCTAGGGCATCGAAACACTTCACCGAATTCTCATTAATCCTTGCAACCACATCTGAAGCTGGTGATCTTCTAGATCCCTGATTATGAATTCCCCTTATTGGACCTTATTGAGCCAAGTCTCTAATATACACAGATCCACAGAAAAGACAAACTATTGGATTACTGTACACAATAAATTACTTAAAAGTATTACAAGATTAATTATAAGTGGCAACATGTGACAATTCTTAGTCTAAATTATAAACTCCCACTTAAATCGATAAGTTCAATTATATCCAGTGAACTTTAAAAGTCTCATTTAATATTTAGCCATAGAAATGGGGGAACTTACAAGTTGCTAAAAGTTTATAAGCTAAAAATAATTGACATATAGGATATCTTCTATATCTCAGAAATTTATGGAAACAAAGTACCAAATAAATTTGAAGTGATCTTCTAATAATGTCCCATATCCCAAAATGCCACTTGTAATGTGTTTGTCAGTTTTTCTTTTAATTCAAAATGTTCAATGCCTATTTAGAAGTTTGCAAGTGATATGATAAAAGAGGGGTAGATCTTTCAGAAATCTTGGTTTTCTTGTTTCATAGTTTACTAGATTTATAGCTTTGGGAAAGTCTGATAACTGCTCTGTGCCTCAGTTTCCTTCTCTGTCAAATGGGATTTAAAATATTTTACCTGCCTTGTAGAGTTGTAAAGAGAAAAAAAAAACACAATTTTGGATTTGTATTCTCAGGGGAGAGCATTAAAAAGTCATTCAAATGACAGGCACCGCTACTCTAATCACTCAGAACATGTAAGTCCAAAATTCCAGGCCCAGTGCTGAATTACATTATTCACAAAACATCTCAACCTGTTACATTTGAAAACCCCATAAAATACCAGTTTGTGAAGAAAATGCCATATTTACTTCAATATTTCAAACACTGATGATTTCATTGATGAGAACAGCTCACACCAACACAGATAGAGACCCTGTTTCATATCTTCAGTCATGTTTCATGACTAGATATGGACCAAAAAAATAAAAATCACCTTGTACCCAACCTTGGCTTGTCCGGTCTGAAATTTCATTGAATTTTGAGACCTTGAAGTTGTAAAGGAATCTAAGAGTTACAATCGAGACTAGATTTTATGCCCTGAGAGAACAGAAAAAGAGGAACTCTGAATCACAGCAGTCTAGAGAAACCTGGAAATGGAAGGAAGAATCCCTAAAAAAGTCATCACACCCAACCCCATCAGTTTAGAAAGCAACAAAATGGGGCTCAGCATAAGGGAATTGATTTGCCCAAAATTACATAGCTACTTAGTAGCAGAGTCAATATTCCAAAAAATGAGATATTCCTCTCCCAGACAAGGACTCTTTTCTTTCATGCCCACATTTTATTTGTAAGTATTTTTTTAGTTTGAGATTAAATCAGTCTACACTGAACGTTCATCTGGCTTTCTTTTGCTACAAAACTGTACCTGATAAGATCAAAAGATCCACTCTGGGTCCATTGCACTGGATAAACTTAAGTGGCCCTTGAGACCATGACTTTGGAATGACTTTCTTTTAATCCGATCTGTTACTTATATAATGAAGTCTATTTGTTATTTAAATGCTTTTTCAATTATTAGGCATTTTTTCTCCTCTTCCTGGTAGAGGAAAAAAAAGAAAAAGAAAAAGAAACCACCTGTAAAAAAAGTTACCACATTCAAGCGAAAATTTCCATTAAAAAATGTGTCTCCATCTGTTTGTAGAGTTTCTCACCTCTAAGTTTAAGAGGACAGCAACATTCCTCTTCATAATTGTGCTGATCAGACTTCTTAAGTCTTTCAAAATTGTTTGTTTTTCCAGTGTTGGGATTATAGTCTAAATTACTGGCCTGATTCTAGTCTGCTTAGTATTATAGAGGTTCTGAAATAATATATTTTCAGTTATTTTTCAAATAATGGGTTCTCCAATAAAAATACATCTGGAGGGTGACTGGGTGACTCAGTGGATTGAGAGTCAAGCCTAGAGTCAGAAGGTCCTAAGTTTATATCTGGTGTGTGATCCTGGGCAAGTCACTTAACCCCTATTGCCTATAGACCTTCCCACTCTTCTGTCTCAGAACCAATACACAGTATTGATTCTAAGTTGGAAGGTAAGAGTTTAAAAAAAAATACTGAGGACAGCTGGGTAGCTTAATGGATTGAGAACCAAGCCTAGAGACAGGAGGTCCTAGGTTCAAATGCAGCCTCAGACATTTCCCAGCTGTGTGACCCTTGGCAAATCACTTAACCCCCATTGTCCAGCTGTTACCTCTCTTCTGCCTTGGAACCAATACACAGTATTGACTCCAAGACAGATGGTGAAGGTTTTAGTAAAAAAAAAATAATAATAATAAATACTAATGAAATTTGACTCCAGTAGGAAAAAGGAACAAAGAGGGAACAAGTTCAGATCAGTAAGAGACTGAGTCATTAAGGCATTTCCTCTTGATTAATTCAGTCCTAAAACTACACTTAAGGAAAAACTTCAATCAATAAGTTAGGAATCAATCAGTAAGGAATGAATAAATTGGTAAATAGATAAATGAATAAATTGATATATAAAAATTTTAGGCAGATGAATAAATAAAGCAAGCATCACTACGTAATGTAAAAGCAAAGAAAAAAATACCTTTGTAATATTTAAAAATCCTTACCTTGGTTTTGGATGTAGATTTTCCCCTTAGCATGTGGCTTATGAAAAGTGAAAAAAGAAAAGATAAATTTGATGGCTCATAATAACATTTCAGAACTAAGTTGTGGCCATTAATAGGCCACTTAAAAAAGTTATCCAGGGTCATCTGTGTAGCTAATCACTGACTTTTGACATTTGCCAAAACAAAAAACTACACTTGAATTTTAATGAGTTTTCCCATTAAAAAAAAACACAAATACACACACACACACACACACACACACATAGGACAAAAATCCTCGTTAAGCCAAAGGCAAAGTGAAAGGAATGACCTAAATTTAGAGTCAATGCCAATTACTACAAACACCAACCAACCTGAGACTTTGTACCTGCCAGCCTAGTAGAAAAGTTAAATGAGTTTGGACAGAGTACATGCCAGCAACAAAAACCATCTATTTTACTTGATGATTCAGATGAAGAAAAAATTTTCAGGCAATTTGGTTTGGGTCTCGGACTTCTGGCTTCAGTGGGTAGGGTAGGGGTGGAGTTTCCCTTCAGAAGGAGTCTTCCCAAAGGGGAAAAGACCGAGTCTTTTCAATAAAATAAGAATCTAAGAGGGACACATTGGGCCAAATTACCTCCTAATCTGACTTAGCCATGTATTGTATGCCAGAAATACATATTTACTATTCCTTAGGTGTTAAGAGGGTGGGACTCCTCAAAAAACTGCCAGAGAGAAAAAATTCACTTTCATATTGACTAGTGGGTCTATTTCTTGGCATAATTTCCTACATAAAATCAAATCTACAACAAACACAGTATTTAACAGATAAGGATATGGAAAAGCCACATTTTCAATTGCCAAAGATTCTGGGTTGTTGTCAAGAACATGATCAAAGACTGTATCTAAACAATATCAAAAGTACTGTAAATTCAGTGAAAAAGCCATCGTGGAAGTTTGAGTGCTTGGTGTCATAGTGCCTAAAGATCCAGACGATGATTGATAGACCCAAACTGCACAGATATCTTGGCATTACCTAAATGTCAATGGTCCCACCTCTGGGTTGTCCTCAGAAAAGGGTCAGTGTTCAAGGTAATCTCAAACTTATACTTAAAAGCAACTTCCAATGAACGGTTATGCTCTACTTCTCCCAAACTGCCCATATCGGAAGAATTAAATTTTAATACGCCAACTATGAGTAGAAAAGAAATTACTAAAAAGCTACTAATATAAGGGAGAGAAGATAATCATCAACTCCTCAACCTTTTAATTATGGGACATTGCAGACTGTGGGGTTGGGGTGAAGGGAAATGAAACAACAATATGTTGTTTATTGTTATATATATATATATATTTATAAGTCCTTCATTATTTTTAGCATCCATTCATAAGTTCAACTTCACTGGTTGCCTTCCTGGGTCACAATGCAGCTGTCATGTGTATTCAATGTAAGCAAAAGATCTTTTAGGGTTGGATTCCTTCAAGAATCATGATGATTTTAAAGATATGTGTTAAATTATAGTATAATCTTTTTCCAAAAAAAGCTACTTAGGTCAAGGGAAATAAAATTCTGAATTGCAGTAGAAAGAGATTTTGGTTGACACTGCTAATCTTTAGCATGAAAAAAAATTAAAAAGGGAAATTAAAAGGTTTTTACTTTATAAAGGAAAAGCCAGATTCAGGAGTTAAGATCAGGGTCTCAGTGTTGTTTCTTATTCCAATCATTTGCGTCCACCATCCTCACTGATTACACAAACTTAAAATGACCCTCTTAGAAAAATATTGCATAGTTTTTAATCCACAGAAATGTAGATTTTCAGGACAGAAGTAGAATGAATTCATCTTTCAAAAAGGCTTTGGTATTTGTATAGTGAGCTCTTATAAATCAGAGCAGTCTCACGGAAATCTGTTTTACAAGTTGATAAAAATTGGGGTGAGGGAGATTCAACTTTATTTAATTTTGTAGTAAAACATGGTTTTCAAAAGGTTTTCTTTAAAATGAATGTCAGTGGGAAAAATTGAGAAAATAAAGTTAAAGGAAAAAAGGGAGGCTGTGGTTATTTTAATCTTCATAATGAAAAAAAATTTATACACCCTAATAAAAGCCAAAAGGCCAATATTGATTTTAAAAAGCTTTTATATATTAAAATACCCTAGATATAGATTTCCCTTCTTTGCTCATTCCTTATTTTCTCCTTACTTTCCTTGAAATGGCATCTCTATGTCCTAGTAAAAGACTCACCTAGAAGCTATATTCTCTAATTAACACAGAAACTATAAAAATGACTCTGAATTCAAGTAATTTTTGAAAGAGATTAAAATAACCCTCATCCATACTTTATGAGTCAATACGAAGCTATTGTTTAACCTGATCCATTTTAAAAAGGCTAAAAGCCTTTTGGAAATAATTTATATTAATCTGTGTATGTGTGACTGAACAGAAAAGTAAAAAATCTTTTGGGACTTACTTATGTTACTTATACATCATAATTTATCGCCTAAGTATTTGTATATGTATGTGTGTATATTCATGTAAATGTATATCCTCAAGGCAATTTCTTATAATATATTCGGCTGTTGAATAATAGAAATAAACATTAGAAAAAAATAACTCGGAAGTCTAATGTACTTTGGCCTAAAGATATAAAAAGTTATTTGTTTAAAGAGCCAAATACTCTTTATCAAAGTCCTTATTTACCAAGTTCTTTTTTTTTTAAACCCTTACCTTCTGTCTTGGAGTCAATACTGTGTATTGGCTCCAAGGCAGAAGAGTGGTAAGGGCTAGGCAATGGGGGTCAAGTGACTTGCCCAGGGTCACACAGCTGGGAAGTGTCTGAGGCCAGATTTGATCCTAGGACCTCCCATCTCTAGACCTGGCTCTCAATCCACTGAGCTACCCAGCTGCCCCCTTATCAAGTTCTTAAAAGATTATTCAAAAAAAATTTTACGGTCTTGTGAAATTTAGATTACTCCACCCTACTTAGAACTTACTTTATGGAGAAGATGAAATTGTAATCTCCTGATTGAACAATGAATGGATTTAAATGTTATCTCTATATATATAAAGATCCCTATAATAATTTGGCAATTTTCAGTCCATAAAAATCAAAATAATCTGTAAATATAAACAAGACATAATATTTGCATTTAAAAAAGATATATGCAATTTTAGCAGTTTTCCCAAAGAGCTCAAAGTGCTTTTATTTCAAAATAATAAGAGCTTCTGATTAAGTTTTGACTTAAAGTGATGAAAAACTGTAATAAATGGGGAAAATTGGTTTGACATATTACCAAATATGTCTCCATCATATAATTAAATAACTCACAGAAATAGATAGACATCCCTTGAAAAGATCTCTCTCTTCTCCTTCCCTAGGCCCCACCACACATCTCCTCCTACTCCTCCACCTGCCCACAAGCAAGTAAGAGGAAAATCGAATGCTCCCTCAAGCCAACCTCAAATGCCTGGAAACTTCTCAAAGGAAAATATTTCAAATAGGAGGGGAAAAAAAAGGAGAGTAGTCAGACGAGAACTAAATTCCATAATGGAATTCAAATAATGAACTGCTCTGATCCACCATGAATCAAAGAAGTGAGTGGTTATAACACCAAAACAAGCCATGAACTCCACTAGAAGCAGAGCATTAGTATCTCATGAGTGGTTGCATGATCCTCTGCTATAGCAGAAAGAAGATCAAGCTATATACAAGCACCAAAGGAAAATTCCAGGGAAGGCTGCAGCTTTTAAAAAAAAAAAACAACTTGTAAAGAAAAACAAGTACTAAGAATTACTCTAAGAATATCCCAGAAGCTGCTTTTGCCTTCCCTCTGCCTTGGTGATTTGGGACCAAGTGAAATATTTTCTGGACATCCCCAAGTTTGGTGGCCCAGATAAAATGAGTTTTTTTTTCATGTAACATAACCTAGGAATTCACTAAATGATTTGGAACTTCAAATTCCACTGGTCTCACGTGGCAAAAAGACACTTGGGACATTTTCACAGCTTCTCCAACCAAATTTCTCTGACAGTAGAACATCTTATTGAATATTTATCAAATCAGCAGCTGTCTAAAACATGATAATAAAAAAAAAAACCTGAGGTTTTACTTTAAAAGAAGAGTTGTTAGTGTAAAATTGTAGTGTACGTAAGAAGTAGTAAGGACCAACAAGCTGAGAATCAATCGTAAAGCAGCTCTCTTATTTAGACCAGCACCAGCTACTACATTGACTTTCTGAGCCCACTTCTGGCATAAACTGCTCCTGGAACAGCCAATGAAATGTCTTGCTTTGTGCATATTAATTTCCAAGAGAATTTTGATGAGTTAAGGACAAATGAAAAGTAAATAGCATACACATATATTGCCTACAATAACTACTGCAGAAAGCAATTTCTACCTAAGATGCAGAAGGAAAGATAAATGGCCAAAGAAGGCTGGAAATGAGGCTACTTTTTTTAAAAAATCATTAAATGGTCTAGCCACAAAGAGCTTAGCTGAATACCAACCATTGCAAAAAAGCAACAAGTGACCATTTCCATTGTTTTGTAGTGCTTAAAATGTTAGTTGGTATCTAACAGAAGAAATTCTAAAAAATAACATCCTTTTTTTTTTACATCTCGTATTGAATTTCTCTTTCATAAATTGATCTTGAAGACCGTTTCTCCAAAAAGTAATAACTTCTAAATCCCTACAGCCAATGATCTGTGTGTAAAGTTGAAAACAAAAGACTAACAAGGAAAATCCAAATTAAGCAAGCACATAAGAAAGTGGGGAAAGAGACCAAAACATCTGATAATACGATTTAGATTATGTTGGGATTCTCTTTGACAAAGTGGACTGAATCAGGGAAAACTTATCACAAGCCTATTGCCTTTGAACCAACCTGAGACCTATGTAAAAAGATCCTAGGTCCATAGGCTTGGCCTGGAATAAACTTTCCTTCAAGGTTACCAAAACCTGGACTTTGGCCAAAAGTGTTTCAGCAGACCAAAGAATTTATTTTCCAGTAATAAATGGAGCAGCCATCAGATCTAGTACGATAAAAAATTATGTCTGCAACAACACATTTACACTCTCGACCGTAATTTCATGAAATTCTGCAATTCTTCTCAAATGATCGGTGACATTTATACATAATATTTAATGAGAATTCTATATTAAATACGGCAATAATATGCTATAAACTAAACATGAATGTAATATACTGCCAAATATCACATTATATAAACTGACTATATCAAAAAACAAAAGGCTACTATGTAACAACATCAAATTTATTTGCCATGAAAAAAGTCTTACATTGGGGTGGTATCCACCCAAATCTAAAACAAAGTGAAAAGGGGCTGCTTAAAAAATGGTAAAAAGCAAGTTTTCTTGGCTTGGCTCCAATCAAAGCTAGTTAGTTCATGGATACCTGGCCAAAAATAACTACACACCAACAAGCCACAAGATTTGCCTAAGACTCTGCCTTTTCCTCTGGTGGTAGATTGCAAAGAAAACCCACACTGCATAATTTTATTACCATTAGTTGTGTAATATTAAATACTGTAGCAGAAATTGCATTAGAATGAGGAGACAGATAATACTTCCTCCTTGGAAGAGCTCATATATATGTAAAAACATGGATATCATTAGAAGGTGAAATTAAAACCAAAGAGTGACTAGGCAGCTTGTAACATAGCAGACCAAAGCTCCAGAACTAAAGGAAGGAAGACCTGGGTTCAAATCTGATCTCAGACACTTCCTAGCTGTCACTTAATCCCAATTGCCCAGCCCAAACCACTTTTCTGCCTGGGGACCGATACCTTAGTATTGATTTTTTTTTTTAAACCCTCACCTTCTATTTTAGAATCAATACTGTATATTGGTTCTAAGGCAGAAGAGTAGTAAGGGCAAGGCAATGGGGGTTAAGTGACTTGTCCAGGGTCACACAGCAAGGAAATATCTGAGGTCAAATTTGAACCCAGAACCTCCCATCTCTGGACCTGACTCTCAATCCACTGAGCCACCCAGCTGCCCCCCTTAATATTGATTTTAAGACAGAAGATAAGGGTTTAAAAAAAAACTACTACGACTACAGAAGGTAAGAATTTTTAAAATAAATTAACTAATTAAACCATAGAGTAAAGAGAATGGCCACTTGAGTTTTATTCCAGCAGCAAACACAATATTGATGACCATATTTGCATATATTTCTACAGAAGGTTAAATATATAGGTTTGCCAAGGAAAAAATTCATAAAATTTTTAACTACTTTATGTCAAAAGTACAAATACATAACTACATGTATACACACACACATGTAAGAACATACGAGGGCACTGCACATGCATCTATCTACAGAGTGTATAAAGACTGGACCTATGATTTCATTGTTGGAGGAACAGCCAGGTAGGGGAACTCTCTCTACAAATGGAGGGGAGTGAGAGCCTTTTCTGCAACTTGAGAATCCTAGAGGCTGGCCCAGAGTCACACAGATGGCATGTTTCAGAGGAGGAATTTGAAATCAGATCTTTCTCCATCAAAGGCTAGTTCTCTATCCACTAGACCATGATGCTCTGTGCGTGTGTGTGTGTGTGTGTGTGTGTGTGTGTGTGTGTGTGTTTCTATATAATATACATATATAGAGATGTGTTTATAATAAAACAAATATATTTTATATAACACATATAGAAGAAATATACATAACTATAATATATAATAAACATAGAACAAATGTAGTGATATATGAACTAATAAATAATTCAATTTATAGCCTATATTTAAACCTATACACAGATTCATAAAAATCCCTATATGAAACATCCTATCTAAAGAGTGAATCACACCTCTATAAACACACATTATTTCCTTCTTAGAGATCAGGAGAGTAGCCAAAGAAAATTCCTAAATTTCTTTTGCCTGGGGATTACTGGAATTAGCTGATTTTAATTGTGTTTTTCTAATAATTAGTGGATTAGCTAATCTATTACCCAGTAAGCCAAATCCATTTACTAACATAAGTATAACAAAATTTAAACTCTAGTTGACAATAGTGCAATTAAGAACTGAATTGTAATTACTCAAATGTCATGTCATTGTTAAGAATGTAAGGGGGCAGCTAGGTAACTCAGTGGATAGAGAGCCAGGCCTAGAGACAGGAGGTCCTGGGTTCAAATCTGGATTCAGACACTTCCTAGCTGTGTGACCCTGGACAAGTCACTTGACCCCCATTGCCTAGCCCTTACCACTCTTCTGCCTTGGAACCAATAATCAGTATTAATTCCAAGACGGAAGGTAAAGGTTTAAAAAAAAAAGAATGTAAAAGTAGAAATAAGTTCTTCTTAAAAATTATTATAGGGGGAAGGTGGGTATACCACTCAGTGGATTGAGAGCCAGGACAAGAGATGGGAGGTCCCAGGTTCAAATCTAGCCTCAGACACTTCATAGCTGTATGACCCTAGGCAAGTCACTTTACACCCATTACCTCGCCTTTACCACTCTTCTGCCTTAGAACCAATACACAGTATTGATTCTAAGATGGAGGTAAGGGTTTAAATATATACATATAATAGAAGTGGCTTATAAAAAAAGACAATAAATTTGGGGTTGAAGTTTATATATTTTTTGTTACTAGTCTAAATTAGTCTAAGAATAAGTCTCTCTAATGGAATCAACAATCACCTCTGGGTAGAAGACTCCCAAGACTCTGGAATCTGTCTCCAGTTTCAGCCTCTCTCCTGAGCCTATCAATTATCTATTTGCTACATTTCTACCAAGATGCCCTATGTGCACTGCCCATTTAACCAGTTCCACATGTCCCTCCCTACACTGACAGCATCCTTCCTCCCCTCCCTGCAAAAAGAAAAAAAAATAGTTCCTCTGGCCAACTTCTCTATTTCTATTAGTGGTACCACTGCTTTTTTGGTCACTCAATTTCAAAACCTCATGATTAGTGACTCTTCTTCCTCCTTCCTCTGACTTACTCATATTCAAAAAGTAACCAAATCTTCTCAGTTCTTCCACTGAATCTGTGCCTTCCCAGTCACCACCTCTAGTTGTAGCCTTCCACCTCTCATCCTGAGAAAAGAGCTGTGCCTCCGACAACTGGCTTTCCTGCCAAGAATCACCCTCATTCTCTCCCTCTCCCTCTGCTTCTCTTTCTCTCCTGAACAATTCTATAATATTAATCCTACTAAAATAGCATCTTAATAAAAAAAAAGAAAAAACATTGATATATGTACAAAAACACCTCTACAGACTATACCTATAGACTGGATAGGGGAAGGTTAGAGGTCAGCTCTGGACTCTGCTTTATCTTTTATTTGAAGAAAATTTTCCTACTGTATTCTAGATCATGACTGGGGAAAAAGTAGAAACTGAAAATGGATTTTGTAAAAATGATACACTACTAGAAAAATATTGAGTAATATTATTGAGCCTTTCTACTTGCTACCTAAGTGAGAGTGTTTAGAGCAGCTTTGGTGAACCTTTTACAGATTACATGCCCAAACTGTACCTTCAAGCTGCCTGTAATTCCCCCACATTACACCAAACATTGAAGGGAGGAAGTGCTCATTGGATGGCTTGGGTGGATAGGCTCAGCATGCAAAAATTGTCCTCAGGCATGGCGAAATGGGGGATGGCTGGTTTAGCAGAAGGCAACCAGGATGATGAAGGTCTCTCAAGTTCAAGTTGAATGGGATTTGTTGAAAGAAAGGGAAATATTTAGACTGGAGAAAAGATTTGGAGAGGCTATGAGAGCATCCTTCAAGTGTTTAAAGGTCTGTGGGAAGAGGGATTCGATTTTTTTGGTTTAGATCCAAAATGAAGAAACAGAAATATATGAGTGGAAGTTACAATGAGGTAAATTAAGGTCTTTGCTCAAGATTCCACTTGTACAGAATTTCACTTGTAAATAATCACTAAAAAAATTAAATTAAAATTAAAACATACCCATATATTCAGTGCCATTTCCTTCATTGACTCTGTAAAAGCCACTGCAAATCTAAGAAAAGGGACAAAAATGGTAGTGACAATTACTATAAAAACTTTTTGAAATAGCTCTCTGGAGCAAAATATATGGAAGAAAGCAAAGCAAAATGCTTAACATTGACCTGAAAGTATTACTTCATGCCGCTGATAGGGAGGTCCAATTTTTTTACCCATCAAACTTCAAGAGTTTTGTCAGAGAGAACCGAGTCACCCAAAAATGCAAATTGCCTATTATTTTTTCTTGCCTTTCTTTCTTCAAGTAAAATTCTGATCCAGGATCTGGGCAAATACCACAGAATCAGATGGAGGAGAAGATGAATAAACAAGTCCTGATAATCAACCACTAAATATTCTTGAAAGGGTTGGACTCTAATTTTTTTTTAACTAATGACAACTTGTTGGCCCTTATCACTTCTGGCCCGGACTATTGTATTGGCTTCTTCATTGCACTCCCTGCCTCTCCATTCTATCTTCCACGCAGCAGACAAATAGATGCTCCTAACACCCACAGGTCGGACCACATCACTCACCTGCTCAAGATATTCAGAACCTGCCTATCACCTTTAGTATAGAATAAAAGATCAAAGTCCTGACTCTAATCTATTTTTTCAGGTTATCTACATATACTACTCCTTTTTTATACAATCTAAACTCCAGTCAAAACTGCCTATCTGCTCCTTCTTATGTATAATATTCCATCTCTCATCTCCATGCCTTTGAGCAGACTGGCCCCAGCACCAATAATTAATGGTCTTCCTTCCTCTTCACTTCCACTTCTTGACCTTCCCAACTCAACTTAAGAACAACTTCAGGGGGCAGCTGGGTGGCTCAGTGGATTGAGAGCCAGGCCTAGAGATGGGAGGTCCTAGATGCAAATCTGGCCTCAGACACTTCCTAGCTGTGTGACTCTGGGCAAGTCACTTGACCTTACCTTAGAACCAACATACAGTATTGATTCTAAGGCAGAAGGTAAGGGTTTTTAAAAAAAAAGAAGAACTTCATCCAGCATCTTTTCTGAATTTTCCCAACCCACCATGAAATTCCTAATATTCTTCCCCCCTCACCAAAATAACTTTGTATCTACTTTGTATATATTATTTTTAATAATATTTTATTTTTTCCTAATTATATATACAAACCATTTTAAACACTTGTCTTTAAATTTTGAGTGTTAAATTCTTTCTCTCTTTCCTTCCCATTTCCATAGATTAAGGTTCAAAAGGTTAAAGTAATTTAAGGGTGCATATTTCAAGAATTTGGGGGAATATCCTTTTAAAAATCTTTTCACACATGGAAATAGGTTCGGATCAAGGACACATGTGATACCCAGTGGAATCGCACATCGGCTATGGGAGGGGTGGTGGGAGGGGGGGAGGAAAAGAAAATGATCTTTGTTTCCAATGAATAATGTTTAAAAATGACCAAATAAAATAATGTTTAAAAGGGAAAAAAACAATCTTTTCACAAGTTTCAGTTCATTGTTACTGAATTGTAGTTATTCTAAATTTCATAATAGTCTGAGTAATAAAAATAAATATAATCACAAATTCAGCCATCAACTCAAATTATTTCATTTGCAATAAAAATGTATAAATTTTGTTTCATTTTGTTCTTATTTTAAACCCTCAACTTCCCATTTTAGAATAGATACTAAGTATCGGTTCCAACGCAGAAGAACAGGCAATGGGTGGGTGTGAGGGGGGTTAAGTGACTTGCCCAGGATCATATAGTTAGGAAATATCTAAGGTCACATTTGAACCCAGGATCTCTTGACTCCAGGCTTGGTACTCTAAACACTGAGTCACAGAGCTACCCCATTTAATAAGTTTTCAATTGTTTGGTTTTTTTATTCACCTTATTTTCTATCTTTGAATCAGTGGCTAATATTATTCGTAAGCCAGAAAAGTGATAAGGGCTAGGCAATGGGGGTTAAGTGACTTGACCAGTCACACAGATTGGAAATTTCTGAGGTTAGATTTGAACCCAGGACTTCCCATCTCCAGGCCTGGCTCTCAATCCACTGAACCACACAGCTACCCTGAAAATGTATGTTTAACATAGTACCCTCTCTGCTCAGGATGTCCTTCTGTTCCCATTCCTATTTCTATGCCAGCATGTTGTTGGTATTCTTATTTTTTATAAGATAACAGTGAATGTAGTGTTACAATCCTGCCTCATGCTCCATCACTTTGTATAAGGCCCTTCATGTCTGGGGTTAAAATAAAGTAATACATAATCGGTTCCATCCCAGCATGCTCATTCTGCTCCTCTGGTCGGCTTTTCTATTTTTGATTCACTACAAGATAGTTTCATTGTTACATTTGTATAAGATGTTGGCTTTTTCTCAGATGGACAGCCAAGTGTTGCCCTGGCAGCTAGGAAATAAGAAAGGACTCCGCGGACAGCTGCCATTATGTTGGATAGATCTTGGATGGAAGATTTATGGAAGAGCGAGGACAAGAATTGCACCTGAAAAGCCATGCATCCATGGGGCTCAATCTCATTGGTCAAATTTATACTGCAATAAAATATACGCTCCTTGAAGGGAGGGCCTGTTTGATTTGCCTCTGAACTCCTAACATCTAGCACAGGAAAGGCAATTGACACATATTTGTGGGATGGAGGTGAATTAGAAAGAAGGAGGGACCATGTCTCTGAGACTATGGAGCTATCAAAGCCTCCAAAATCTGTTTTCATTTCCGCTTAGGTAACTGTTGCTTCAAAAATCCTGTTTTCTCACAAAGCTCTCTTTGATATATTCTTGCCACACAATAAAGTAAGCCATTGATACTGCATTAAATCTATAAATTGATTGCAAAGTATTGACACTTAAAAAACTGGCTTCTCTGGCCACATACAGAAGTGTAAACATAAGTAAGTGCAAGTAAGTATCTTTGTTTGATTCTTTCTATCAAAACTGGCTTAAAGGTATCCTTTTGGGGGCTTATGTGTTTTAATGATCACATATTTGATTCATTTTGTCATTACTATGAATAGTTGGGTCAGCATAGCCTGGGGGGAGAAATTGCTCTGGAAGTCAGGAAAAAACTCTCCTTCAGAACTTGCTTCTAAGTAGGTAAACAAGGACAAATTCCCCATTCCACCACACATGTATACACACTCTATCTCTCTCTGTCTCTATTTCTCTCTGTCTCTCTGTCTCAATCTCTCTCTGTGTCTTTCTCTCCTCTCTGTCTCTCTGTTTCTCCTCCAAGAGGACAAGTTACAGGAAGGTTTGAAACTGCCTTGGAGGAGGGAGTGCCTATACTTGAGAAAATCACAGGCCTTCAACCCCAAAGATCGTAGATTAATACCTTAAAGATACTGACATCTTTGGCTGTAAATAGAGATTTTAAATTTTCTGCCTTTCTGCATTTAACTAGAATTTCGTTATGACAAAGAAGACATAACAATGTTTCTATATACTTGAACAAAAAGGTGTATTCTCTTTTTCCCACTGTTCTCAATCTCTCCCTTTCTCTCTATCTTCATATGTATATGTGTGTATGTATATACGTAGTTATTAAATCTAGTTTATTCAGTACTCTCAAGTCTGTTACTTGTTATATTTTTTTGATGAGCCATATTCTCATAGTGAGGTGCTGAACTCTCACTAATTTTCCAACTATTTCTCTTGATAAGTATTTATTGTACAAATTACAAATTTATAAAATTATGATAAGTATTTCTTTTACAAATTCAACTACTGGGGACAGCTGGGTAGTTCAGTGGATTGAGAGCCAGACCTAGAGACAGGAGGTCCTAGGTTCAAATCTGGCCTTAGACACTTCCCAGCTGTGTGACCCTGGGCAAGTCACTTGACCCCCATTGCCTAGCCCTTACCACTCTTCTGCCTTGGAGCCAATATTTTTTGGTCTATGTATATCCAAAACTGATATGCATTTCTTTTCAGTAGTACTTTCAGTGTATTCCCTTTTATCTCTCAGTACTTTCTATTCTAAATTTGGCTTTGTTACTAACAAAGAATTCTATATTTTCTGAAGCTAGTAAGAAAATTTTAAATTGTACTTTCCTATTTCAATAGCATACTTGTTTATCTTCCTTAAGACTGCTGGATTCCATTCTTTTCAAACATTCTAAACCCTTCATTTTTATCATAAGAGTTTAATACATTTATGTTGTATTATCCTTTGTTGAATTGGTATTTATTATGCTAGAAAGGAATATAAACTTTCTTAGTTTACTGCTCCTATTGTTAAGTCAAACCTAGAGAAAGTATAAATGAGGCCAATATTTTATGCTCTAACTAGCTCTCTAACACTGCATACAGAGTATTCTCTAATTCTCATCTCTAAAACTTGAGCCCGCCCCAATTCAGGAGCTTTAACCAATGGTATCCATATCATTCAGTATTTTTATCTCACTACAGCATAGCTATACACATATGTAAAACTATGATAGATTATATATATGTGTGTGTGTTTGTATTACATGTTACCATATATAAAATATGTAACACCTGAAATTTACCTCTGTGTGTGTGCGTGTGCGTATACATAAAACATCCAGGCAATCAGAGTTTAAAAAGTCTTCATGTTCATGTTCTAAAGTACTTGATTTAATGTTTTTCTATAGATAACTGAATCATAATTGTTTTCCCACAGATTCTTTGAAGTTTTCTTGGCTTTTAAAAGTTCAATTTTTGTATTCAAAATGAATTCTTATATTTGATGAAAAACTGAGTCTAGGATGAAAGCCCATATTTTGAATTTTGTATAGTTACTCCCCAATTTCTTCTGGTGACTGAAAGAAAAACAAAAAACTTTGGCAATTGTAATTGCCATTTTTGATAAGTGATTTCCTTTTTGGAAGAGATTTTTTGAGAATTCACAATAATAAACCTGAGTTAGCTAAATGATGAATTTTTCCATATTATGAATATCCCATACGTGGGATTCTGCGAATTCTTCTATCTGTGGAATATTTCTGCCTTTAGATAGCTCTGGAGAGTTCTCTTGTGCAATGTCATGAAATCAATCTATCAAATTCTTTTCCCCTTCAGTAATTACAGATACCCTCAAAATGCTGAGAGTTCCTCTCCTAATCTCTCTTCAAAATCTATAACTAGCATTCAAATAGTTTTCTGATCATTTCCAACTAAATCCTTTTAAATTTTAATAGCACTCTCTGCCATTTTACCTTCTACAATACTAATTTTGTTCTTGGTGGCATTCATTGATATCAAATTCTCTACACTATTTTCCATGATGGGTTTTTCCTTAAACATGTGGGTTACTGGCCTGTAGTAGGGAGGATTGAGATTCAAATCCAGACTCTGACACTTCTTAGCTGTGTGACTCTGGGCAAGTATTTCACCTAAATTGCCCAACCCTTCTGCCTTAGCATCAATACAGTATAGATTCCAACATAGAAGGTAAGGATTTTTTTTTTTTTAAGTATAACACGTTTGAGTATAATATCATTTCTTGCCTTCTTTGGGACACTAATTCTAGGAGTATTCTAATAGCATGTTAGAACAGAAAAGGACCCTTTGAGATTAGGCATGCAGAAAAGTAAAGTGATCAAAGGTCAGAGAGGAAGACTAATGAATAAATAGCAAAGTCAGGATTCAAACTCATGTCTGCTGAGACACCAAATCCAGTGTTCTTTCTACTATACAACATACTACCAAAAAATAAAGTAGGTGGCCCAGTGGATAGAGAGCTAGGTATGGAATCAAGAAAACCAAATTAAAAAAAAAAAAGGAAGACCAAATTCAAATACAGCCTCAGACATTTTACTAGTTTTGTGACCCTGGGCAAGTCATTTAACCCGTTGGCTTCTGTTTCCTCATCTGTAAATGATCTGGAGAAGGAAGTGGCAAACTACTCTAGTATCTTTGCCAGGAAACCCCAAATGGTTTCACAAAAAAATTCCTATATGATTGAAATGCCTGAACAATGTTTTTGTACTGGTTTTGATTCTCCCTTTATTTCTCTTATTTTGCAGTATTTCTTTTTGGTGGAAAGAAAAGTGGAGGAGAAGATGGAGATTTGTTCCAAGATATTTAATGGATGTTTACTTTTTTTCCCCTAAAATCCTTATCTTCTATCCTAGATTCAATACTATGTCTTGGTTCTAAGGCAGAGAAGTGGGAAAAGGTAGGCAATGGGGGCCAAGTGATTGTTTAGAGGCAACACAGCTAGGTGTATGATTGAAAATCTGTTACCCTAAAAAAAGAACTACATATCCCAAGAGCCCACTGACTTCCTGTCATTATGTACTTCCTGTAGAAAAAGGATAAAGGGCATGGGCTTTGGAGGCTCACTCTCTCTGATGTAGAATCAGCATTGATGGTGGTGAGTGGGGTTGACTAAAAAATGGCTAACCAGCCATGAGCACGTGGTCTTTATTTTGTATGTTCTTTATTCCTTGATTTCTAATGATCATTAATAAATCTCTTAAAATATATTATTATTGAGATTTAATTTTAACTTTTATAAATTCACCAGATCTGATCCCAGAACTTCCCATCCCTGGTTCTCAATGCATTGAGTCACCTAGCAGCCCCCTCAGCATTAATTTTTTCTTTTGAGAATTTAGAACAAATATATTTCTTTAGGGCATTTCTGTTACTTTTATTGGGCTCTTAAGCAAATAGATCCCTTACAAGATCTGTCTCTGCCTCTGCCTCTGTCTCTATCTTCACACAAGTCTCTCCATTGTACAGTTTTTTCCATTATGTTCACACTTCACTAAATGAGTAGAAAAATCACTCATTCTAAAGTTCACGAAGTGCTACAAAAAGAGAAAATATACCCTATAAGAAAACCACTACCATTTAAGGGAATTTGATTAAAAATAAAGCATTCATAATAAAGCTAGACACAGTCCAATGTTTTGTTTTTATAGAATTTTGTGGTATATTGTGCTAGACAAGGAATCTATGATTCAGGCAATGTTCCTACACACTAGCCTGCAATCAATACGAGGGGGAGAAAAATCAATGTTTGTTTTAATAACTATGCAATGAATAATACTACTGATAATACTACAGGAGGAATTCATTCGATACTACTTCTAGGAAACAGAATGACTTTTTCTCTATGAGGTAATACATTATGAATGATATCAAACTAATTATTTTCAAGTATAAGAGCAGGACTATGATAATAAAGTATCTTTCAACTTGTAAATTAATTATCCTCAAATGTCTCTGGTGCCTACAGATGGGTCAAAATAACTTTGCAAAGATTTTTTTAAAGACTCGATCGTAACTAATTCTATGGAAAACACTTCCAAAGAATTAGCCAATTTAAAATCCAGTGGCACATTTAATAACTCTAGTCTTACGGGACAAGACTGACATCTACCGTAACCCAGGAAGACAACACTGAGCAATGGAAAGGCCATTGGAGAGGGAGTTCAAAGTCCTGGATTCTCACATCTTTGCTCTGCTGTTTACTATCTCTGTGACCCTAAGAAAGCACTTAATCTCTAGATTTCTTTGCTGAAGTCTGCAATAGATTTGGAGGTCTAGGGTCCCAACAGCTTCAAGTCTATGATCCTAAACTTTTTTTCCTCCTTGTACAAGATACAATAGGAACTTCAGTGCTTTAAGCAACTGTAACTGAAAGCAAATGATTTTAAGATCATGATGGTCAGATTTCCATCAGAACATCAGGTTCCCACCTTGCCATAAATCCTTTGTAGGTACACACTCACTACACTCTCACTGCTTTTTCTGTGTTTGTTGGAGAGAGGTGAATTGATAACAGCTGGCAAAGAGACCTGAGTCAAGGTATGGAAATGTTGCTTCCAGACTACCTAAAATGATTTATAGGATCTAAAAATCTAGATTATGAGAATCAGAGAGATGATTTGGTTTTCTGGGGGAGATATATTGTGATAATTAATATAAACAAAATATAGAATTCTAGTGTCACTATTTCCTTTGTTAATTCCCAGAGGACAGGATAGGAATCCTATATTCTTCATGACCCAAAGAGTAGTATGAATAAATACATCTTAGTTGAGCTCAATAAAAAGTAATTGATGGGGGACAAATCTAGGTGGCCCAATGGATTGAAAATCAGTACTAAAAACAGGAAGTCCTGGGTTCAAAGCTGGCCTCAGACACTTCCTAACTAGGTGACCCTGGGCAAGTCACTTAATCTCAATTGCCTACCACTTAATGATCTTCTATCTGGGAAGTAATACACAGTATTGATTCTAGATAGAAGGTAAGGGTTTTTTAAAAAGTAATTGATGGTAAAGGCAACTCTTCTGGGCAAAGAAGTATTCCCAGAAAGCAATCTGTTCATACAGTTTCTCAAAAATGCCAAAGCAAAGAGTTGGAAGGAAAATTCTACTGTTATAAGGCATTTAGTCAATGATTCAATATAATTATTTGCATAACTATTTTGTTTTAATAAATTCCTTCAAATTGATTTGTCCAATTTAACAATTAAGTTCCTATCATGTGTAAGGTATAGCTATAGCAATAGTGCACAATTCTATTGCTAGGCTTACAAAGTACATTAGGCACATTATCTAATTTGGTCTTCCTAATAATACTGTTGAACAAGAGTTATTACGATTCCAATTTTTTTAAGATGAGGAAACAAGAGTTAGTAAAAAGGAGAACTAACTAAGGCATACTGATAAAAGTAGTTAAGTATCAGAGGCAAAATTTGAATACAGTTCCCTCTGGATTCAGCCTAGCATAACATAAAGTATACTTAATTAATTTTATAAAAATTACCTGGCTTCTTCCAGAACTGCCCCCATCGTTTGCTTCTTTTCTCCATGTTTAGTATCTTCATTTATATCTGTTCCTCCAAAAATGATTCCAAAAGGTATTCTTTGACCTGCAAAATAAAATTATTTTTATATGATAAATCGCTCCCCAGAAGCAAAAATATCTTAAAATGATACTTCCCAAATGATACAGGAATTTTCCAGTATATCAGCCAAAGCCACCATTTCTTACTTAGAAATACTACTACAAGGGGCAGTCCTAGAGTCAGGAGGATTTGGGTTCCAACTAGAATTGATACTAAGACAAGGTTACAGAAAGAAAAAAAAGAAGAAGAAATACCATTACAGGTATATAGATCTGAATCAGAGAACTGGTCAACCAAGGCTGATTTTGGCTCTTTCCCTTTGAAGGTCATATGAGTGTACACAAATGTTCCCAATGTGTCTCTAGGGGGCCTTTTTAGTCAAAATCCATTCAAAGTCATGAAGTTGCAATGAGCCTTGAATCCGTTCTTGCTTTTTCTAATTTGAATATTTTTATTTAAATTTAGAGAGGTGCCTTCTTTTTTTAATGTAAAGGACTAACAGATAATAACATTATTGGTGGCCAGAAGGATCTACTCCCAGACTCCTCCCAGTTACACCAAAGATGCCATTAGGGGAAATACATTTCTTGCCATCTTTAGATAGAATTTAACAAAGCAGACTGTCATAGAAACATTGTTATAAATATGAGAAAAATAGCATGCTTTGATCCTGTATATACATATCAAAACTATAAGCAAGTTAGGCAATCCAACATTTTACTCCCATTTGAAGTTAAAGAAATTGAACTTATTGACATTAAGTGCTAGGGAAAAGGTCTAACAAATAAGTTACAAAACCAGGATTCAAACTAAGATACTCTGACTTCAGATTCAGAGCTCTTTGTTCTGCACCAAAATGGTCTCTTATAGAGGACTAATTACTTGATAACATAATCTATTTATTTTTGAATTTTTTTCTAATACATGAACTTATAATATCTTAACTTAAACTATAGATATAATGACTAAATTCAGTTCCATTTGATCTGAAGGAAAAAAAAATACTAAAAGCAAGGGGCAGCTAAATGGCTCAGTAGAGAGCCATACCTGGAGTTGGGAAGCCCTGAGTTAAAATCTGACCACAGATACTTCCTAGCTGTGTAGTCCTAAACAAGTCACCTAACCCCAACTGCCTAGCCCTTACTATTCTTCTGCATTGGGACCAATAGGATCAATTCTAAGAAGAAAGATGAGAGGTTGTTGGGTTTTTTAAAGACTATGTCTAAATGTTTTGTTTGGGGGAGGGGGTGTTGATTGGAATCTTTAACCCTGAAGACTACAACCCCCACAATCCCCTTTTCCCTTTCCTGTCATGCTTCATGGGTTAATTTCATATTCAGTTTCATTTTTGAGGATGCTTTGTGCTCTCTCTTGGAAGCTCTTAGGCCAGAGCGGTGTGGAGCTAGGTGTGGCTGGATTTTTCTCTGGCATTTACTTTTCCCTTTATTCTAATTTGATTTTTAATAAATAGTATTAGAATAATACTTGCAGTATCATATACTTATTTTGCACCTATTATTGGTTTTGTTCCTTTTCCTTTTTATTTTCCTCTTATCTCCAAATTATTGTAATTTCCCTTTTAAAAACTGTAATATCTATATATACCTCTAGTTCAAGTTTTAAGTTAGTTATGTTTTCATGATCTACTGGAGAGACTGGTCTCCCAAAGGATCACAGGGGGTTGTATTGATTGGAATCTTTAACCCTGGGGACTACAACCCCCACAATTCCCTTTTCCCTTTCTTGTCATGTGTCATGGGTTAATTTTGTATTCAGTTTCGTTTTTTAGTACACTTCTCCTATCTCCCAGAAGCTCTCTGGTTGGAGCAGTGTGGACCTGGTGAAGCTGGGATTTTTTCTCTGGCATTTCTTTTACCTGTGCTCTAAGTTGATTTTTAACAAATAGTACTAGAATAATACTTTATTTTAATCTTTACAGGGAGGCATAAAAGTCAAAGGGCAGGAAGAAAGACTCTGTCTTGAAATTTGAAACTGTCTTCAACTGGACTGTTAGAAAAAAAAAAGAGAGAGAAAAAAGGACCAATTTGTTTCCTGGAAACTCTGTTACCACTAAGGTATGGTCCAATGGGAAAAGAACTGGTTTTCAATTTAGAGAACTAGATTCAAACTGTACCTTTGTCACTTGCGACCTATCTATTCCCCTGAGCTTGAGGTTATTCATATGTTTAAAAAAAAAGTTTTAGACCACATGGCCTCTATGAGCTCTTCCAAACTCAAAATTAAGGGTCTTCTCATATAAATTTTAAAACAAGAGGAATAAGAAATCATTTCTAAAGATGTGCCTACTTTGGTTCTTTGCTCCACCAAATGCAAGTGTGTATACAAATGTACATATACCAGAGATCCAGACTTATCTGTATCAGTGTTTTAAATAAAAATTAATCTTGGATACTTTATACTAAATTTGTAAGTATTTATTAGTAAAGGGAAAGAAAAAGAGAAATAAGGTTTCCAGCCTTTCTAACTTAAAGTAAGATCAGGTCCCAGATTCTAGTTCAGTGAAGTCTCCTCCACACCATCAGAGATGGGAAGATAAATAAAGAGCTGCCAGGATGGTGTAACATTTAGAATTTAGGGAAACTGAGGCAGATAGAAATTAGTTTCTCTCTGCAAGGAGTATTATATTTTTTAGAGGTTTATTAAAGGTTAAGGATTAAAGAAAATACAGAATAAGAAAGCACGTGTTTAGGCCCAGAGAGACCTAGACAACCTCACCTACATTATGAAAGGAAACTAGTCTGCTTGGAAGCGACAACAGGAAAGAGAAGAGACCCCATCTTAGGCGGAGATCCTTTAAATAATAATTTGCTCTCGGCCCAAGTGAGAATTCAGTGAGATTAGAGGGCATTCTGGGAGCTAGCAAGGACTCCTGGGGTTTGGAGTCCAGAGTTCAAATCTTTATTTTTACATTGTTCTGTTTGATCCTCTGGGAAGAAGGTTCCAAAGGATCATAAAAATATAATCAATTTAAAGATTACAATAATTTGAGGATAAGAGGAAAAAACAAAACAAAACCAATAATTGCTGGACACATTGACAAAAAGCCAATTAGTGGGCAGTCCCCTTTGACATGAAAGTATACATACAAATAAATGTTCAATCAACTACACCCAAAGTTCATTCTTGATCTTCTTGTGCAGCTTATGGTCTGGAGGCTTCTTCATGGTGTCTTCTCCAACAGTTCAGTTTCTGGATTCAGAGAGGTAGCATCTTTCTTTACCTAAAATTCTTCTAAAAAGGAATTTAAACTTTGCAATTTAAATAAAGATATTTTTTACAATGGCTCTGAGAAAGGCCAAGAGAGCAAGACCAGGGACCCAGGAGCAGGATAGAAGCCAAGAAACCAGAGAGCTTTCTGCTCTGGTTTTTCAAAACTCATCTCAAGCTCCTCCCCCAAGATCCTTTGATTGGCCAATGGTCTTCATAGTCATATTTCCCTGACCTCCAGGATTTTTTTCAACCCTTACCTTCAATCTTAGAATCAATAATATGTATTGGTTTGAAGGCAGAAGAGTGGTAAGAGCTAGGTAATAGGGGTTAAGTTAATTGCCCAGAGTCACATAGCTAGGAAGTGTCTGAGGCCAGATTTGAACCCAAGACCTCCTGTCTCTAGGCCTAGCTCTCAATTCATTGAGCCACCCAGGTGCCCCCAGGATTTTTGCTAGTCAGAAATCTGGCCTGCCCTACTGGCAGCCTAGATTTGTAACTCTAAAACCCCCATGGTGAGTCCTTCCAGGATTGGACTGGGTTGGAGGTCCCCCAGATATTTAATTTACACAAGGGGAAGGGTTGATAGTGGTTAAACACAAACACACACAATCATAGCAGCCTTTTAGCCACACCAGGATTTTTATATTTATTTTGTTTATAAATATTTGTATTTGTACCTGTGAATTGTTACAAGGGAATCACTTTAAAAGACTGATATATATTAATTTAAGGTCGCCCAGGAATCAGCTATGTAATTCCTAAATGAAAAACTCAAGTCAGCCGTCAGCCTTTTTTGGAGTTTAATTACAATAGGAGCAAGAAAGGAATTAGAGATATATATAGAGAGAGAAAGGGGAGAGAAGGGAATAGGGCTTAAATACCCCTTCTGTTTAGGCTGGGCCAAAAGGCCCAAGCCCTTAGATAGCTGGGGCAAAGAAAAGAGATCAGTCCCTATTACTCACGTGTCCAAAATGGAGAAACAGTCTCAGAGGCCCCCACCTTCAGCTTCCTTCAGAGCAAGCTTCCTCAGAGCCCAGGAACCACCCCGACCAAAAACTCCAACCACCCTCTTCCAGTCTCCAGACCCTCCTATCTTTCAGGACACCATCTAAGTTGCCTCCCCTCAGTCCTCACATCTACCAATCACTCTTCATCAATTTCCCTGCCAATGGAGGCTCTCGCTTAACCCAGGACCGCCCAGAGGTTTCTGGCTTTTGCACATGTCTGTTGAAGGTCATATTTTCAAATGATTAAATCTATACTCCTTTTGTTACAGCCCTTTCTAAATCCTGTTAACTTGAGTATGGTAGAGATTGGAATAATTAAATTTTGATCTAGGCTGCAGCCCTTACTCAATCCTGTTAGGACTGAATAGGGTGGAGATTTATTCCAAGTATCTCCATTGTATCAATTCTAAAATCAATCAAGACTCAAAGAAATTCCTGTTCTATGCTCAAGCATAGGTCAAAGTCCTTTCCATTGTTCAGCAAAGGGTTTCTGTCCTAAAGTAATCTTAAGAAGGGAAGAGAAGGAACCTCCCATGCCAATGGGGTTCCCATTCCAATAGACTATCAGTAAGAAATTTTCCAAGTATGAAATATCCCAATGGTGAAATTTCCAACATTTATAAGTCTAAGGAATTTTGAGGTTTACAGAATCCTTAAATTAGTACATCAAAAACTGCCAATTCCCTTATTTTCTTTTGTTGAATCTCCTGGTTCACATTTTCATTACTTCTTGGCCGGGACATTGCAGTGGCCTCCTAACTGGTCTCTCTACCTCCAGTGTCTATTCTCTTCTGTCCAATTGTCATATATTCCCTTATTCAGAAAATTCCAGTGGCTTCTATGACCTTTAAGATCAAACACAAACTCCTGCTTGGCATTTAAAGATCTTCATAACTGACTTCAGTCTATATTTCCAGCCTTATTATATGTTATACTCTTTCCCATACTCAATAGTTCAGGCACTCCATCTCCCATTTGTTTTAAAAAAACAAAATAAAAGGGGGCAGCTGGGTAGCTCAATGGATTGAGAGCCAGGCCCAGAGATGGGAGGTTCTAAGGTTCAAATCTGACTTCAGACACTTCTTAGCTGTGTGACCCTGAGCAAGTCACTTGACCCCCATTGCCTAGCCCTTACCACTCTTCTGCCTTGGAGCCAATACAAAGTATTGATTAAAATGAGCCAAAGAAGGAATGGCAAACTGCTTCAATATTACTGCCAAAGAAACCCAAATGGAGTGTGAAGTGTGTGTACACAACACTGAAACAACTGAATGACACCTGGACAAATAGTTTGAGAAGTTTGAAAGGCAGCTGGAAATACAAGATTAGGTTACATTGGATAAGTATCCCCAGCATCTAGACTGGCACCTGGTACATAGTAGGCACATGATAAATGCTTATTGACTGACTGACTCACAACCACTTGTGAGTTTGTCAGAGCATGATCTAGTCAAAAATCACTACTATCTGGGTTAAAAGATCTAGGCACGTGCACAGGCACATGTGCACACACACACACACACACACACACACACATACACACACACACACAGATCTCCAGTACTTTATTACATAAACAAAAGGCAGTGTTAACATAACAGATGTCACTAGTCATGTGACTTGGAGAAATATTTACTCTCAGGGCTAATTCCAACATCTACGAAATAAGGGTTATAATCAAGATACTGGCAGATCCCATTTATATTCGACTTTAAGATTTACAAAGTGCTCCTTTCACAAAAGGTCCTGCAAATGTTGATGTCACCATTTTACAGATATGGAAAATAACCTTAGAGGAGGGAAATGATTGGGGGAAGAAGGGGTTAGCAATTGAAGATGGAGCAGCTAGGTAGCACAGTGGATAAAGTAAGGATTTGGGAGATTGAAATGTGGCTTCAGATACATCCTAGCTGTGTGCTCCTGGGCAAGTCACTTAACCCCAAGGGGAGGGGGAGGAAAAGTGAGGAGAGACAGACAGACAAAGTCAAAGTGAGACAGAGAGGGAGAGACAGAGAGAAGACAGAAAGTAAGAGAGAGATGGAGCCAAGAGGCAAATTAAATCTTTTGACTAGAACTCTTTCTATTAGCCCATGTCCTACCTACTCACCATCAGCCTGATAGAAAGGAAAAAAAATAGATATAGATATAGATATAGATATAGATATAGATATAGATATAGATATAGATATAGATATAGATAATCAACCAAAGAGATAAAAGAGTGAATAAAAGGCTGATGGACCAATGGGTGTGATGATAACTTTCTGTGAGATTTTCCAATTAACAACTTCTTATAAAAGTATACAATCAAGTTAGAAAGTGCCTAGTCTACCCCCCTCATTTTACATATGTGGAAGCTGAGGCTTGGAGATAGGAAGTAATTTGCCCAAGATGCCAATGATAATCTCACTTGCTTTAGTCACTGTGTTTAATAGCTATATATTCCAATATATTGTTTTTTAACCCTAATTTTCTTAGTAACAACTCTCAAAGACTGGGTAATCTGGGCTAAGTGACTTGGCTCAGGGTCACACAGCTGGGAAGTGTCTGAAGCTAGATATGAACCCAGGTCCTCTCAACCCCAGCACTCTATGCAATGTGCCACCTAGCTGCCCCAATATTGATCCTTTTTTTTTAAACCCTTACTTTGCCCAAGGTCACACAACTAAGAAGTGTCAGAAGTCAAATTTGAACCCTGGACCTCCCATCTCTAAACCTCAGCTCTCTATCTACTGATCCACTTAACTACTCCCCAATAATATTCTTTTGAAAGCAGTTCCATGGAGTGAGAAAGGAGGTTTGACTTTATACTGGCTATTTTGACAAAGGGTCAAGATAACTGGGTTTAGAATATACACTAGCCTTTGGCATGTTTTCTCTTCTTTAAAATTGGGGCAATAGTGGGTAGCTCAGCGGATTGAGGACCAGCCCTAGAGACGGGACGTCCTAGGTTCAAATCTGGCCTCAAACACTTCCCAGCTGTGTGACCCTGGGCAAGTCACTTGACCCTCATTGCCTAGCCCTTACCACTCTTCTGCCTTCGAGCCAATACACAGTATTGACTCCAAGATGGAAGGTAAGGGTTTTAAATTAAAAAAAAATTGGGGCGATACTACATCAGAAGATGGTTGCAAGGAAAATGCTTTGTAAATTCGAAAGTGCTGTATCAAGGAGAGCTGCTTTTATTGCTATTTTCTTCACTTACAGAAATCCAGTGATGTTGGGGCTGAAGCAAAAGAACTAGAAGGTATTTGAAGAGATATCAGAATAGGATTATACTAAAGTAAGGTTCAAGTTTAAGAATATTATTGCATGCGGTCTCCAAAGACATGACCATGAGCTTGAATCTTAGAATGTAGAGGGAGCTGAAGGACACTGTTGGGGTGAGCAACAGGGACTTCCTGTTCTGAGCTGGGAGAGGAAGGCTGCTCTCTTCTGAGTTTTCCCTACCCTTAATCTTTTGGGAAGAAGAAACCTGAAAACTGCCCTTGGAGGTTCCCTGGAGCTGGAAAGAACATGTCAAAGAAGATCTGTTTGTTCCAGCTGTGTTTACCAGTACTGCCTGAGAGAAAGTTTACCTGAAAGATCCTGCTTGTGGGCTCTGAGGATTTTCCTCAGAGCCAAACTCAGCTTTGAGTGACCTCAGTCATCTTGGGTTCATTCTTAGTGAATTTGGAGACAACTTTAAGATAACCAACTAAATCAACAACTGAGGATTACAACAACTGAGGTCCGGTAGATTAGTTAGGTTTGGTGGGAGTTCTAGCCAGTGGCAGGAAGATTAGTGTAACAGCAAGTCCTAAAGAATCCATCTTGTGATAGATGTAGTTGGAGAATTAGTTTCCTTAGTGTTAGGGCTTCCCTGTGTTTGATCCTCAATTTCAATATTAAATTTATCAATAAATATAGTTTTTTTATAAAGAAGTCTCCAAGACTTTGTGTATGCTGGTCCAGTGAAGGAAGGCTTCCTGTGCCTTCCCTTCACAAAAGGATATCCAATCTACTTCCCTACATCCATACCATCCTTTGCCAACCTTTATTTTTTCAAAGAAGGAAATAAACATTAAGTGCCTACTATGTGCCAAACAATGAAGTGGTGCAATGGATGGAATACCAGGCCTGGAGTGAGAAATCTGAATTTAAAGCCTGTTACAGACATATAGTAGCTATTGTGACTCTAGGAAGGTCATTTAACCCCTATTTGTATCAGTTGCTTATCTATAAAATGGAGACATCATGGAGAAGGAAAAGGTAAACCTGCAATATCTTTGCCAAGAAAACCCAACGGACAAGTCTATCGGATCATGAAGATTTAAGCACTACTGAATAAGAACAACAATGTGTTGGGCTCTATGCTAAGCACTTTACAATCGTTATCTCACTTGATTCTCACTGCCTTGGGAAGGATTTACATCCCCATTTTACAGATGAGGAAACTGAAGTGTTTAGAAGTAAAGTCAATTGTCCATGGTCACACAACCAACTAGATATGAATTCAGGTCTTCCTGACTATAAACCTATAAATATATATATTTATATATATAAAAAATTGGGTATAGAATTTATATATATATATATATATATATATATAAATTCTATACCCTGTGCCTACTGGAATTTGGCTCTGTATATTTCAAGTCCTCTCCAAATCATAACAACTCAATAACCAAGGCAAGCTGAAGAGAGAGCATTAAAATACAGAGGAAAAGAAAATGGATAAAGTCCACCACGTTATCACCAATGCATGAAATTTTAGAAATGACACATTTTGCCCACAAAAATTTAGGTCTTCTGTGTTGACAGCTAATGATAAAATTATAAGGTTATCTCCTGGAATTTCACTAACCCAAATGACAATCACTGTTTCATTTCTTTCAGGTCTAGAAAAAAAGCAAGTCATTGTTAAACACACACACACAAAATTTAAATTTAAAAAATGAAAACTTTCTCATCATTTATTTCTCTTCTGCTGCTATCTTTAGTCTTGCTACAACTGGCCTTGGAAATGGCACATCCATTGAAAGCCTTCTGTAGAACTCTCTCATTATAGCAGAAGTACTTCATTTTAAATACATTGCAAAGGGCAGGCAAAAAAAAGGCGAAGGCATAAGAAAACTGTCCTCAGGGAGAGCTAGTTGGCTCACTGGAAAGAGAGCCAGGCCTGGGAGGTCCTGATTTCAAATGTGTCCTCAGATACTTCCTAGCTGGGTGACCCTGGGCAAGTCACGTAACCCCCACTGCCTAGCTTTTTAGCTTTGGAACCAATATACAATATTGATTCCAAGATGGAAGGTAAGAGTTTAATTAAAAAAAATAAAATACATTGCAAGTCTTCTGATATTTTTATGTTTGTTTGATTATCTTTGTTTGGAGTTTTAAAATTTATAACAAAAAGTTTTATAGGGGGGGCAGCTGGGTGGCTCAGTGGATTGAGAGCCAAGCCTAGAGATGGGAGGTCCTAGGTTCAAATCCGGCCTCAGACACTTCCCAGCTATGTGACCCTGGGCAAGTCACATAACCCCCATTGCCTAGCCCTTACCACTCTTCAGCCTTGGAGCCAATACACAATATTGACTCCAAGACAGAAGGTAAGGGTTTAAAAAAAAAAAAAAGTTTTGTAAATTTATAAACACATTTGCTTTGGTATTATTTTTGAGCATGTTGTTTATAAGAAAGAATAATGTCCTCTCCCTTCACCCCCACTTGTGGATCCAGATAAACAGAATGATTCCATTTGGATGCACGTTTAACCCCAATGCTTCATTTGTCACTGGTTGTGTTGGCTGCAGTTTGGTCTCTCAAGGTTCCTACTATTAAATAGAAAGAGGGTTACCTTGTAAAAGTCTGCCTCCTCTATAAAGATGAAGGGCCAGGGCTGCCTCAAACTTCTCAGCGCAGATTAGGCTGGATAGTTCAGTGGAGCTTTCAAAGTCAAGGGCATCTTTCAGATTACATGTATGGCCTACAGCTTCTAGATGATCCCTTCGTCAAGAAAAAACCCAGAAAAGAAAAAAAGGCAGAACATAAACATTAATATGCTACAGGCAAGCTGCTATGATTAATTCTTTAATCGAAATATATTTTCCTTAATAATTCTTAGTTCCTGAGTTGACCTTTTTACTCAATCTGGCTTAAAATATATGTTCTGCCAGGGAAAAGCCAGATGGCCGTCGCAAATGCCATTTTATCCCCACCCTTAGGCTGCCTGATGTCTACAGCAATGTCTTTGTTCCCCCTTCCCCCAGGGACCATGGATGACAGAGTACAGTGCCAGCTCTCTCTAGTTTGGTGGCCACAGCATTGTCTGCCATTTGTCACCATGGCATTGGACTCATAAATTTTCCATCTACTTTGTTGACTCCCTCTTTGCCCTTTATCTGTGGGAGTTCACAGGTTCTTCTCTCTCCCTGCACCCTCCTACTTTGGAGAGATCATCGATTCTCGTGCCACTTCTGTGATGATCATTCCCAAATCTAAATCTCCAGCCCTGCTTTTTGTCCGGCCCACTCCCCCTTAGGAACTTCCTCCCGCCTGGCTGTCCTATTTTATTTTGGTAGGTTCTTCCTCATGGATGTCAAAGCTGATATTGCTAAAAACAAAGTCTTCACATTCCCTACCTCAAACTAATTCCGCCATCTCTCATCTGCTGTTAATAGCACTTCTCCTGGTCTGGTCAGCCAGACTTCCCAAACTTTGGTGTGATGTGCTCTTCCCTTCACTCTCTTATTCACTCATTTCTCCTCATAAATGTTCTAAATGGATTCATTTCTACTGCTAATGTCCTAGTTCAAGCTTGGATTACTATTAATCATAATAATTAATATTAATGGAATTAAGGGACAACTAGGTGGTGTAAAAATGGATTGGAATCCAGGACTTCAATCCCCACAAGTCTTTGCTCCACTTCCCCAGAATGACTTGTAATCTCACCTGGGCCGAGATTGAGAAGGGATTTAACCTGATTGCAAAGGCTTTTGACCTCTATTTTGGACTTCCGTTTTGGGGCAGATGTGGCTCTTTCCATAATGTAGGTGAGGTCTTGTCTAGGCCTCTGGCCTAGGCATGTGTTTTTTTCTTACTTGTATATTCTTAAATTCTCAACCTTTAATAAACCTCATAAAATATAATACTCTGTAAAAAATAGACTCGAATACAGGACTACAATCCCCACGAGCCTTTGCTCCGCTTCCCCAGAATGCCTTGTAATCTCACCTGGGCCAAGATCGAGAAGGTATTTAAGCTGATTCAAAGGTTTTTGAGGGGCTCTCTCTTGGCTCTTTGGACTTCCGTTTTGGAGCAGGCGCGTCTCTTGCGTGATGTGAGGTTATTTTGTCTAGGCCTCTGGCCTAGGCACATGTTTCTTACTTGTATATTCTTTAATCTTTAACCTTTAATAAACCTCTAAAAAATATAATACTCCTTGCAGAGAGAAACTAATTTCTACCTGCCTCAGTCTCCCCGTCTCCCCTGAATTTTAATCTACAACTCCTTGCAGAGAGAAACTAATTTCTACCTGCCTCAGTCTCCCCTAAATTTTAATCTTTACAGTGGCTCAGTGGATAGAGTCAGGCCTGGAGATGGGAAGCCCTGGATTCAGACACTTCCTAGCTGTGTGACCCTGAGCAAGTCATTTGACCCCCCCATTGCCTAGCTCTTATTGCTCTTTTATCTTAGAACTAATACCTAATATTATTTCTAAGATGCAAGATAAAGGTTTAAAAAAAATAATGGCAATAACACATTGCTTGTGTTCCTCTTAA
This sequence comes from Monodelphis domestica, assembly GCF_027887165.1. Taxonomy (NCBI): domain Eukaryota; kingdom Metazoa; phylum Chordata; class Mammalia; order Didelphimorphia; family Didelphidae; genus Monodelphis; species Monodelphis domestica. The sequence continues at coordinate 53,024,164 of NC_077229.1, read as the reverse complement.
TAGTCTCCTATGTCTAGTCTCTCTTCTGGCCTGCCCTATGCCATTCCCCTCCCCTTTGCCAATCTATTTTGCACAAAATGCCAATTAATCATTCTAATACCCAATTCTGATCTTATTATTCCCCTTCCCAAAATTTTCCATTAATTTCAGAATTAAAATTTAACTTTCCGAGATGGAAAGTCCTCTGTAATCTTATCTCACCCTCCCTATCCACCCTGTAATTCTGTGATAGGAGGTTTTCACTCCAAAACACCAATTCCTTTACTATCCATCCCCAAAGACAACAGGTGTCTGTCTTTCCATCTCTAGGCGTTGGGTGATATTCTTCTCACTACCTGGAATAGATTCTCCCTCCTCAACTTGGCTAACTCCTGGGCCACCTTCAGAGCTCACCTTACTCCATAAAGCTTTCCCCAGCTCTGCTGGCTTGTCCTGATCTCTCCCTTCTCTTAATTGCTGCAGAATTACACGCTGTTATTCCCTATGGAATGTAAGCAAACGTGCTTGTCTCTCTGTGTATGTCTTGTCTCTCACAGAAGCTGTAAGCTACCTGAGAGGAAGGCTCGTGTCACCTGACACAGTAAGGACTGAATCCATGGAAGAATTGAACTTAACTGAAAGAGATGCCCTGTTGCCATCATATCACACAGGACTCTCTTCTCATCTCCAGCATATACGTAGGTCCTGCCTCTAGAAACACTGCTCTAGAGAAAGTGCTAGAAGGACTAAGAAACAAACAAGATAAGAGAAGTGCAAATGAAAACACACCTGAATTTCACTCACACTGAAAATTAGCAAAGATGGCAAAAGATGGAAAGAGTCCATGTTGGAGGGGTTGTGAGAAGATAGCCACACTAGTACGTGGTTGCTGTCAGTCTGTATAATTATTCTGCAAAACAATTTGGAATCATGCAAATAAAGTGACTAAAATGTCCATACCTGTAGGTTCTATTACTAGGCGCATTATGAGGCTTATACTGCCAAGGAGGCCACTGAACAAAAAAGCAAGTCCCCATATTGGCCAAAATATTAATAGAAGAACTTTGTTGTGACAGCAAAAAATTAGAAACAAAGTATATATCCATCACTTGGGAAATGACTACACAAGTTGTGACATATGAAAGTAGTTGGGAGAAATGATGAATATGAAGAATCCAGTGAAGCCCGGAGAGATCTATATGAGCTGATGCAGAACGAAGCAAATAAGCCCAAGAGAACCATTGATGCAATAATTACAAGAGTAAATAGAAAGAACAAGCATAAAAAAAAAAATCAAAACCAGTATGACTTGAAAGAAGCTATGAGAAGCCATTCCCCAACTCCACCCATTTGCATGGTTGGGAGACCAGCAAGTGTTTCACACTGTCCATATTTTCAGACTCTTTCAATGTATTGATAAGTTATGCTGATTTTTCTTGTTCTTTTCTCTTTTCTTTCTTTTTTTTTGGGGGGGGGTCTTAAAAATCCCATTTGACATATAAGCTGGCTCTGGGAGGGAGAAAGAAATGGGACACTAGAGAAATGATGGTGTTATAAGAAAATAAAACACATCGAAAAAAACTTTTTTTTAAGAATGAAGCAAGAGAACAGGAAAAAATCCTTTTTGTTTGCTTGAAACAGAAAGGTGTATTTTTTTTTAATCAATAGCTTTCACAAGTACAAATTGATACCTTGAAACATGTGCCAACATTCTCATTTTACAGGGAAATTATGAGGGTTATCCTATTCACTTTGTTCCTCTGGTCACCATTTTTCTTGTTCGATTTCCTAACTTATTTTTCAAGATGCTGGCAACCATTCCTTCTGCTCCACTCTCACAATTGGTGAATCCCTGCCCACAACACTACTTCTGGAGAGGGCCCAGTTATAATTCTCTTCACCACTAATGGAACTCACTCTTCAGACTTCATGGCCTCCTCACCAGCCATCTTGCCCTTTCCTGAGAACACCCCCTCCCCACCTTCAAGATCTCCTTTATGTGCTGTCTTCTCCTTCAAATGTCTCATCCTTGAAGGAAAAGACCATCTTGCTTAAATTTGTATACCCATTACTTAGCATGGTGTCTTGGACACAGAAAGTGCTTTATTAATGCTCCATCTTTCCCTTTCTCAATCTGTGTGTGTGAGTAAATAGGAAGTCAAGTAATTACAGCAGTAAGGACAGGAGGTAGAGGTTTAATTGTGTTAACTGGATAGTGGTCAAAGAGAAAATATTATGAGAAGGTATATAAAACATTCATTAAAACTTATCTGTGGTAGTATATAAAAATAATTATCTTGATTCATTAACATGTACTTATTAAATAGATAGCCTGGCATAGTGGATACAGAATTGATCCAGATGATTTGAGTTCAAGAGCTGCCTTTGATCTATATTGGCCAGACAATCCTGGCCAAGTCCCTTCACCTCTGTGTTCTAAGTAATTCTAAGATAGTGATGGTGAACCTTTTAGAGACAGAGTGCTGGGCCCCACCCTCCAGACAAAGTGGCATGCCTACCCCCCCCCCAGACTGAGTGCCATACCCTTCCTTCCCACTAGGTGCCAGGTATGCCCTGCCCCCCCCCCTTAGCCCACACAGAAGAAAGAGAAAGAGCTCCTTTGGGGTTATTGGGAAGAGGGGTGGCTGAAGTGAAGAATGTCCTCAGCAAGTGTAGAGAAGGGGAGGAGAGGGACTGAGAGCTCAGCTGTCCTCTATCTCTGTTGCCTGTGAGCTTCCCACCTTACCCACTGTGTGCTTCCATTGGGCTGCTAGGCAGACAGGTGGGTGATGTGAAAAAATGTCATCAGGTATGATGGAGAGGGAGAGGGGAACAGCTCTGCCAGAGTCCCTCTACCTTTCTAGTAATGAACTCTGGGGGTGGGGTGGTGGCATGTGCCCACAGAGAGTGCTCTGTGTGCCATCTTTGGCACCTGTACCATAGGTTTACCATCACTGCTCTAAGTCAACATGTTTCTGAGAAGGTACTGACTTGCATTGCTAGAGAAGGACTCATCCCAATTGAAAGTTCTCTATGCCAAAGAAATCACAGGGCCAATTGCTTTTAAATAGCAATTAGCAACTACTTTTTATCATGATATCTGATAAATTCATTAGAAAGGTTTTTGTTACTCTAATTTCATTTCCCTGTTGCCTGATAATATTATAGATGATTGGTCATTATTTCTGATTGATCAGCATTCAGTGGTGGCTTATTCCACATTCAGATGCTCTATCCCTACTCTTTCTGTCAAGCAATAAATGAGTCTCTAAACGTAGAAATTCACAAGGGATGCTCCTATTTATAGGAAATTTGCTTAATGCCACAAAATCTATCAGGGATGCAAATAATCACCTCTGAAACATCTGCTTTGTCAGCTCCCTAATTCTGGATATTGGGCTGTCCTCAAGTATTGATATTCTCCATTATGTGGCCTTTCAAGATGAAGAAAACCTCTTAAGCCATAATTTAGAAATTCAATTCAATTCATGAAGCAGCCAAGTACAATGTACAGAGTACAGAAGCAAGAGCTGTGGATCTAGAATCAGGAAGACCTGGCTTCTTGTCTTTCTTTTTTCAAAAATGTATTTATTTATTTGTTACATTAAAATACACAGGTAAGTCCCTATGTCCTCCTCTCCCACCATGAGAGAAGGCATCATTTGACAAAAAGATACATGTATAAATAAAACAATGTTTTGCTTATTTCTATTTATCAGTTCTTTCTCTGGAGGTGGACATACACAAGTCATTCTTCAAACAATATTTCTGTTGCTGTACATAATGACCTGGTTTTGAATTATACTTCAGGCCCTTACTTGCTTTGGGGCCCTGTCCAAGCCATTCTATCTGGGCCTCAGTTTCCACAGCTTTAAAATGGATAGATAGCTGGACTGACAGATAAAGAGTAAACAGATAGCAGATAGATACATTAAAGAAAGTTTTTTTTTCAAATGTCATTAGGCAAATTAAGCTAGTTTAAATTAACCTCTTTTCCAAACTTATCAAGGAAATAAAAGCCTAACTAGCACTTAAGATGGGCAGCTAGATGGTTCACTTTATCAATAAAATGCCCAGTCTGGAGTCTGAAGATTCATCTTCCCAAGTTCAAATCTGGCCTGAGACACTTACTGGCTCTTTAAACCTGGGCAACTTAACCTTATTTACCTCAGTTTCTTCATCTGTAAAATGAGCTAGAGAAGGAAATGGAAAATGACTCCAGTATCTCTGCCAAGAAAATCTCAAATGTTTCTGGGTAAGACACTTTACCCTTTTTGCCTCAGTTTCCTCATTTATAAAAATAGCTGAAGAAGGAAATGGATAACCACTCCAGTACTTTTGCCAAGAAAACCCTAAATGGGGTCATGAAGAGTCAGAAACAACTGAATAGATTGAACAACATCAAAGCTCTTCAAATAAGCTGTGCTCTAAATGATGTTATCATGTATGGGTAATACTTTCCTATCAGAAGCCACCATCCATATGCATGGGTAGATTAGAGAAAAGGGAGAGAGGTGAAGAGTACAATGAGTCAATGTTTCATATTTTGTTTCTGTAACACAATTGCCCAGCACACTGTAAGGTCCAAAATAGGTACTTACTAAATGTTTGTTGCATGAATCCAGAAAGAAATGACTACCCCAAGGTCACACTGGGTGAGTCAATGGAAGAATTATAACTACATGAACATGAACCCCTAAATCCAATCCTATGTCATTAATTTCTAATATCATACATTTCTAACAAGAGACATTGATGTGGTTCTCAGAACCTGGCCTAAATGAAGAGAAAAGTGATGTTACCTCTATTTTCCTTAATCATAAAAAAAAAAAGAATTTCTTTCTCTTTCAATTTCAGCAGCTACAAGTCTTCTCTCATTGGACTCCCCAAAGTATTTCTTTGCTAGTGACACCATTCACTATTTCTTTGATGTAAAAGAGCAAAATATAATGCATATACATACCCCAAAGCTTTTATTGTTCGTTTACAAAGGCTTATTGCTCATTGTTGTATTATTGCCCCATCAATTCTCCTTTCGAAATGCTCTGATTATTTTTCAATACTTAATATTTTATGAAAAATGAGGTAGTGTTTGCCTTTAGATTTAAAATGCAGGCATACTGTGTCTCCTGAAAAAAGCACAGTAATTGCCTAGCTATTTTAATCCCCTAAAGAAATATGTGAACAAAATTTCATCCAAAAAACAAAAAAATTCCTAACAACTTTGTGTTGTCTTTTGTTTCTTTATAAATGCTTAGTAATTTAGATCTTATAATTTTTAAAATGTATGCGGAGAATTGTTATTATATGTAATTGGGAAAATAAAATATCTTCAGATAAAAATATGAAATAAATGCTTCATAATAGTGAGAGCATTAAAAATAACAAAAACAAGGGCAGCTGAGTGGATCAGTGCATTGAGAGGTAGGCTTACAGATGGGAGGTCCTGGGTTCAAATCTAGCCTCTAGTTTTATGTGACCATGGACAAGTCACTTGACCCCCATTGCCTAGCCCTTACCACTCTTCTGTGTTGGAACCAATACACAGTATTAATTCTAAGGTAAGGGTTTAGACAAAAAAATAATAACAATACCATGAAACTGGTTTGGCTCCCGAAAAAGGAATGGAATGTTAAGATTGAATGTCTAACTCACTTTTTACATTCCACGTTTTCCGACAATTTCTGATCGTTAACTTCTTTTGGGCTCTCAAATCTGAAATGTTTCTTTCCCATTTTTAAAAAATATCTATTGAGGGCAGCTGGGTGGGGTGGCTCAGTGGATTGAGAGTCAGGCCCAGATATGGGAGGTCCTAGGTTCAAATCAGACCTCAGACATTTCTTAGCTGTGTGACCCTGGGCAAGTCAACCCCCAATGCCTAGCCCTTCTTACCACTCTTTTGCCTTAGAACCAATACCCGGTATTGATTCTAAGACAGAAGGTAAGAGTTTGAAACATATATATATTAAACAGATAGATAGATAGATAGATAGATAGATAGATAGATAGATAGATAGATAGATAGATAGATTAAAGTCTGTCGTCCTTAAGCAGACAGAACCAAAGGTTACGATATTCTGCATCTGAACTGTCACTCTTTTCAAAGATAATTGCAAGCATAGTGGCCCTATCTCCCAACATTGGACAGTAGACTTTCCCATCAGTAGTTTCTCCTAAAAATCCTTTGACCTTTCCTTATTTTCTGGCACTTGAACCATACTCATAAAAACTTCAAGCTGGAAGTCAGATGGCCAACCTGCCCAGTCCCTCATTCATAAAATAAGGATGCTGAGTTTCAGAAAGAAAGATAAAGTGATATACAGCTTCCCCCCACCCCCTATGCCATGTGGGTACTTAGTGGCCCAAGATAGAGATTAACCATCTGATTCTCATCCAATGCTCTTTCCACCATGTTAGAAATTGACTTCAGAATCTTAAAGTGATAGTTTATTTCCTTTCATTTCTATCATTTGAGTCAACTACTGGTTATAGTCACTATCAAGTATGAAACAATAGAGAAGACAAGACTCAAGAAAAGGCCTTCCAGTACTGCTTTAAAAGGAGGAGGGCTAGATCCCTTTTCCATTATGGTGCTCCCACTGATGACTTGGGTTCAGCTTAAATCTGACTCATCTACTGCCAAACTTTCAAATAGCCAGAGCTTTCATGGGATCAGAGGTGCCTTTGACATCATTTAGGCCAACCACTTTGGCAAACTTGACACAGGTTGTAATCAACAGAACTAGGATTTGAATCCATGATCCTCCAACTGAACTCTACAATTCTGCTATGGAATTGTGATGTTTGTTTCTTCCCATTCCTATAACTAATTCCAGTCTTTTCTTTCCAACCCAATTTCCAAGGAGCTGACCAATATCCCGAGATCACGGAACTTTAGAATACCAGGGGCCCAGAGAAGCCATGGAATCTAACCAGGCATTCTGAGTTCAACAAAGATGAGGAAGCCTCAAGTACAAATCCAGTGATGAGCTGTGTGTGAATGGTCTGGTGAGCAGCCAAGCTAACCTCAGAAAGGATCATCATCACCAGGAGAGCCAGAATGAGAGTGAATTTTGTAGCCTTAATTTATCTAAACCATCTGAAGATGGGTTTTATGATCTCTGTTGCCAAAGAGAGAACCCTCAAAGGTGAAACTACAAGTCTTTTAAGTACTGCCCTGTAAATAAAGATAGAACATCTGATGTCCTGCATATCATGGAGGCTAAAGTTATTGTTTGTCTTTCATTTACTAATGACATCACATGATGTTGTTACTTGCCTGTGAATTGAATTTAAATGAGGCAGAGTTGAATGGAGTCATCAGCCTCCCTCTCTTCCGAAGTCAATAAAGTACAGTAGCAAGACAAAAGTCAGGATGACTATGCTGACCCAGGATGCAATGGATGGTCTTGGTGTATTCGATGTCTGACCAAGTTCCAAATGCTCCATGGAGCCTGCTTGTACTGCCTTCATGGCCATTGGAACGAATTGTTCTCATCTACCCATTCCAAAAGAAGAAGTCTTCAATGCTTGGAGTAGACACCCCCTAACTCAGTGACAGCTCTGTAGCCCATCAATTACTCTCAATCTCTGTCTGCTGAGATGGCTTACCAGGGGGTGACCACTGAGTATGATACAGTTTCTTAGAGACATGGAGGAGAGTTGGGTGGTAAGTGGACAACAAAGCAGCCCTTAAAAGGGGTCTTCAAGCCCCCATATCAGGTTTTAGACCACCCTGAACACTCATACACCCCTGGGGGTTGAGTAAATGATCACAGAAGGAATAAGTGAAACCCTTCATTTTACAGATAGAAAAACTGAAGCCCAAGTCACTTGGCCAAGTTTACAGTGATAGAACCAGGATAGAAAACCCAGTTCTCCTAACTGCCCATTGGGGGCTCTTTCCAGTCAAGGGCTGAAAGGGCTTTCCTTTGTTGACTTTAAGTCACCAGGAAAACCCTTTCAGGTGAGAGGCCAAAGAGCTATTAGGTGGTTTTAGGATAATAATCCTACCATAGTTTCTTGAAAAACTGAGTGATTACTATTCTATGAAATGGAGTCATTGTTGTTTAGTAGTTTCAGTTGCGTCAACTCAGCATGACCCCATCTAGGGTTTACTTAGCTGAGATCATGGAGTGGTTCACCATTTCCTTCTCCAGCTCATTTAATAGATGAGAAACTGACGTAAATAGAATTAAGCAACTTGCCCAAATTCACACAGCTAGTAATTATCTGAGGTCACCCTTGAACTCAGGTCTTCCTGACTCCAAGTCACTCTGTCCACTTCCTCTATCAACCTGGATCACCTTAATGTAATAGTAGGTTAGCCCTAACCTGTGTAAACAAATTGAAATTTTCCTATCCAAGATTTCCTTTTTCAATTTTTTTTAATTTTAATTTTCAATTAATTAATTTAGAATTTTTTTCCATGGTTACAAGATTCATGTTCTTTCCCTGCCCTCCCAGAGCCAACGCACAATTGATCTGAGTTTTAAATGTGTCATTGATCAAGCCCCTCCTTGTTCAATTTTAAGGCAATATGATAGACAAAAAGTGAGAAAGCCTTGAATTAAATCCTTCCTCAAGCATTTATTTACTAGTCTTATGACCCTAGACAAATATACTTCTTAGTCTTATTTTCCTCACTTATAAAATGGGTATTATAATAATAGCAACTACTTGCTATGAGGAACAAGATAAATGCTTTGCAAACCTTAAAATGCAATGAAAATCTAGCTGCTATTATCATAATTATTATTCCTGTAAATGTTAAGAGTTAGGGTCCCATAATAAATCTTCCTAAAAAGGGGATGGAGGGTGGGATTTATTCAAATTTGTGCTACATATTTCCATTGAACTGGAAACAATTAACACATTTTTACACCAGGCCGGGAAGAGGACCTGAATTCAAATTTGACCTCAGATACTTCCTAGCGGTGTGACCCTGGGCAAGTCATTTAACTCTCATTGCCTAGCCACACTGCTACTCTTCTGTCTTAGAATTGATATTAGAACAAAAGGTAAGGGTTGTTTTTGTTTTTTTTCTAATTAAAAAAAAAAAGAACATGTCAAGGGGCAGCTGGCTGGCTTAGTGGAATGAGAAGCCAAGCCTAGAGATGGGAGATCCTGGGTTCAAATCTGGCCTCAGACACTTCCCATCTGTGTCACCCTGGGCAAGTCACTTAACCCCCATTGCCTAGTCCTTACCACTCTTCTGCCTTGGAACCAATACACAGTATTGATTCCAAGATGGAAGGTAAGGGTTTAAAAAAAATTTAATTAAAAAAAAAAGAACATGTCAGAGGGTAAGAGAGAATATCTCTATTTTAGGAAGAACAAAGCTTGAATTTAGATTAATATTAATTTAAAATTATTTCTAACAGGCCTGGGCTTAAAATCCAGAGTACTGATATTTTGTTCTTCAACAAAATCTCAGTTTTGACTATCTTCTGCTTGAGGTCTCTCCTGATTATTTCAGAAGCTGGTGCTTTCACCTTTCACTTTTTCACACATTTTCTCCCAGATAGAACAGAAGCTCCTTGAGGCCAGGGGTAGTTTAATATTGCCTTTAGATTCCCAGCAAGGGCCAGTTGAGGCTCTCTATTCCAGCTCTCTGATTTTACAGATAAGGAAACAGGCTTACAGAAAAGTTAAGCAACTTGGCCCATGATCATACAACTAGCTATAAGGTGGTAAAGAGGCCTTAAACCCAGGTGTTCCTGACGCTAAGTCCAACTCTAACCACTAAGCAATTGCCACTTCTCTACACAATAGATATCTATTAAATGCTTTTCCTCAATCACTGATCCCTAAGAACCCATCCAGATGACATTCAGCAATTCTCAATGGTGTGCCTGATAACAAATAGGTAATTAAGAATAAATTTTAATAAATTTCTCTTTTTTTTTTCATCCTTACCTTCTTCCTGTAACAATTCTAAGAGAGAAGGGCAAGGGCTAAGTAAACAGGAATAAGGGACTTGTCCAAGGTCACACATCTATAAAGTAGCTAAGGCTTGATTTGAACCCAGATTCTCTTGACTCCAGGCCAGGCACTCTAACCACTGTCACCTAGCTGCCTTGATAAATTTCTGACTCCAAAAATTAGAATCTTTCCACTATATTACTTCACAAGGATGATAAGCAAATGGTACATTTCAGACTAAACTTTATAGAATTTCACAAGCTTTTGTTTATATTTCAAATGTTTACATAGATGCTTTTGACATTTTCATGAAATGTTTTGTTGTTGGAAATAATTTTCCTGTCTAAAACAGGTCATAATCATCTCCAACATAAAAAGACAAAAATAATTTTAAGATGTTTTAAAGATGGATTTGACAGGCATTAAATATTTTATTCTAAAGCCAAATACTAATATAAGGAAATAATATCATTTAACTGTCCCAAGGTCTTTTAATATTAATGATAATGCCTTATATTTGCATGACCAAAAAAAAAAGGTTTAAGTATTCCTATTATAGTTTAATGCAAATTCTGTCCATATTACTTATAAACCAACTTTATTTACATAAAATCTTACCTATATCTTTGAATTCAGGCAAACCTACTGTATGAATTTGAACAAGGAGTATTTCCTCCTATATAATGTTGAGGCTCACTTTCTTCTTGAACAGTCTATAGTCTGGCTTCTAACTTCACCATTCAACCAAAACTGCTGGTTCCAAAGTTACCGGTGATCTCTTCACCAACAAATCTCAGGTCTTTCTGACTTCTTTGCAGCTTTTGACCCTGGAGATCTCCCTCTGTTCTCAGAAACTCTCTTCTCTCTAGGTTTTCAGGACTCTACTCTCTCCTGATCCTCCTCCTTCCTGTGTGATTGACTGCTCCTTCTTGTCTCCTTTGCTGGATCTTCATCCAGGTCATCTCTACTAACCCTAAAGAACCCATCAGGCTCTGTCCTGGTCCTTCTTTCTCACTCTATACTACTTCACTTGGTGATCATCTGCTCCCACAGTCTCAATGATCATCTTTACAGTGATGATTCCCAAATCTCTATTTATCCAGCCCCAAACTCTCTGCTGACCTTCATTCTTGCATCTCTATATATTTAATAAACATCTAAACAGGATGTCTTACATCTTACTAATTTAACAGGTCCAAAACTGAACCTGTATTCTTTCCACCAAGTCTTCCTCCACTTCTAAGACTCCTTATTTTTACCAAAATTATCACAGGTTTCCTGGGACCCCCAGGCTTGCAACCCAGGTATTATATAGCCTCCTCACTCTCTTATCTCTCATATTCAATCTTATGATAAGAACTGTAGATTTCATCTTTGTAACAGCTCTCCCATAGCCCCCTTCTCTGCTCTGAAACTGCTACCAGTCTGGGACAGACCCTTATCATTTCATGCCTAGATGAATGGTGGTTCAACCTGCCACAAGTCTCTCCCACTCCAATCCATCCTCTACTCAGTTATCAGCAGTTTTTCAAAAGGGCAAGTCTGACCATGTCACCCTCTCATTCTTACCACTGCAGTGGCTCCCTATTACCTTCAAGATCAAATGTAAAATCTTCTATGTTGCATTCAAAGCTCTTCATGATCTGCCCCTACTACCTCTCTTTACCTTCTTACACTTTACACTTACCCTAACCCCACCATGAACTCTGCAATAAGGTGACACTATCCTCCTGACTGTTCCCCAATCAAGATATTCCATATCTCAGGTCTGGGAATTTTCACCAGCTGTCCCCCATACCTGAATGGCTCTCCCTCTTCATCTCTACCTCCTGACTTCCCAGGCTTCCTTCAAATTATAACTAAAATCCTACACTGCACAGGAGACCTTGCCCCATCCTTTTTAATTCTAGTGCCTTTCCTTTATTTCAGATTCTTCCTGCCTCTAACTTGTTTGTACACAGTTGGGTTACATGCTATCTTGCTGTCTTCGCCATTAGATGAGCTCCCAGAGGATAGGGGCAGCCATTTACCCTTCTTTGTATCCCCAGAGCTTAGCACAGTGCCTGACAATGTTAATTGACAAGCTGACTGACCAGGTAGTCTGTAATCACTCCTTCAGTTGTTGAAACTATCTGTGCCAGTGAGGTATAATTGCACTTTGGATCAGTAAAACCTTCCCTAGAATCCTGTCTCAGATACTTCTTACGTATTCCATCTTGGCCAAATCACTCACCTCTCTGACTTGTAAGTTTCCACATCTGTAAAATGTGGGGTTGAACTCAGTGACTCCTCAAGTCCTTTATAATTCACAATCTATGACCCTACCATGATTGCTACTGTTGTTACCCTTTGGACAACAAAATAAAAGGGGAATGACTTCCCTCTCTGGATCTTTTCTCATGAGGTTGTTATGAGGGTCAAACAAATAGATCTGAAAGTTTTGTGAAAAGAGAAAGTTGGCCTAGAAGTCTCTACAGTCCCTTCTAGTCCTAAATCTCAAAGCTATCTGAACTAAGAAGTCTAAGGGGGCACAGCTAGGTGGCACAATGGATAGAGTTGGGTTTGGAAGTAGGAAGACTTATCTTCCCCAAGTTCAAATCTGGAATCAGACAATAGCTGGGTGCCCCTGGGCAAATCACTTAACCTTCTTGGCCTCTCAGTTTCCTTATCTGTGAAATAAGCTGGAGAGGGAAATGACAAAATCACTCTAGTATCTTTGCCAAGAAAATCCCAAATGGGGTAACAAAGAGTCAGATAATACTGAAACTACTGAACAGCAACATAAAGGGCAAAGTTCTTTGAAGGAGGGGACTGTTTTTCTTTCTTTTCCTTTTTTTTTTTGGAGGGAAAGGGGAATTCCCATCATATCCTAGTATAATGCCTACCTAGTACACCTCTAGGATTAAGAAAATATTTAACTCGTGAATTGAACTGAATTTGAAACTAAGATCCCTTCCACCTCCCAATTCTCAACCCAACAGAATGAAGAGCCTAAAGCAGGAAATGCAACCTGTTCAGCTCCCAACTGCCAAAGTGATTTACCTAACCCATTTCTAATCCCCTCTTCTACTCCTCCCTCCCTACCCCACACATATACACAGTGGATCCCTATTATGTCCAAGATCAAATATAAAGTCTTCTCTTTGGCACTTGAAGTCCTCTGATCCCACATCTTCCCAGTCTTCCCACCCATTACACCATCCAATGAATCTGGACTATTTGCAGGGCCTCAAACACAAGTCTATCTTCACACTTAAGCCTTTGCAGTGATTGTCCGCTACACTTCCAATGTTCTCCTTTCTCACCTTTGTCTCAGTTTTCCTGACTTCTTTCAAGACTCAGCTCAAATCCCATTTTCTGAAGAAGGCCTCCCCAACTCCCCAAGTGCTAACATCTTTCCCTCAGAAATTACCTCCCTTGGGCAGCTGGGTGGCTCAGTGGATTGAGAGCCAGCTCTAGAGACGGGAGGTCCCAGGTTCAAATCTGGCCTCAGACACTTCCCAGCTGTGTGACCCTGGGCAAGTCACTTGACCCCCATTGCCTAGCCCTTACCATTCTTCTGCCTTGGAGCCAATACACAGTATTGACTCCAAGACGGAAGGTAAGGGTTTTTATTAAAAAAAAAAAAAGAAATTACCTCCCAATTATACTAGCTATATAAATTGTTTACCCAGGTTTTTTTTTTTAATGTTCTCTACACATTAGACTTGTAGCTCCTTAAGGGCAAGTACTCTTTGTTTTTCTTTGTGTATCCCATCTTTAATACAGTCCCTGGAACACAGGAAGTTCAAATTCATTAGAATAAGGTTCTTAACCATTTATGGGTCTTGGATTCCTTTCTCAGTCTGGTAAAGCCTGAAGTGTTCCTTCACTGAACAATGCTTTTAAATGACTAAAATAAAATCCATTGGATTAAAAAACAAGATTAGATGGTAGCAACAAATAAAGAAATCATTCCCCCCCACCCACCCATCTAAGTTTACAGACTCCCTGAAATAAGGATTCCATGGAACACAAGCTGAGATCCTCTGCATTTGGCACTACACTATTTGACTCTTTCATCATTGTAACCCCAGACCTAGGTGGGGCATCTCGTAGAAAACTCCAAGCGTGGAAACTCCCTCCACCTACACATATCAGTAACTCATCTCTTAGATGACTCTTAAGAGTCTTAGAAGTTACTTAGAGGGGGCAGCTGGGTAACTCAGTGGATTGAGAACCAGGCCTAGAGATGGGAGGTCCTAGATTCAAATCTGCTCTCAGACCCTTCCCAGCTGTGTGACCCTGGGCAAGTCACTTGACCCCCATTGCCTAGCCCTTACCACTCTTCTGCCTTGGAGCCAATATACAGTATTGACTCCAAGACAGAAGGTAAGGGTTTAAAAAAAAAAAAGAAGTTACTTAGAGACACAAAGAGTTTAAATAGTCTTATCTTGGACATACTAAATGCTTAGTAAATAGTTAGTGAATTGAGTATTTCTGAAATGACTTTGCTACTTACTCTGTATGACCTTGGGCAATTAATTACCTCCTCCCTCAATGGCCCTAAATGTCTTCATCTATAAAATAAGATTGTTAAGCTGAATGGTTTCTATAATTCCTTCTAGTTCTAAGTCTATGATCTCACAATTTTTTTCCCCTTGTAAGATGCTACAAGAAGAGATAGGTAGGAAGGGAAGGAAAGCACATTAATGGGAGCAGGAGCTTGAAATGACTTTGTATGTTCTGTATTTATGTAACTCTATACATGTTTATTCTCCTTAAAATGACATCACTTTGCTGGGGAGAATATTGAATTTGAAAAATAGAAGCCCTGGATCCAATCCCAGCCATACTACTTGCTACCTATGTGACTCTCTTTGGTTCTCAGTTTCTTCACCAGTAAAATGAGAAAGTTGAACTTCCAAGGTCCTTCTCAGCTCTAAAACTATGGTCTTAGGATCCTCTCTTTATAAAGAGCCCCACCCCAAAAGGAAAACAAGCAAATGTTCAAGAAGGCCCTGGAGCACATTCCTAGCCTTATAGGAGGAACTAAGTCCCTGTTTTTGTCTTTGTATCACTGGGCACCTTGCTGGATACATAGTAGTGTCTATACTTCTAGAACAGAAGAAAGAAAAATATATAAAAGTTTTAACAAAACAGTTTCAAAAAGTAAAAAGTTCAAAAGAGAATAGAGACAAAAAGGCAATGCTCTTACTAGTTTTCAATATAGTACATGCCTTTAAAAAATGTTGTATGGAACATAGATCCTCATGTTATTATAGGAAAAAAAGTCAGCTCCACTGGATGCACTGAATAATTAAGCTCATTCCTCCTAGGAGGCATCAGGTTCATCTGATTAGTGAGCAAGCATTTGTTCAACAACTACATTTGACCTTGGAAAGACCAAGACAAAAAGAAAATAGCTCCTGCCCTCATGGTGCTTACCTTTTATAAATATATGCATACATAATTATTAATAAGGTCAGGGATAGGAACTGGATCTGTGATTTCTTTGGACTAATCATCTCCTAGGTGGGAACTTCCTTTTTCCAATGCTGGTAGAGAACCATCTCAGACACATTGTCTATTTTTTCTTTTTTAATACTTAACTTCTCTGAAAATTGATACTAAGTATCAGTTCCAAGACAGAAGAGCAGTAATGGATAATTGGGGTTAAGTGACTTGCCCAGGGTGACTTAGCTAGAAAGTATCTGAAGCTGGAAACCAAGACCTCCCATCTCCAGGCCTAGTTTTCTAACCACAGAACCACCTACCTGCCCAGGCATATATGGTCTTTACAAGTTGTCCAGCCCTAACATTGAGAGGTAACCACTTGTCCAGGTACATAACCAAAGACAGAATTTGATCCCAAGTCTTCCTGGTTTCCTCTATAGTTGACTCTTCTACTATCAGCTACTTTTTAATCTTAATGAATTAATGTCCAGTTGACCAAATTAAGGGTGTATTAACAAAGGACAGGGGAATGAGCATGATAAAGGGAGGTGGGAGCATTTTAATGAAACAAAGGTCATTTTAAAAGACGAGGGCATATTAATAGAACAAGAAAGGATATTAATGGTGGAGGGAAGCATCCTAAGGGAAGGGTTGGGGTAGGGGTGGGGGGAAGACAAGGCATATTAATACTTGGGTGGGAGATGCATTCATAGGAAAAGAGACTGAGGAAGGTCATATTAGTGGGGGAGGGCATAGAAATGGCAGCAAGGGAGAAGGCACATCTTTGGGAAGAGAGGCATAATATTGTGCAGGGAAATCTTTTTTTAAAACCTTTACCTTCTGTCTTAGAATCAATACTGTGTATTGGTTCCAAGGCAGAAGAGCACTAAGGGCTAGGCAATGGGGGTCAAGTGACTTGCCCAGGGTCACACAGCTAGGAAGTGTCTGAGGCCACATTGGAACCCAGGATCCAGCCTCTCAATCCACTGAGCCACCCAGCTGTCTCCTGAGGGGAAGTCTTAATGGGAAGAAGGTATATTAATGGGCAAAGGGGCAAATTAATAGGGAAGGGTATACGGCACAATTATGGGTGGAGGAAAGTTCTTTAATGAGAGGTTGTATCAGTGAAAGGAGGGGTATACTGAAGGCATAAGACACATTAATGTATATTATTGGAGGGGGGAAGAGCATATTATTAGGGAGCATAATAATGGCAGGAGGACATAAAGTAAAATAAGTGCCATAGAGGAAGAAGGCACATTGATGGCAAGAGGGCAAAAGACATTCATGAGCAGGAGAAGGCTACATTTTTGGAAGGGGAGGATGTGCATTAAGAAAAAGACTATATGAGGCAATGGGAAAAGGGTACATTATTGGAGAAAAAGAATGCACTCATTAACAGGGGGAAGGCACATCAAAAGGTGAGGGGAAAGTCCATTAATGGAGAGAGGGCATATTGCTAGAAGGCAGAAGGCACATTAATAGGCAGGGAAGGGGGCATTTTGGAGGGAGAATCAATGGGAGAAAGGATATAACGGGGGATGGGAGGTTGGAACCTCAGTTGCAGGAGAGTACAAGGCACATTAACGGGCTTAAGCATGGGGTCCGGGGCCCTTCCTAGCGCGACCAGGTGGGAGCGGGGCCTCCTGGGCCTGGAGAATTGAGCCGAACTGTGGGCCGCTCTGAACCAGGATGCGCACCCTCCTCCTCTTCTTCCTCCTCCCCACCTCCCCACCTCCGGCTCCCGCGCCTCCTCGCACGTACCGGATCCGCGCGGCCGTCACGGCGTTGCCGGTGTGCGCCCGCAGCACGGCCAGGAAGAGGATCCGCATGGTGCCGGGCAGGGACACGAGCTGTCCTGGCCATGGACCAGCCTGGCTACGGCTCCCGGTTCCCTGCTCCCAGCCCCGCCCCCAGCCCCCAGCCCCACCTCCAGCCAGGTACCGCCCCCCCACATCCCCATCCCCCACCCAACTCACTCCAAGCCCAGTCGGTTGCTAGGAGACAGTGAGTACCTTGGAGCCTAGGGGAGCATGCGGTCCCTCCCGAGGGTCTACCTCGGGCTCTGCGCGAGCCCCACCCTATCCACGGGTGCGGCGGATCCCGAGAGGAAGCATGAGGGGAAAGAAGTAGGAAGCTAAGGGAAGTGAACCAGGGATGCTCCTGGGCTCGTCGAGAATCACAGAGAGCACGAGCGGCCCCTGGTGCCAGGACAAGATGAGGTGAGGATGGGAAATAACAGCAGAACATCTCTAGCCAACTTATCTCCTGGTTCACCAGCATCTTTTGGCATTATCCTTTCTAACCCCCGAAGTGTTTCTCTCTCACTCTCCGTCTGTCTGTCTGTCTGTCTGTCTGTCTGTCTGTCTGTCTGTCTGTCTGTCACACACAACTCTCCCTCTGTGTGTGTGTGTGTGTGTGTGTGTGTCCATCTGTCTTTCTATCTCCAGGCATTTTTAATTTCCCAGTTGTGGGCTCTCAAGCCTTTATACCATCTCTTATACTTAGCGCTTACTTTGTTCCAGCCACTGTGCTAAGAGCTGAGGATACAAAGTGAAAGCCTCTACCCGAAAGTTGCGGAGGACAAGACTTTTAAATATCCTCTCCTGGGATGCTAGCACAGTGCTTTGCATGGAGCCTGCTCTTAATAAATGTTTCAGTATCAGTCTTTCCGTGTTGGAAGGGAGTGAGGTGACATAGGATCAAGATGGGATAGAGCGATAGACCCAGGAGTCAAAGAAGATCTGAGTTCAAATCCAGTCTTATAATTTCAGAATGACTCTGTGCAAGACACTTGTATAAAATAATATAGATAATAAGAGCACCTACATCTCAGGGTTGTTATGAGACTCCTTTATAAGGTGCTTTGTAAACCTTAAGGTGACATATCAATGCCAACTATTAGCTATCCCAAACTTAAATAGTCACATAACCCCTGGAGGAGTTTCCTGGTATATGAAGGGAGTTGAGTGCTGTCAACATGGAATTTAGAAGTCCCCAGTTTATCTGGTTTGGAGGTAGAAACCCCAGGTTTTGACCTTGTCACTGGAGAGGTTTCTCCCTGAGGGAAGGTCCTACTTCTCTGGTCTCAGGCTAACAATAGATATCCTGGTAGTTTGGGTAGAAATAGTTAATCCCATCAGAGGTTAAATATCTCTTTTGTCCCAATGGTTTCTCCCCCTAGGCTAACTGTCCTTTACCTTGGTGGCCCAGCCCTGGGCTGGATCTTTCCCTTTTGCATCCATTGTGAAGCATCAGCCCCTCACTGTTATTCCTGTCTGGAACTCCTCCTTTTCCTTTCTTACCATGGTAAAGTCAATCAATTGTCCCTCTCATCCTAAATCCCCTGGGTTTCACCTAGAAAGGTATTTAAGCTCCCCAACTTTAATGGCTCCTTGGAATTGTCATTCTCCTACATTTGGCATTCCCAGGGTTCAGTGGCCAGTGGCCAGAGTTCAATCCTGGGACTCTTGTGCAGTCCTGTGTGGTGCACAGCTCTGTATCAAGGCCTACTAGCGCTGAACCCCTTTTGCCCTCGATTAAAGAGTGATTTTGACTATTTAATAGTTCTGTGTTTTTTTCCAGTCAACAGTACTAAGCTTGGAATCAGAAAAATTTGGGTCTAAATTTAACTTCTAGCACTTCCTAGTAGCAGGCAGTTAAATGGCGCAGTGGGTAGAGTGCTAAATTGGAAGCCAGGAAGACTCATTTTCCTGAGTTCAAATGTGGTCTCAGACACTTACTAGTTGTGTGATCAAGGGCAAGACATGTAACTCTTATTTGTTGCCTCAGTTTCCTCCTGGAGAAGGAAATAGCAAGCACTCCAATATCTTGGCCAATGCTCTTTTGAGGTGTAATGTCTGATAATGTGAATGGGTGAACCTTAGTTTCCTCATTTCTAAATGGGATAACAATGTCCATTTCAGAGATTTATTATGCTTCAAATGAGAAAAAATTTTGTAAAACCCTTTGCACACATTGAAACTGGAAATATATTATTATTACCTCTCAAGCAGCATATTCCAGTTCTCAGCAGAACTAAGAATTGAATAGAATTTCTAACGTCAAATGTTTCTCTGGATTTGTGACCAGGTTCCCCCATTTGAGAAAATTTAAGGGACAGACCATAGGATTTAAGGCAGGAAAGGAACTTAATGTAGTCGGAGATCTAGATTCAAATTTTAATATTGTTACTATCTGTGACTTTGAGCAAATCACATAATTTCTCTAAGTTCTTCAATAAAATAAAGCAAAGAAGATAAAGTCTGCAACAGGTTAGTGAGTCAAGTCAGGGGATTAAATCCCTTCCATTTCTAAATAAATGGTCAAATCCAAATCCATTATTTTACTGAAGATAGAATTTTAAATTATTTTTAAACAGTGGTAGAACTAATCTTATCCAATCTCATTATTTTACTCTTGGGGAGACTAAGGCTCAGGAACTTGCCCAAGGTCAATTGCATAAAGATTATACTGTTGTTAATTCTTTTTAGTTCCTTTCAACTCTTTAGAACCCAATCTGAGATTTTCTTGACAAAGATATTAGAGTGGTTTGACATTTCCTTCTCCAACTCATTTTACTGATGAGGAAACTGAGGTAAGCAGCATTAAGTGACTTGCCCAGGGTCACATAGCTAGTAAATATCTGATGCCAGATTAGAACTCAGTGAGGAGCCAGCCTTCTTCTTGAGTTGAGACTAAGCACTGTATCTACTGTGCCACCTCACTGCCCAAGCTTTGTACAGAATTAAACTTTGTACAGAAAATGTTTCATGATAAAAATTTAATATTTTAAGAAGTATGATAATCTAAAATGAAAATCCTCGTTAGGAGAGTAAATTAATTTCCCACAACTGATTAAGCATCAGTTCCCCAATTCCCATAGTACCTTTTACTTTATCTTTTTGGGTAGTCATTTTGAACTCCTCAATTAACTTTGATTGAGGTTATTTTGCTGAACTCTGCCTTCTATATTTTATTCATTGTTACTGGAGGGCAAGGGGAAGGGAAGGTGGAAACAGAGGAAAAAAAAACAAATAAAAACAACCCCTATCCCCTAACAGGCTTAAATTCTAATAGGGAAACAATTTGTACTTAAATAATTCTGTACACACAAGGCATAACTAAAGTCCAGAGATAAAGGTAATCTCTGAAGGTTTGTACCACTGAGACCTTGGAGCAGGGGGAAGGAGGTGGACAGGGCTGACAGAAAAGATCTCCTACATCTCTGTAGTACTGATTCTAAATCCATGGCCCTTATGCTCCTCACTTAACAAGGCTGTTCTTCAGATAACAGACACATAGCCTGTTATTGGGCCTGTATTTGAAGTATTTCCATTTAGAAAAGACTTATCACACCTTGAATTCTGCTAAAAATGCCTTCTAGACCTCTGAATCATCTTCAAATTGTTGCAAAACCCAATAGGAGAGACTTTGTGAAGGATTATATTCCATTCAAACTGGCCTGCTTTCTGGTCCCTATAGGTGATATTCCATCTCCTACCCCTGTGTCTTTGCTTAGGCTGACCCCTATGCCTAGAATACCCTCCTCTTCTTCCAGGTGTCCCCTTTTCTGCCCCCCTTCTCCACAGGTATACAATAGAGTTGAAGTAGTCCAAAGAAGGGAAGATAATAAAATAGAAGTAGATAAAGGAGATCAATCCCTTACAGCATTTTTAGGAAACTGACCGCCTCCCCACCCCCAGGTCAAGCTGCTTATGCAGGCAGCTGACTAGGCTCTAATTAGCCTAAGGGTCAGAATTAGGAAGGTCAGGAAACAAAGGAACTTCAGGAACATCAAAGAGGTCAGGATGGAATACAAGGTAACCTGTGGCTAACTAGGGATAAGTGATTAAGTACAAGTGAGTGTAAACAACCCCTGAATAACCTGAGGATTGTCCACTCCTCACTGACTACACCTACCTGTGTTTGTGATGATGTTTGTTTGATTTTCAAATAAGAACCTGTATGTGAAAGGATCAGACTGATCCAGCTCTTTCATGTCAACATGACAGGGGAAGTCCTATCTGGTGGAGAGACTTCCGATCACTTCAACATCTCCAATGGCGTGAAACAAGGCTGTGTCCTCACTCCGGTGCTATTCAACCTATTTTTCACCCAAGTATTACGACATGCTGTGATGGATCTAGACGTGGGCATCTACATCAAATACCAACTGGATGGCTCACTATTTGACCTTCGCCGTCTGACTGCAAAAACAAAGACAACAGAGAGACTCATCCTGGAAGCTCTCTTTGCAGATGACTGTGCTCTCATGGCCCACCAAGAAAATCATCTCCAAACCATTGTGGACAGGTTCTCTACCGCAACAAAACTGTTTGGCCTGACTATCAGCCTCAGCAAAACAGAGGTGCTGTTCCAACCTGCACCAGGGAGGCCAACTAACCAGCCATGCATCACAATTGACGGCATACAGCTTTCTAACGTCAACACTTTCAAGTACCTGGGCAGCACCATCACCAACAAAGGGTCCCTAGACCACAAGATGAATGCCAGGATCCAAAAGGCCAGCCAGGCACTTGGGTGGCTGCGCTGCAAAGTCCTCCAACACTGAGGTGTAAGCACTGCGACGAAGCTCAAAGTGTATAACGCAGTGGTCCTCAGCTCGCTCCTGTATGGTTGTGAGACGTGGACACTGTACCGGAAGCACATGAAGCAGCTGGAGCAATTCCACCAATGCTCTCTCCGGTCAATCATGAGGATCCGATGACAGGACCGAATCACCAATCAGGAAGTCCTTGACAGAGCCAACTCCACCAGCATCGAAGTCCTGGTCCTCAAAACCCAGCTACGATGGTCTGGACACATCATCCGCATGGACCCACAGTGAGTACCAAGCCAGGTATTCTATGGTGAACTGTCAGCTGGACTCAGGAAACAAAGCCGACCAAAGAAAAGATTCAAGGATCAGCTAAAGTCCAACTTGAAGTGGGCTGGCATGACACCAAAGCAACTAGAACTCGCTGCCTCTGACAGAAGCAGCTGGCGAACCCACATTAACCATGCCGCCACCACCTTTGAAGATGAGCGACGTCGACGTCTTGCCGCTGCGGGTGAACGCCGACACCAGGCCACAACCGCACCTCCCGTAACAACTGGCGTCCCAGGCCCCGTGTGCCACAAACTGTGCGCCTTAGCCTTTGGACTCCAAAGCCACATGAGGGTACACCGTAGATGAAACTGCACAAAGACAATAGTCATTCTCAATCGCCGAGAGACTACCACTATATGTGAAAGGAAATTACTTTGTATCTTGTAACCTATATAAACTATCCTGTAATGTCAGTCTGATGCAGCTTCCACTAGCGAAGTCTGTCCCAGCTGGTAGACTCTTTATTAATCAATAAATAACAGTTCCAATAATTGAATTTGGGGGTGTCCGGATTCACTTTATGAAGTGCCCCACTTCAGAGTGCCTTCTCCATCCTCCAGATGCTCCAGTTTGCTTGTGTTGGTTAAATCTAGCCCCAGAATGCTATGGAACCCCCTGAAAGAGCTCTGTAATAACTTTCTATGGCAAACATATGGAAAGATTTGAACAAGAATCACACATGATCAATGGTCCCGGCTGGGTTGTTTTGTGAATTACTGAAGGCAGAAGCCAGATCAATGAGGTTTCAGATCCATTTGGAGCACAGTAGGATCCTTTGTTCAACCCTACAGGATCAAGCAAGAACACTGGCAGGGGAAGGGACTCAGATTTGGAAAGGAAGGGAAAAGAGCCCCATTACAAATCTGTAGCAGAATTAAGCTTATGCTATATTTTGTATTTACCTAGGTACTCCCTACCCAGCCAATCCAACTACCAATAGAATGTAAGCTCTTTGAGGACAGGGACTATTTAATTTTTGTCATAGTTTGTGCCTCACTCAGGGTCTCTGGGAGACTCTTTTTTTAATTTTAAATAAAACCCTTACCTTCCATCTTGGAATCAATACCGTGTATTGGCTCCAAGGCAGAAGAGTGGTAAGGGCTAGGCAATGGGGCTTAAGTGACTTACCCAGGGTCACACAGCTGAGAAGTGTCTGAATCCAGATTTGAAATTAGGACCTCCCAACTCTAGGCCTGGCTCTCAATCCACTGAGCCATCCAGCTTCCCCTTCTGGGAGACTCTTAATAAATGCATGTGATTCATGATTCGATGGAGATATGATTGGGGATGTTGACTTTAAATGATTACTTTATTGCAACTAGTAATAATATGGAAATAGGTCTTGATCAATGATACACATAAAACCCAGTGGAATTGCACATTGGCTAATGGGGGAGAGAAAAAAACATGAATCATGTAACCATGGAAAAATATTCTTTTTTTTTTTTAAAGCCTTACCTTCCGTCTTGGAGTCAATACTGTGTATTGGCTCCAAGGCAGAAGAGTGGTAAGGGCTAGTCAATGGGGGTCAAGTGACTTGCCCAGGGTCACACAGCTGGGAAGTGGCTAAAGCCAGATTTGAACCTAGGACCTCCCATCTCAAGGACTGGTTCTCAATCCACTGTGCTACCCAGCTGCCCCCGGAAAAATATTCTTAATTAATTTAATTTAAAAAAATAAATGCTTGTGATCGTTGAATGAATGAATAACACGAATAGTAATGCTCACATGTCTATCACAATTTAAGGTTTACAAAGCACATTTCAGTTTCCCCATGAAGTTGGTGGTCTAAATAGTGTTGGGAGGTAGCTAGGTGGCATTAGTCCTGAAGTCAGGAAAAGAAGATCTTGGAAAACAATATTCCAAAAGACAAAAGATAGAGGCTTACAGTGAAAAATAATTTACCCTGAAGACCTATGTACAACTTTACAAAGGAAAACAAATATGGAATCTGAATAGACTATGGGATTTTTAAGCATTCCAGATGAAAATACCACATCTATATAGGAATTCTGAAATGCACACATGAAGAGTCAAGAGAAATCTAAAAAGGAAATGTATTTGAACAGAGTTTATATGATGATGATAGAATAGCATTCCAAGAGGGAAGAAACAAATATCTCTTTAGAACCTTAATGTCTTTGGAAAATACTGGAGGAGGGAGCAGCTAGGTGTTTTAGTGGATTGAGTGCTAAGCCTAGAGACCAGAGGTCCTGGGTTCAAATTTGACCTCACTAGCTTTGATTTCTAGCTACATGATCCTAGGCAAGTCACTTAATCTCTGTTGCCTAGTCCTTACCTCTCTTCTGCCTTAGAACCAATACACTGTATTGATTTGAAGACAGAAGGCAAGGCAGGAGGACAAGGAGGCATTGAGAAGTCACAGAGAGAATTAAATAAAACTGGTGGTTAGTTGTGGTGATTGTAGGAAGAAATAAGGGAAGCAGGAATTACTTGAACCTAACATATTTGAAGTGAAGAGTTGAAGATTTTATCATATGCACACATACACACATGCACAAGATCAATGTAGAAATCCATCCAATCCAAAAGGGATATGGGTGGGGACATCAGTGTCTAAAAATGGAGATTTGAACCTAGGACTCAAACCCCCAGAAGTCCTTGCTCTGGCTCCCAGAATGCTTTGTAATGTCACTGAGATTCTCACCTGGGTGAGATCAAAATTTCTATTTAACTGGTTGTAAAAGCGTACCAAGGGGCTTTCCTACTTCTGCTTCCCAGCAGTCTCTCATGATGTAAGTGAAATTGAATGGGCCTCTCTGGGCCTAGACACATGCTTTCTTATTCTGTATTTTCTTTAATCCTTAACCTTTAATAAACCTCATAAAATATAATACTCCTTGACAGAGAGAAACTAATTTTAACTGTTACAAGTGATAAGCATGAGGGAGGAGGTATTAAGGAGGATAGTTACCAAAAAGGGAACAGCTACAAACCACTTTCTGGTCTTGAAATGGGAATTAAAAGGGGGGAAAAAAAGAATTGGAACTAAATAAGTACCATTAAATGGGGGAAATGATTGAATGTGAATGGAATATTATGCTGTAAGAAATGATAAAGAAATAATTTCAGCAAATCCTTAGAAATTGGATCAGATATAAAATAAAAAGCTCAGATCCAGGAGAAGAATATACAATGTTAACAATATATGAAGATTTACTTTGAAAGATTTTAGAGTTCAAGATTAAAACAGTGACCAATCATATCATCAGAGGACTTAGGGAGAAACATGTTTCCCATCTTATATCAAAAAGGTGATCTATTCATCAAAGTGTAGAAGGAAGCAAATATTTTGTAGATGTGGGCATTATATAGATTTACTTTGTTTGTATATGCATATTTGGTAAAGGGTTTTCTCCCCCTTTTAATTTTTTATTAATTTATTTAAATTTGTTATTAATCTACCAGTTTTTATTTTTATGCAGAAGGATTAGAGGAGAGATAAGTAGTTCTGGTGATGACCTCCCAATTTAAGACTGCAGAGAAATGTACAGAAGTAAATTGAGTTTCTACATGTAAGTGAAAAAAAAATTGAGGGGGCAGCTGAGTAGCTCAATGGATTGAGAGCCAGGCCTAGAGTTGGGAGGTCCTAGATTCAAATCTGGTCTCAGGCACTTCCCAGCTATGTGACCCTGGACAAGTCACTTAACCCCTATTGACTAGCCCTTACCATTCTTTTGCCTTGGAACCAATACACGGTATTGATTCCAAAATGGAAGGTAAGGGTATAAAAAAATGAGATACATCTATGAGTTTGGGGTTTTGTTTTTTTTTTTCAGTTTAGACAACATTTTGTTGCTTTTGTCTTTTTATCTATTTTGCAGTTTATCTGCCCACAATGGTCCACATCTTGTATATTTTTTAATACTATAAACCCAGAGAAATTTTTATTTTTGTCAGCTATATCCATGATGTTGCCTGTGTTGTTGTTATTAGCCATTTTTTCAATATTTGGAAAACCAAAATACACTATTTGATAAAAACTGCTGAGAAAATCGGAGGACAGTATGGGAGAGATTAGATTTGGATCAACATCTCACACCCTACACCAAGATAAATTCAGAATGGGTAAATGACCTGAATATAAAGAAGAAAACTATAATTAGGTGAACACAGAATAGTATACATGTCAGATCTTTGGGAAAGGAAAGATTTTAATACCAAGCAAGAGTTAGAAAGAAATCACAAAATATAAGATAAATAATTTTGATTACATCAAATTAAAAAGGTTTTGTACGAACAAAACTAATGCAACCAAAATTAGAAGGAAAGCAACAAATTGAGAAATAATCTTCATAACAAAAACCTCTGACAAAGGTCTAATTACTCACAATTATAAAGAGCTAAACTAGTTGTACAAAAAAATCAAGCCATTCTCCAGTTGACAAATTAGCAAGGGACATGAATAGGCAATTTTCAGATAAAGAATTCAAAACTATTAATAATTACATGAAAAAGTGTTCTAAATATCTTATAATCAAAGTGATGCAAATCAAAACAACTCTGAGGTATCTCCTCACACCTAGCAAATGGGCTTACATGACAGCAAAGGAAAGTAATTAATGCTGTAGGGGATGTGGCAAAGTTGGGATATTAATGCACTGCTGGTGGAGTGGTGGATTGATCCAACCATTCTTGAGGGCATTTTGGAACTTTGCCCAAAGGACACTAAAAGACTGTCTACCCTTTGATCCAGCCATAGTACTTCTGGGTTTATACCCCAAAGAGATAATAAGGAAAAAGTCATGTACAAGAATATTCATAGTTGTGCTCTTTATGGTGACAAAAAATTGGAAAATGAGGGGATGCCCTTCAATTGGGGAATGGCTGAACAAATTGTGGTATTTGTTGGTGATGGAAAATTATTGTGCTCAAAGGAATAATGAACTGGAGGAATTCCATGTGAACTGGAATGACCTCTAGGAATTGATGCAGAGTGAGAGGAGCAGAACCAGGAGAACATTGTACACAGAGACTGATACACTGTGGTACAATCGAATGTAATGGACTTTTCCATTAGTGGCAATGCAGTGATCCTGAACACCCCAGAGGGATCTACGAGAAAGAACACTATCCACATTCAGAAGAAAAACTGGGAATAGAAACACCAAAGAAAAACATGGGTCGAGGGGGATATGATTAGGGATGTAGACTTTAAATGATCATCCTAGTGCAAACATCAACAACATGGAAATAGGTTCTGATCAAGGACATGTAAAACCCAGTGGAATTGTACATTGGCTATGGGAAATGGTAAGGGGAGGGGAGGGGAGGGATGGAAAGAATATGATTCTTGTAACCAAGGAATAATGTTATAAATTGACTAAATAAAATTTTCAAGAAAAAGTCAGGGAATAAAGAGGATACAAAATAAAGACCATGTGCCTATGGCTGATTAGCCTGTTGAAAATCCCACTCACCACCATTAAGGGCCAAAGAGGGCGGGACCCTCCACGTCCCTGCCTAATATCCCCTGTCTATAGGAAGTACATAATGACAGGAAGTCAATGGACTCCCAAGAAATGTAGTTCTTTCTTGGGGTAACAGATTTTCAATTATACAATTCTCTCTCCCCAATTCCTCCTTCTGGCTCCTCTGATTTTCTTCAGATCTTAGCTAACATCCTACCTTCTCTAGAAAACCTTTCCCAGTACTCCTTAATGTTCATATCATCCATCCCCTAAAATTATCTCCAGTTTATTATATGTATATATGTGCATTCATATATGCACACACAAAAATGCATATTATAGGAAATGCATATCATAGTTATTGGAAATACATATATTCTGATGTTATGTGTGCATAGTTATTTACATGTTATCTCCCCCATCAGACTATGAGCTTCTTGAGAGCAGAGGATACTCTAGTTTTTTGCCATTTTTTGTGTCTTTAGGGCTTAGCACAATGCCTAGCAAATAGAAGGCATTTAATAAATGGTGACTTGATTTGAAAGCAAAGGAAGTTAGCATAGGGTCATGTCTTTAGCAAATGCCCAGTGATTAAATAGTTGAAGGATTAAAGCAATTCATTCTTGTTTTGTTCACTTTTGGAAAGGGATCAAAATTGGGTCTGGGGGCAGCTAGATAGAGCCAGACCTGGAGATGGGAGGTCTTGGATTCAAATATGACTTAGATACTTCTTAGCCATGTAACCTTAGACAAGTCACTTGACCCCAATTGCCTGACCCTTACTGCTCTTCTGCCTTGGAACTGATACTTAGTATTGATTCTAAGACAGAAGGTTAAGGGTTTTTTAAAAATTGGGTCTCTGTGGAAAAAGTGTATTTCAGACCTCACTTTTTTCTGGATGAACTGTCAATCTTGTCATCTGTTTCTTAAGAGCATCACTTCTTATGGAGAGTGCTATATGTACGTGGGGAAAAGAATCAAAAACCTGTTTCTCGCAGTGGTTTCATATTTTGCAACTGTTCCTATTTCAAGGGTATCTAAAATGTCTAGAGGTCTGCTACCATGTTCTAAATGAGCTGATTTCCGTGGCTTGACTGCACACACACAGAAAGCTCTTCCTCTTTTGTAAGGCAGATCTGAGGAGACAGTGACATTTTGATTGTCTTTTTCTGAAGTATAAAAATAGTTACCAGATTTCTTCATATCATTCTACAACTATCTACAAACAATTGTAGACAGAGGGATTCACTTTCTTCATTCCTCAGATCACAATTTCAGAATTGCAAATTATTTCAGTGGTTATTTAGTGAAGAGAGAAATAAATCAGCGCAACAGACTAGACAAGAGAGATTCAGAAAAAGTAGAATCAATAACCCAATGCTTGATGAAATGGAGAATATTTCTTTTTCCTTATTTGATAAAAAGAACTGGGGGCAGCTGGGTAGCTCAGTGGATTGAGAGCCAGGCCCAGAGATGGGAGGTCCTAGGTTCAAAACTGGCCTCAGACACTTCCGGTGTGACCCTGGACAAGTCACTTGACCCCCATTGACTAGCCCTTACCATTCTTCTGCCTTGGAGCCAATACACAGTATTGACTCCAAGATGGAAGGTAAGGGTTTAAAAAAAAAACTACTGGAAAATTGCTGGGAATCAGTCTGGCAGAAATTAGGCTTAGATCAACACCTATCACACTTGACAATACATTTTAAATGGATACATGACCTTAATATTAAAGATTACACAGTTAAAAAACTAGAAGAGAATCCAATCATATACTTCTAATAGCTATCAGTAAAAGATATACTTCTAAGCAAAAAAAGATACAGAGGCAATTACAAGAGACAAAACAGATAACTTTAATTACTTCAAACTGAAAAGCTTCTGCACAGATAACATTTATTTACCTTAGATGGAGGTAAGTGGACAGTTGAGGAAAAATTTTTGTAAATTTCTATGCTAATAATTTAGTATCTAAGATATATAAATGATTTGTATATGCTTGATATTATCACATATTATTTTTTTGTTATTTCCCCAGCTCATTTTACATGCCAGAAACCTGAGACAAACAACGTTTAGTGCATTACCCAGGGTCACATAGCTAGTAAGTATCTAAGGCCAAATTTGAACTCAGAAAGATGAGTCTGCTTTATTCAGGCCCAGCACTGTATCCACAGCACTGCCTGGCTACTCCTCCATTGAAACAACCTGGTGTTTATTTTATGTCAGTCATTTGATTGATTGTTTTATATGTAACAAGGTAGTGTTATAAAATGATCCTCCCGTGTTCTTGTGTACCATGAGAGCTTTGGAGTTTCTTTCCTTTACCATCAGGTCAAACCCCACATCTTCCAAGTCTCTCCTCTACACTCCCATTTTTAGGATACTAATGTCTAGAGCTACAGTTCCATTTGACTTAACATTGATTAATATTAACAGATACATTTATTTCTGTGAAGAGTGAATCAAACTCTTTGCCTTTCAATCAGCAGTTTTTAAGTTAATCAATCAAAAACTTACGTACCCCTACTTAATGCCTTACCAGTCACCAAGTAAGAGTTCACAAGTCACTTTCTAGAGTGGGTGACAACTCCAGAGGCCACTCCCCCTGGGCAGTGCTAGGCAAATTGAAAGACTATAATTGGTTCCTGTAAAGTGGGGGAGCAACAGGAAGTAACATAGAGAAAACTGCTTTAAAAAGGCGAGATTGGGGGCAGCTGGGTGGCTCAATGGATTAAGAGTTAGACTTAGAGATAAGAGGTCCTGGGTTCAAACGTGGCCTCAGACACTTCCCAGCTGTGTGACCCTGGGCAAGTCACTTGACCCCCATTTCCTAGCCCTTACCACTCTTCTGCCTTGGAACCAATGCACAGTATTGACTCCAAGAGAGAAGGTATGGGTTTAAAAAATAAATAAATAAAAAGGCCAGATTGAGGATTCAGTCATTCTCTCTGCATTGCTTAGCCAGCCTTGAGGAGGATACTCTTTCCCTGGATTCTGCCTTGACTTGAGGTGGTGAGTGGAGTGATTCCTTCCTTGGTTCTTTGGTGAGGAGACCCTCTTTGCTCCTTGGTGCTTTGGTAGGATACTCCCTTCAGTGTGTGTTCTGGTGAGATTCCTGGTAGTCTTAAGTCTCATGTGCACTGAACATTTTTGGCGGATTCTTCAGTGTTCCCTGGTTCTTTGGATTTTGGCTTCCTAATTAGGACGTTGGATTCTGGTGGGAATCGCTTTTGGATTAGCATTTAGAGTCTTAGAGACATTAGGATTAAACTTAGGGTATTGGTAGCGAAGCAGTACTTTCTGTCACTTTATCTACATTTTTCCACTTTCACTCTTTCCACCTCTTTGCAAATAAAGCTGCAAAAAGTCATTTTTACTTAAGCTGTAATATTTTTAAATCAGTGACCATAATATTACTTTAGAATTCTCATATTTAGCAGAAAACCTAAATTTAAATTCTTACCTTCAGATATAGCAAGAACAAATATCCAAACAGTTGCCCTAACACATCAAGGGTATAATCTCCTTGACACCAAAGTCTAGTAGGGAGAAGTGTTGATTAGGCTCAAAATTTAGCTCAGTTCCTTTATTTAACATTGGTCCCCCTAAGTTCATGTTTAGCTGTGGCATGACTACCAAATGAATCTTTCCCTAGGTTGAAACCTAGAGGCTGCTCCCCAAAATTGTCTTTTTTTCAATGCTTCAATGAGTGACAAACTTGACCTGGGGTTTATTTCCCTTCTTCTTGTGGCTTGCTATCTTATCCATAGATCAGAAGCCATATTTCCATCACAGATTTCAATGATTAAATGAGATCCTAGAGATCTCTCAGAAGAGAACAAAGAGATCACGACTGAAGCTTAATAAATAGCCAAGATTAACTTATCAGAACCAGTCATGGAAGGTTCATACTTGCTCTAATCTCTCCAAGGCACTTCTTTTACAATATATTATAATTCTTCCAGAAGCAGCACTTTAGCAACCTCCACAAGAAGATACCATCTTTTTAAGCTGATGGAATCTGCACATGCTTTTTTTTTTTTTAGTCATGATTTTCAGGTAGTCCAACAATTCTTAAATTGTATTTTCTGAGTCTATTTTCCAGGTTAGTTGTTTTTACAATAAGAGATTTCATTTTCTTCAATTTTTTTTCATTTTTTTGGATTTTTTATTGTTTCTTAATGTCTTGTGAAACCATTAGCTTCTATTTGCCCAATTCTAATTTTGAAAGAATAAGTTTCTTCCATGACCTTTTGAGCCTCCTTTTCCATTTGGTCCATTCTACTTTTTGTAAGAATTAAATAATATTTCTACTCATATATGTATATATATATTTTGGAATGGGTAAACAACTATTCCTCTAAGTAATCTGACCACATGGTACCTAGCCTGCATGTCTCTTCTCTCCTTCCCCCTCACTTACCTCCTCTATCTCTTCTCGGTTATCCCTTTTAATTCTCCCCCGGTTCTCTCCTGAGCAGCCCCCAACTTTGACTTTTATTGACGTACAGCACGTACACAGATGCCACCCTGGCACAGCTGTGTTATCTCAGGAATGTTTGATGGATAAGCCTTTCAGGAGGAAGAGGGGATAAAACTTCCTTGACATATTTTCATGGAACTCTTTTCTTCACTGGATTATTTTTTTTTTTGCCTATTTTTCCAATAGGTCAATTCTTTTTTTTTTTTAATTCTTGACTTTATTGCATTTTTATGCCTTTTTATTTCAGTTGACCAATTTTGCTTTTTAAGCTGTTATTTTCTTTTGCATTACTTTCATTTCTTTTTCCCATTTTTCTTCCCCCTGTCCCATTTGATTTTTTGAGTTCTTTCAAGCACGTGAGACCAATTCCCATTTTTCTGTGAAGTTTCATATGTTGTTTTTACCATATTAGGATTTTCTATCCTCCTTTTTTTAAAACCCTTTCCTTCCATCTTAGAATCAATATTGTGCATTGGTTCCAAGGCAGAAAAGTGGTAAGGGCGAGGAAATGGGGGTCAAGTGACTTGCCCAGGGTCACACAGCTGGGAAGTGTCTGAGACCAGATTTGGACCTAGGACATCCTGTCTCTAGGCCTGGCTCTCAATTCACTGAGCTACCCAGCTGCCCCCTTACCATCTGCTATTGTTACAGACAAAAGAGTGGTTGCCATAAATTATGACCGCGAAAATGTGGGTTTAAATAAAAAATAAGTGGTCGCCATGGGAAAAAATTCCAAATATGAAATACCCAAGTCAGCTGGGTTTTATGGAGATTTTAATTAATACAATTTAAGGAATTAAAGAAAGGGAGAGAGACAGAGTAAGAGGAAATAATAGGAAAAGGGCTTGGGAATAGACCAATGGCCTAGGCCTTTCTCCTTAAGAGAGAAAACTAAGTCAGTCTTTAATCACTCACCACAAGATCTTTCCAAGCAAGCTCTACTGTTCAAAGAAACCCTCCAGTTAAGCTCAGGGAGCTGAACTAAGCTCAGGCACCTATAGATAGCCCCAGCAGCCTCCTCTGACTCCTGACCTCCAATTCAGCTCCAAAGCTGAATTAAGTTCAGAGGCCTTCTGACCTCCTTTTAAAGAGAATTTTCTCCTATGTCATCTCCCCTAAGTTTTCACATCTACCAATCACAGTAGACGTTTTCACAGGACTGACCATTCTTAATTCACATCTTCTTTAGTTCTCAACTTCTCTGGGTAGACTAAAACTTCACACCTCTTTTGTTAAGCTTGTCCCTTGCAAGTTTTCAAGTTGCCTGACTTTTTAGTGATTAATTTGACCTTCATAGGTACTTAGCACCCTTTTGTATTAGATCTAAAAATAGACCTAGTTTAAGGGCTTGGTCTCACTATAAGTATGATTTAAGTACTGTTTCATTGTTCAGTAAGGAGTTTACAACTTTATCTTCCCCTAAAGAATGCCTAAGTATGGGTGGAGTGATGTAAAGTTCTCAGTACATTCCTGACCAAGTACCTTCATTGTTACAATAAGGGGATAGCCTTAACCAAAAAATTCTAAGGTAGAGTCTGAGAATTTTTAAGATTCACACTATTGACTCTGTGCCTTGCTTTTTTTTCTGCATAAAAATTTTCTATGATTAGGTATTTCTTTTGCCATTTGCTCATTTTCCCAATCTTTTTTTTTGGGGGGGGGGTGTGCACTAAGAGTTCTGAAAACTGCTGATTCTCTTTCCTCTGTAGATGGATTGCAGGAATCAGCCCTTCAGGGTATTTTACCCTGGGGCTAAGTGCTTCACCACAATGTAGGCTTGAAAGGACCAAGTGCTGTGGATATCTGAACCACACTGCAGGCTGATGCCAGGGCCTAGGATTTCAAGGGGGTGGGTATGAGATGTGGGATCCCATAATCCCAAAGTTAGCCCAAGCCCAGGCTTAGAACCTTATGCAATAGGTAGGGGGTAGTTGGCCAACACTTCTCTGTGTGTGGTTTTGCTTCTAGTTCCCCCATATCCTGTGAAAATCAACTCTCTACAAGCTTTTCAAGTTGTGTTCATCAGGAGAGCCCTCTCACTCTGTCTTGTTGTTGGTTTTAGACTCCTGTCATTTTAAGATGCTTTTTAAAGATTGGTTTGGAAGGACTAGTGGAGTAGTTTCAGCCTTAGCAGCTATCTTGGCTCTTTCTCCCACATGTTTGTTTTTTTAAGGATATTTATTTTTTAATTTTTAAATTTAATTTTCAGTTTTTTTCCAGATTATATATTGATTCAATTTTCTCTCCTTTCTTCCTCCCCCACCCCTTCCTATGTATGTTTTAATAGCTTAAAACTTAACTAAGACTTTTGGAATACCTTGTACATGTGCATGTATAATATACAAATAGGAGTATATATACTCTCTCTATTTACGTATACTTTAAAATATTTTTATGTTTTATTGATATTCTCTATTTATTTACAGCACCATTGTATCCTATGTATCCTCCTCCTCTCCATTCCTAAGTTATCCCACATACAAATATTTTTTTAGAGAGGAAAAACAAGACAGCCCATCTGATGAATACATTGAAAAATTCTGAAGACATGTGAAATTTAAATCATCTCTACCAAGGGGTAGGTTGGGGGAGGGGAGGTTCCTCATATCTCTTTATTCAAAGATGCCATTTGATCTTTTTTTGTTAATTTACTTTTGATTTTTTGTTGTATTATTCTTTCCATTTACACTGTCATATTCATTTGGTATATTTTTCTTGCCTCTGATAATCTTACTCCAAATCAGTTGATTTAGATCTTTAAGTGTTTCTTCATCATACATATCATTTCTCATAGCCTAGTAGTATTCAATTACATTTATGTGCTGTAATTTGTTTTGCTATTCCACAATTAATGGGAATTTACTCTGTTTCCAAATCTTAGCTATGACAAAAAATGCTACATTAAATATTTTGGAGTATATGGGGATTTCTTTATCTTGGTATTCCCCAGTCCAGTTATCTACAGTATCTAACTCAAAAGTTATAGACTTAAAAAGACATGAAGATAGAATAAGAATAATCATACCTTGATTGCATTGAAAATAAAAAAGCCACAAAACCAAGAAAAAAAGCATCCAACTAAAACAAATTCAAAGAGGATGCTTATATTAGCATACATGTATAATTTATATTTTTTAAACAATTTTTAAACAATTTAGACATCTTGCACATACTCTTTTTTATTATTTTTGTTTAGTTGAATCTTTCTTGTTGATGGTGGTGGTTGCTAAATACATAATTTTAAAAAGCACCAAGGTTATAGACATTTTAGTTACTTTTTTGAATTGTCCTAAATTGCTTTCCAAAATGGCTATACCAGCTCCACCAACAAAGTATTAGTGTGTGCTTGTCTTCCTACATCTACTCCAACATTGATTGTTGCCATTTTTTTGGTCATTTTTGCCAATTTGCAGGGTAGAAGATAAAACCTCAGGATTGTTTTTATTTGCATTTTCCCTGCCTGGTTTGAGCCAGGGGTCAGAGAAAAATCCTTAGTGCATAGGCTAGATATCGTACCCTATCCTCTCTCTCATTTTCCTATGTTCAAATCTTCTGATTAAACATAGTGGCAGTGTAGACCCAGGACTCTTCCTCTCACCACCTACCAATATAGACAAAAGGCCAAAAAACCAAATTCATTTGAATGAAGGGACTCTAAAGTAGGGCACTGCATTGAGGGTACATGGTATTTGGACATTTCCACACTATAAGGAGATGAAATATCTTCCACCAAAATGCAAGCTGATCAATCCTCCCCCACTTCACCTACTGAGCCAGAGTCAGAGCCAGTGCACTATAATCAGCAAGTGAGTGAGGGGCACCTCTAAAGCAAGCAATGTGACCTCTCGGTCCTTAGAAGCTGACTAAGCCCACCAAAGACCTACCCATGAGAGTAACTATACCTGAAACCCCAGTAGGTTGAAGAGCACAGACTTTGGGCACATGCACAGAGAGCACAGAGAAGGTTAGTAAACAGTAGAAGCTTCAGAGACTCAAGAGGTGGCCTCAGGCAAAAACCATGCTCCTTAGCTCCATACACAGAGAGCCTGTCCTCCTCACTCAGACTTCTGACTGGAAAGGGAAGGAAAACCCATCATAGTGATGGCAAACAACACCCAGGGAAAACAACTTCTCAACACCAAGAAAAACAAGAAGAAGGCATTGACCCTGGATAATTTTTATGGAGAAAAAATCCAGACTACAGAGGAAATAGCAGAAGATGACATACAAATAAATGCACCCAAACCTTCCCCCACAAATAGAAATTGGCCACAAGCTCTTGAAGAATTTAAATCGGAGCTCATAAAAAAGATGGAAGAATTTTGGCAAGAAAAAGGAGAAATAGTTTGAAAAGAAAATAACAGTTTAAAGGACAGGAACTCCCAATTGGAAAAAATAGCTAGAAGCCACAAAAAGCAGCATAGACCAAACCAAAAAGGAAAATCAAAAGATTATAGCAGAAAACTAGTCCTTTGTGAATTTTTAATTTGCCCCACCCTGCTTAGTCTAACAAAACAGGAATGTCTACACCCCTACTTAAGGATTAAGTATTGAGAAGAATGGCCTCTGACAGATATGTGCTAGCACATGACATATCAGAAACAACTGACAGACCCTTGGGCTGTCCTGTAAACCTTAAAATTTCCCAGACCCTACTTTATAAGATTGGATTAAGACCATTCCCCATTTGGGCAGTGAACTCTACTTAAAGCAGGAATGTGAGAATTCTACTTTACCTACTTGGGTCTGCCCTAAGGGAACTTGTAAACTCTTTTCTGAACAATGAAAAGTACTTAAACCCATACTTTTCTTAAGCTAAGTACCTATAAAGGTCAAGCAACTTGTGAATTTACAAGGAACAAAGAACTGGAAAACTTACTTAGAGCTTTCCTGGTGTGAATTACTCAAAAATCCACACCTTCTTGGGTGTGGACTAAGAATGGGCAGTCCTTTAGAAACATCTACAGTGATTGGTAGATGTAAGGACTTAGGGGAGGTGACAAAGGAGATTTTGCCCTTGAAAATAAGAGCTGAGGGAAGAGCTGGAAAGTCATTCTGAAACATTCAGATTGGAGAGACTCATTCTGAGGAGACTGATTCTGAAACATTCAGATGGAGGAGGGAGCTGGTGAAAGCAGCTGAGATGCTGCTGGCCTGGTGTCATTAGAAATCCTTACTTAGACAGATCTTATGGTGAGTTATAAAAAACTGACTGATTTCTCTTTTAAGACTCAGGTCTAGGCCATATTGGCTTGAGGCCCTTCATACTGATTCCTTTCTTACTCTCTCTCTCTTTCTTTGATTACTCATTATAGTGTTAATTAAAATCTCTATAAAACCCAATTGACTTGGGTATTTGAATAATTGGGAATATTTCCCTGGCAACCACCTTATATTTGATTTTAAAATCCAAGACACTGTAGTGAAACATATTTCTGCGGTCAAAATTTACTCACCCTCTCTTATATCTATCACAATTTATATCTTCCACTATTTTAATCACTACAGTTTAAGACCTCAACCACTTTAAATCTCCCAGTCCTAAATCAAATTTAAGCTACCATTGGTACATGTGAGACGCAGAAACGTGACGTAAAAATGGTCTATATATTTCACTTCACTTCCTCTGTCTGGCCTCTTTGTGTGGAGAGGTGGCTGGCGGCAGCGTGCTGAGAGTCTTGGCATCTTGGCATGTAGGAAACTATTGTCTGGGTTTGACGTGAGTGTCCTTGATACACTACTGGGGGAAGCCTAGTAACCTAGTTCAGGTGAGGTGTCTTCTCTGAGCTCTCTTGGAGTTTAGACTGATTCCTTTCTCCTTTACCTTCCAAAACACTATCATCTTAGGAAGCGTATAATCTTCTGAAAAGACCTTGTGGCAGAGGTCCTTGAACTCCCCATGGTACAGGCTAGGCAGGAGAAATCCTATACCCTTTCCCTCTCTCTTCTTCTTAATTCCTTCCCTCTATAGTAATTAAACCACCATAAAATTTCCAAACTGACTTGAATACTTTATTTGGGATTTTCCCTGGTGACCAATTAAATTTAGATTAAGTCACAACCCTAAAATTTACCCTTAATACCTTAAAGACCAGAATTAGGCAATTGGAAGCCAAGGACCTTGCAAAACAGCAAGAATTCATAAAGCAAAACCAAAAGACTGACAAAATAGAAGAAAACATAAAATATAGCACTGACAAGATGATAGATCAGGAAAACCAGTCTCAAAGAGACAATTTGAGAATCATTGGTCTACCTGAAAACCCAGAAATAAACTGAAATCTTGACATCATACTACAAGAAATTATCCAAGAAAACTGCCCTGATGTTCTTGAACAAGAGGGCAAAATAGACATTGAAATTCAGAGTTCAAAGAACACCCTCTACACTAAATACTCAAAAGACAAGTCCCAGGAATTCAATTGCCAAATTTGAGAGCTTCCAAGCTAAGAAGAAAAATTTACAGGGAGCCAAAAAGAAACAATCCAGATATCAAGAAGCACCAATCAGATTTACACAAGATCTGGCAGATTCCACATTAAAGGACCACAAGGCTTGGAATTTGATATTCAAAAGGGCTAGAGAATTGGATCTTCACCCAAGGATAACCTACCCATCAATGCTGGAGGCCATCATACCCTCACTGGCTAACAAGATCACAGTCTGGGGAAATGGGGTCTGCAAGGCAGCCCCCAGAGAATGAAGCCCCCACTGATACCCCTCTGTGACTTCTCTCTCTTTAACTTCCCTCAATAATGGATGATTATTGTTCTCTCTCCAACACAAAAGAAATAATATAAGAGCAAAGACTTATAGAATAAACATATTCCACCCTAATCCCCCCAGACTATTACCTAAAAGACTACATTTACAGAATTAAAGCCCAAAGATCACTACCTATGTCATTCATCTATATTAACAATGTTTCATTGACTATCTCCTTAAGGTATGTGTCTTATTGTTAAGTTCCATGGAAACACATATGAAGAAAATTGATTGTATGCCAAAGACGTATGTAATCATCAGCCTGTATAACAAACGAACCTCTGTGCTATGGCTGAACCCTGTGTGATGCCTATGCACATGGGCCTGAGCACACAGTGCTTCTCATCTCCATTACACAACCATATCGTTACATCTAGATGGAGTGAGCCCTCACCCTCAGGAAGACCGCTGGAGGGCTCCCAAACCATCAAAACTGACTATATACTTCCAGGGGAAAGTATGGGCATTCACCAAAATATAAAATTTCCAAGTATTTGTAAAGAAAAGACCAGAACTAAGTGGAAAGTTTGATATCCAAACAAAATTCAAGAGAAACACAAAAAGGTAAATAAGAAAGAGAGGGGAAAGAAAATAAAGTTTTTTATTAAAATTTTCTTCTTTAAGGACTTCAATAAGATCAAATTGTTTATATTAATATATGGAAAAATGTTATTTGTAACTCTCATTTTCCTACTTTCACTCTTTCTATATTTTGTAAATAAATTGTAAATAAATCTCTTGGAATTAATTAAAATTCCTAGTGACCCTATTCTTAAATAATCCAGTCCAAACTTTTACAAAAAAACAAAACAAAACTTTTCCCCCCTTACATTTTGCATATAGATGACACAATAATTTTTCTTGTTCAGTCATTTCGATTGTATCTGACTCTTCATGATCCCATTTGGAGTTTTCTTGGTAAAGATACTTGGGGTGATTTACCATTTCCTTCTACAACTCTTTTTACAGGTAAAGAAACAGGCAAATAGTGTTAAGTGACTTGTTGAGGACCCATAGCTTATAGGTGTTGGAGGCCAGATTTAAATCTAGGAAGATGAGTCTGGTGAACTATACACTGTGCCACCTAGCTGCCCACATGCTTAATAAATGTACATTGAATTACAATTGAATAATTATTTATTTTATTTTAAAAATAAATACACATCAAAATTTAAATTATTAATTTAATTTATTAATTTAATTAACAAGTAACAATGTAAATAAATATTTAAATACAACTTAATTTAATTTAACTGAATTCAAGGGAGGAACAGATGAATTGAATTTCGAACTGGAACCTGATGTGGGTCCCTAGGTTTAACTTGCACCCCCAAATTATACAAGTGTTTCAGGCCAAACTGTAAGCAGGAAAATTCCTTTGCTTCCTTGCATTCTTGTTAAAGCTAAAGAAAGGGTCAACCTGGATTTCAAAGGCTAATGATAAGAAAGACACTTGAGGGAATTATCCTCCTTGGATTGTTCCCTAGGTTTGTAGATGGACACAGACATACACCTCCATGCTATGCTTTGATATCATCATATCTAAGACATCTATTTGTCCACTAAACTATAAGGTACCCCCTATGTTTTCCAGACATCAGATACCACTCTAACCCCCATCAGATGATCAACACCACCACTTGTGCCTGAGTGCATACTCTCTCCAAATCACATATTGATTGTTATGTTAATGTCAAATTTATGGTTGAGACTGAATATATTAATTGTAAGTCACCAAGGATTTCACTTATAAAAATCCTAAATGAAATACTCAAGTCAGAATGGAGTTTTATGGTAACTTAATTATAACAGGAGAAAAAAATTATTAGAGGGTGAGAGAGAGAGGGAGAGAAGGAAAAGAGGGAGATATGGAAAGGAGTTTAACTCAGAACCACTCTGGATCAAGCTGAGCCAAAGCGGGAGTTAAGGCCTTGGAGAGCCAAGGCAGAGAAGGGAGTCTGTCCTTATCACTCACATGAGTGATCTGAAGAGAAGCTGTCTGCGGGGCTCCTCTAAGCTCGAGCTCCAAGATAGAACTGGCCTCTAGCCCTCCCCACAGGAAGTGACAAGAATTCCAGAGGCTGTTCTCTACCTCACTTCCTGTGTCTCACATGTGCCAATGGTGGCTCAAGCTTGGCTTAGGACAGCCCAGGGGGGCAGTTAGTTGTTTCTGATTTGTCATTAGCTAGCACATGCCCGTGTAGTATGGGTGTGCACATTCCTGAGTGCTAGCCCAAGCAAGATGGAGGAAATTTAAAAATCACAATCACCCCTGATGATGATTGGGGGACTAGTCTCCCCAACTGATTACTAAACATAAGCAACCTGCATCCCCAAAATTTCTAACTGCAGGTGTATACAAAATTTTACCCTCTAAGTGGAAAACTACAATAGTTAGAGAGAAGGGGGAAATAGAAAAGAGAGAGAGAGACAGCAAAACCAATGTTTTTGCTGGGCACATTGACAAAAGCCAATTAGCGGGCAGTCCCCTTTGACATAAGAGTGTACATTCAAATAAATGTTCAATCAACCTTCAGTTCAATCAGCCTCACCCCAAGGTTCATTCTGGATCTTACTGTAGTGTAAGGGTTTAAGTATCTTTCTGCAAACAGTTCATTCTCTGGATTTAGGAGTTAGCAAGCTTCTTCTCTGAAGATCGTTCTTGAACAAAATTTAAATCTTGAAAAAACACCCAGTTCAGCTGAGGATACAAGGTTTAGTTATGGTGGTGTGTGAGTCAATTCAAAAAAACAAAAACAAAAATGAAAACAAAATAAAAAAAGAAAGAGAAAAAAATAATCAAAGAAAATTAATTTATATATATGTGTGTATATATATATATATATATATATATTTAAGGAATTAAAAATCAGTATCAAAATTTCAAAAATCTATGTATACAAAATTTTGAGAAAGCAAGAATAAATTTCTCACAGGCCCCTGTATTGGGGTCCAATTAAGTAATTTCTAATCCCACAAGTCTGTTGGACAGAATGCAGTAATATTTCACTTACCCATTTGCAGCCCAGACTACAGGAAGTTGCCATACTATAGGAGAGAAAAAGGAACAGATTTTTATTTTGATAAGGAAGTGTCATTCCCCGGTCTGATTTTACCTTCCTTCTCAAGGATAGAGGGAGCCAGGATGATAGCCAATCTTTGGTACTTGTCTGTAAATATTTTCATGGAGAGTGTGGATACAAGGAAGGCCTAC
Source organism: Monodelphis domestica (assembly GCF_027887165.1). Taxonomy (NCBI): domain Eukaryota; kingdom Metazoa; phylum Chordata; class Mammalia; order Didelphimorphia; family Didelphidae; genus Monodelphis; species Monodelphis domestica. The sequence goes on along the minus strand of NC_077229.1, from coordinate 52,982,036 downwards.
ATCTTAACCTATGTCAAGCATCGTAACCTCGAGTTTCACACTCGGTTCAAGTCCTTTGCATTGGCTTAGAAGTACATCAATCCTTCCTGGATTGGTTTTTTCTTTGTTGACCTGTGTGCTTTTTTGGAACTATTCAGGTTATCTCTGTGTTCCTTTTTGATCCCATTTCCTAGAATCAGACACAACCATTAATCACAGTACCATAACAATTATCAATAAATGGCAAGTCCCAATACTCTAAAGCTGTTTGGGTATTATAAGATTTAAAAGAGTGGGAGCCATAAACTGTAAGAGTTAAAATGGTTGGTAGATATAAATTGTAGTGATTACAATAGTGGAAGACTTAATTGTTGTAGATAAAAGAGTGGATGAGTAAATTTCACCGCAGAAAATATGTTTCACTACAGTGTCTTGTTTTTAAATCAAATATAAGGTGGTCGCCAGGGAAATATTCCCAATTATGAATATACCCAAGTCAACTGGGTTTTATAGAGAATTTAATTAATAATACAATGAGGAATTTAAAGAAAGAGAGAAAGAGTAAGATAGGAATAAGTATGAAGGGCCTTAAGCCAACATGGCCTAGACCTGAGTCTTAAGAGAAAGATCAGTCAGTCCTTAATCACTCACCATAACATCTGTTCAAGCAAGGATTCAGACATCAGATCAGCCAGCCATCAGACTCTCTTCAGAGCCTCCTTAGAGACTCTTCTTCTCAATAGCCTCCTTAGAGACTGTTTCTTTCTCAGATTTCTCATCTCCATATAAGGAATTTGCTCCTATGTCACTTCCCCTAAGTTCTCCCATCTACCAATCACAGTAGACGTTTTTCAAAGGACATACCATTCTTAGTTCACACCTAAGAAGGTGTACATTGTTGAGTAATTCACACCAGGAAAGCTCTGAGTAAGTTGCTCAGCTCTTTGTTCCTTGTAAATTCACAAGTTGCCTGACCTTTATAGGTACTTAGCTTAAGAACTTTTTGCCTTATTATAAGTATGGATTTAAGTACTTTTCATTGTTCAGAAAAGAGTTTACAACTTTATCTTCCCCTAGGGCAGACTTAAGTAGGTGTAGTAGAGTTCTCACATTCCTGATCTAAGTAGAGTTCACTGCCCAAATGGGGAATGGTCTTATTCCAATCTTATGAAGTAGGGTCTGGGAATTTTTAAGGTTCACAGTATGTATTAATAATATAACAAGTGTGTATATATATATATATAACTTATATTATTGTAGAATAAAAATTAATAATGATTGTATGTACCTTGAGTATATAGAAATGAGAAAAGGGAAAAATAAAATATTTTAATAAAAGAAAATAAAAAATAATAAAATAAGGAAAAAGAGAAAAAGGAAAAAATAAATTCAGGAATTCAATTTGTTTAAAAAAAAAAAAACAGCTTCCACTTGTCAATGGGTAATTATCTCCAATGCATGTATAGGATACAGTCAATCAGTCTCAATAGAAGATGTTCTCTTTACATGTAAGCAAGGAATCCAAGAGTCCTTCTCTCCAATTTTTATAGATGTTGAGTAGTTAACAATATTTGGAATGGCCCTTCCCAGGGAGGTTGAATTCCTCCAATATGCTGAAAATTCTTATATACACCTTTTCTCCTGGGTTCAGCTCATGAAGTGAAAAGTCTAGTGGTCCAGCTTGTATTGCATCTCCAGATTCATGTAGTTAATGCAGTTTGTGCTGTCATTCCTGTATATAGGAAGCAATATTATCTCCCCCTAATAGTGATGTATATGCCAGGGAGAAAGGCTTAGCCTATATAAGTGGATGTCCAAAAAGCATCTCAAATGTTGAGATATGTAGGTCTCCTCTAGGCTTGCTTTGTGAATCTTAAAATTTCTCAGACTCTACCTTGGAAAATTATCTTAAGGTTATCGTTAAGGTTATTCCCCACTTAAACAATGGAGGTACTTGATCAGGAATGTATTGGGAAATTTAAAATTACTCCACCCATACTTAGGCATACTTTAGGGGAAGATAAAGTTGTAAAATGCCTTACTGAACAATAAAAAAGTACTTAATCCATACTTATAGTGAGGCCAAAACCTTAAGCTAGGTCTATTTTTAGATCTAATACAAAAGGGTCCTAAGTACCTATGAAGGTCAAATTAATCACTAAAAGGTCAGACAACTTGCAAGGGGCAAGCTTAGCAAAGAGGTGTGAGGTACGACATTTTTGCAGTCACAGCTTCTAAGATAATATAGGGCCAGAGGGAGAATTTCAGGCCATTTTTAATGAGTCTTGGTGCATAATTTGCCAATCATAGTTTTAAGTTCTTTATTCATCCTTTCAACTTGGCCTGGGCTCTGGGGAGATGATATGGAACATGGAATTTTGGAGTTATCCCCAAGCATGAAAATATCTGATTTAGAACATAATCAGTAAAATGACTTCCTCTATCTGAATCAATACATGCTGGCAGGTCAAAATGAGGAATAATTTCTTTTAAAAGCACCTTAGCAACAAAAGCTGCTGTAGCTCAGGCTGTAGGAAATGCTTCTGGGCATCTGGACAGTTGGTCTACTATGACTAGTCAAAATTTATATTGTCCAGCCTTTGGCATTGTTATAAAATCTATCTGCAGGTACTCAAAAGGTGTGTGAGTCAGAGGACTCCCACCAAAGACTTTCCCATGAAAGGCCTGTTGGTTATGTGCCTGGCAGGTAGAGCAGGCTGAAGACACTTTAGAAGCTATGGTAGTTATACCGGGGGCTATCCATACTCTCTTAACAGAGTCTATGATGCCCTGGGTACTAAAGTGACCATTTTTATGTACAGATTGGCAAATTTGATGATAGAAAGTTCTAGGGAACAGGGGTTTTCCTCCAGATGACACCCATATTCCATTAATCTGTTTTGCTTTGAATTTTTCTTTCCATTTTTCCACTTCCTTTTAATTATGGGAAAGTGATAAATTTAAATCATCAGTGGTTGTCAATGTTAAAATTAATTCAGGCCCTTCTATGGCTGCTAGCTTCGCAGCAGTATCTGCTCGGTCATTTCCCCTAGAGTATGGGCAGAGCAATGAACTACAGCTAGGGCTTTAGGCATCTGGAGAGCAGAAAGAACTTCATTAATAATTTCTGCATTAGCTATGGATTTTCCAGCTGAGGTTAAAAATCCTCTCTGGAGCCATAGCATCCCAACTGAGTGACAAATGCCAAAAGCATATCTAGAATCCATATAAATTGTTGACTTTGTGCCCTTGGTAATTATACAGGCATGTTTCAGAGCTATGAGTTCTGCCCCTTGAGTGCTAATGTTAGAGGGCAGTGAAGCTGACCACTCAGTGGCAAATTCTGTAACTACAACAGCTCCAGTGTAGCATATGCCTGTATAGCATATGCCTCATAAAAGAAGAACCATCAGTAAATAAGACCAGGTCTGAGTTGTTTAAGAGAGTGTCCAAGAGATCATCTCGAGACTTTTCTGCCATGGACACTAGTGTTTCACAACCATGTAATGGTTCTCCTGAAGTTGGTAAATCTGGAAACAAGGTGGCAGGGTTAAGGGATAAACAGCATTTCAAGGTAATGTTTTCATTGTTTAACAAGGTTATTTCATACCTTGTAATTCACTGATCAGAAAATGTCTGTGTTTTCTGTCTTAGCAACAATGCTTCTACCTTATGTGGACACATAACTGTTAATGGGCATCCTAATACTAGATCAATGGTTTTTGTCACTAGTAAAGCTGTAGCAGCCACACCTCTAAGACATGGTGGTGCTCTTGAAGCTATTGCATCCAGCTGGGCTGAATAATAAACAACTGGGTACTGAGAAGGCCCCAAAGTCTGAGTTAAAGCACCTGAAGCTACTCCTCTTCGCTCATGTACATACAAAGTAAATGGCTTGTTGTAATCTGGGATGCCTAGAGCAGGGGAAGAAAGGATAGCTTGTTTTAGGTATGATAGACCTGACAGGTGTTCTGGCTCTAGTTTAAGTGGTTCAGGGACTAAATCTCTTGTTAGTGCTATAAGGGGCTTGGTAATTTCTCCATAGCAAGGGATCCATTGTCTGCAAAACCCTCTTGCTCCCAGAATTGCTCTTAACTGTTTCTTAGCGGTAGCAGCACTCAATTTTTGAATATTTTCAATTCGCTTGGGAGAAATAGAATGGGCACCAGCTGTCAGAATGAACCCCAAATATTCTACTTTGGGAAGACACCACTGAACTTTATCCTTCAATATCTTATGCCCTCTTTTGTGCAATTCCAAAAGAAGGTGTTTACTATCTTCCTGACATGCTTCTGCACCTGTGGAAGCCAAGAGTAGATCATCTACGTATTTGATTAATTTGCTGTTTTTAAATTTTATATTATCTCTATCTTGGCTCAAAATTTGTGCAAATAAGCTCAAGCTTTCTATGAAACCTCGTGGCAGACGACTCCAGGAGAATTTATGGCCCTGCCAGGTGAAAGCAAAGATATGCCTAGAGTTCTCATGTATGGGTATGGAAAAGATTTGAGCACAAATCTACTACTGTAAAGTATATAGCTGTGCTAGAAATAGAGGGAATAACAGTATTGATGTTGGAAACTACAGAGTGTCTCTTTATAATGTAACTGTTCACAGCCCTCAAATCCTGTACGAATCTATAAAGGTGCTTGCTATTGGGCCCGCTTTTTGTTTTTTTAATGGGCAGGATGGGCATGTTGTATTAAGATTTACAAGGGATTATTATTCCCTGGTCAATTAATGAGTTTATTACTGGGGTAATGCCCTCTGTTGCCTCCTTTGAGAGAGGATACTGAGGAATGCAAGGATGTGGGCTAGATTTAGTTTTAATTTGCACAGGAACACCTGATTTAAGTAAGCCTACATCAGTAGAAGATGTGGCCCAAAGAGACTCCGGTATATCTGTAGGTATTTTAAAGGTGGGAGGCTCTTTTGCCTCCTGGTTCTCTGAGAGAAGTACAGGGAGTAAATTTAAGGATTCCTCAGGCACTTCCAAGTATATAGAGCCATCTGGGATACACATTATTGTGGCTTGTAATTTGCATAGTAAATCTCTCCCCAGCAAGTTTGTAGTGGATCCAGGAATTAAAAGAAAAGAATGTTCAACAGTTAGGGGTCCCATGCATACCATGCGAGGAGAAAGTTTTGGGACCTTTAACGGTGTTCCTGATAAGCCTATTACATTTAGAGAGCCAATAGATTCACATTTTCCATCTGGTTTGGTTACCAAAACTGACCTAGATGCCCCAGTGTCCAAAAGACAATCATAGTATGAATTTCCCACCTTTAAAGTGACATGAGGTTCCTTACTATTTGGAGGGGAATATATAGGGATTATTGGCATTAAAATATCAGGATCTGGAAAATCAAAGGTTTCACTCTTTGATTCCAAGGTCCTCACCCCCCCCCCCTTCACACCTTCATAAAGATACTTGGGCAGTTTTTTGGGATCCCCCACACTGTTGGGGGTATTCACCCTGAGTGTGGCATGGTCGAACTCCATTTTTTATATATTGTTGTTGGGCATTTTGTTGGGTATTATCATTTTCCTCATTTGGAGCACTGTCATTATTTTGATTGGCTTCCTATACGGTTCCTATAGTTATTATTCCTAAAGTTGTTATTATTTCTTTTTTTCTTGTAGCCAGCTCTTACAGACCATCACTGCATGGCCTCTCTTCCCACAGAAAGAGCATAATAATTATTTATCTTTGGATTCCTGCAAAGGGGCTATAGTCTCTCCCTTATTTTTCAATTGTTCTTGTATCCTTTCAATTTCTTTCATTAAGTCTTCCACTGACTTACTGTGTTTCTCAGGTCATTTTGCATGACCCTTATAGACTTAGGTTGCTACTTTCTTCAGTTCTTCAAGGCTCATAGAGTCCCAATCAGGACAGCTAGTTTTAAAGTAGTCTTTTAACACTGAACAACAATTCTTAATGAATTGCCTGTGTATTTATCTAATGTCCCTTTCTCTGGTCAAATCAAGGCCCATATATGTATTTCCTATGTCAATAAGTCTGTCCAAAAATTGGGAGGGGGTCTCATCAATTTCGTGTTGGGACAGTTGAAATTTTCCTATGTTTCAGGTCTATCAGAGCAATCCGTCATGACTTGCAATAGTGCTTCTCTGGCCAGGGTTAGTTTTATGTAATCTGGTGTAACATTGGGGTTCCAGAGGGGATCTGAAATTAGCCAGTGGTGTGCTCCTTTACCTTTCTTTTGATTAGTCAGAGAGATGACATTATTTTTTTCTCTCTTTGTCAGAAATTTTTCTAACAAATTTTCAACATCAGTCCAAGAGGGGTCAAAAATTCTGAATATGTTCTCTAAGTTTTGTATAATTAATATTGGTTCTGACTCAAAAGATGGAACCTTTTTGCTTGAATTTATCTAAATCGGCAGGGTTAAAAGGTATATAGTGTCTTACAGACACCAAGTTCCCATCTTTATTAAAGGTGGGTACTTCCCTTAATGGAAATAAACTTCTATCTAAATTATCTAATGTTCCTGTTTCTAGGCTTCTTGCTCCGTTTTCAATGGGGTAGGTAAGAGAAGGGAAAGGGTTGGGATTGGCAGGTAACATGGGCAGAGCAGGTAACATGGGTGGGTGGGGTAGTCAGGGCAAGGGGGGTTGGTGATGGAAGTATGGGTGGGGGAGAGAGGCTGAGGGGGCAGAGTATGAGGCATAGGTGGGGAGCAGGGCTTGCGCTCAGGTGGGGGGAGGAGCTGGGTCTAAAGGGCCCAGGAAGGCAGCAGGAATAGGGGGCAAGGCTACCCTTGAGGGGACAGGGGGAGGGGCTGTATCTAAGGGGGTGGGGCAGGCAGCAGAAATAGGGGGCAGGGCTAGGGTTGAGGGGGAGGGGCTGCATCTAAGGGGGCAGGGCAGGCAGCAGGAATAGGGGGAGGGGTTAATGTGGGCAAGGCTGGGGCTGAGAGGGCGGGGAAGGGTATATGGGCAGGAGCGGATTGGTCAGGAGCGGGAGGGGCTATTTGAGAACTAGGAGCCAAATTGCATAGAGCAGGGTGGGACAGGGAATCTGATAATGATGTATGGAGAGATAAATCACTTCTATTACCTGATGCCCTTATTAAGTCTCTTTTAATGCTTTGTATAGAAGCTATGATCTCACCCCATCTTTCCTCTATAAGCTCATCTTGTTCTGTAAATCGTTGATTAATAAAAGGAACAATTGCTTGGTTTGGTTGGGAAACATGGTCTTGAGGAGGAGACTGACATAATCCCATTTGTTTCTCTAGCTGTTTCTCTAGCTCCAACAATTACAATACCAAGGAGGAGAATTGCAGCTATTGGGTATAGCCATAAATCCTCTGGGATGCGCCATTTTAGAGAGACAAGGAATAGTACATTTACAAATTTGGTCATAGAGCTCATAAGCCAATTCTTAAGTAAATCATGTACAGGCTGTAGCCACATTTTTTCTAATGTCAATCACTAAGTTGCCTGTACCTTTCCTCCCTTGTCAGTAGATGGCTCTCCTTACTGCCAAGGGTCTTATTTTGTTGTAAATACTCCTTTCCTTTCTTTTTGGTTAGGCTTTTGAGTGGGAATCTGTTCAGTTCTCAGTGTGTAAGGAAGACAACAGGAAGCCTTTTTTTTTTTTTTGGAACTGAGCTCTCTTTAAAAGTCTGGGAGGGGGTCACAAGTGAGAAGGTAGTCAAAACAAAGCCTTGTGCCTAAGGGCAGAGGCTTTTTTGAAAAGTAAGCTTGGGAGAGGTCACAAGTGAAAAGGCTGTAAAACAAAGCCCTGTGCCTAAGGCTAAGACCCCTTCCTTTTAAAAGTAAGTTTGGGAGGGTTTCCAAATGATCTTTCCTTAGCCCTCAGGCTAAAACTGCTAGGACCATGTGCTATTCTCTTTGACCAAAGCCCACTTACATTTTTAAAACTAGAGAGGCTGAAAAGCAGGAAAATGATCTTTAAGTTGGCTCACTCCCTTTACTCTGGTGATCTAGCCTTTCTTGTTGGGAGAGATCAAAGCAAGGACTCTTTTTCCCAGAGTTTCCTTGCTGCTAATCAGCAAAGGTCAGCTAATTAGATTTTTTTTTCTTTCTCCTGGAGTCACACAGCTGGGAAGTATCTGAGGTCAAATTTGAACCTAGGACCTTCCATCTCTAGGCCTGGCTCTCAATCCACTGAGTTACCTAGCTGTCTTCTTAAGGTTAAAAAGAAGAAACTGCTGTTTTCAATTTAACTTAAGGAGAAAAGAGAAGAGAGAAAAATTGTTTATACTCACCTGTTCTAGCAGCTGTGTCTTTAAGCAGAGTTAGCTGTTAAAAGGACTGACTGAGTGAGGAGGAAGTAGAGTAAGAGGCAAGAAAATTCAGGAAATTTTTTGAGGGGACTCGTCACAAACTACGTGGTATGCCAAATTGTTAATGTTAAATTTATGGTTGAGACTGAATATATTAATTATAGGTCACCAAGCATTTCACTTATAAACTTGGGTCCTTACCTGGCTCTTATAATCTAGTCCCTTTTCTGTCTTTCATAGTGTGGCAAACTTTCTGTAGTCCTGGCTACTGACTGGGCAAATGCTGACTTGCTTATATCATTTTAATTGGGCCCTGATTCAAGGACCTGTTATAGATTTATTTTTCCTTTACTTAGAATTTTTACACATAAGACTTTGATAGTCTATATTTTCATCCAGAAATTATCTTTTTTAATTTGGATTTTTTCCGATGTCTTTTTAATTTCTCTTGCCAATTGATTCATATACCTCATAACTCAGCCATGCATACCTAAATGATCCCTGTGTTTTTCAATCACCCTCTTCAGGGGGGAATGTATAAAATATTATTATTTTAAATTTCAAAGTTTAAATTCCTTTTGAGAAGAATTTTAGGTTAAGAAACATAATACCTCTCTGAACACAGAAACTGAACTATTTGGAGAAGACACCATGAAGATGCCTCCAGACCACAAGCTGCACAGAGAAGATCAAGAATGAACTTTGGGTGTGGTTGATTGAACATTTATTTGTATGTATATTTTCATGCCAAAGGGGACTTCCCTCTAACTGGCTTTTTGTCAATCCGTCTAGAAATTATTGGTTTTGTTCTTTTCCTCTTATCCTCAAATTATTGTAATCTTTAAATTGATTATGTTTTCATGATCCTTTTTGGGGAAAATTTTCCCAATAACGATCAAATGAGGGATGGTAAAAATGGAGATTTGAACCCCAGACTTCAATCCCCAGAAGTCCTTGGCAGTTCCCAGAATTCCCAATAATCTCACCTGAATCCCCACCTGGGTGGAGAACAAAATTTGTATTTAAACTGACTGTACCATTGTAAACCTTAAAATTTCTTAGACTTGTGAATGTTGGAAATTTCACCATTGGAAGGTTTCATGCTTGTAGGGAATTTCATATTGATAGTGGGAACTCTATTGGAATGTGAACCCCATTGGGAAGGGAGGTTCCTCCTCCTCCCTTCTTAAGATTACTTTAGGACAGAAACCTTTTGCTGAACAATGGAAAGGGCTGCAGCATAGATCAAAATTTAATTATTCCAATCTCCACCCTACTCAGGGTAACAGGATTTAGGAAGGGCTGAAGCAAAGGATCAAGATTTAATTATTTGAGAATATGACCTTCAACAAACATGTGCAAAGCCACAGACCTCTGGGCGGTCCTGGGTTAAGGTAGAGCCACCATTGGCACAGGGAAGACATGGACAGTGATTGGTAGATGTGAGAACTGAGGGGAGGGAACTTGGATGGTTTCCTTAAAGATAGCGGGGTCTGAGGACTGAGAGGTGGTTGGTTGGAGAGGTTGTGCTCTGAGAAGCTTGCTCTGAAGGAAGCTGGAGGTGGAGGCCCCTGAGACTGTTTCTCCATTTTGGTCACGTGAGTGATAGGGACTGATCTCTTTTCTTTGCCTCATCTATCTAAGGGCTTGGGCCCTTTGGCTCAGCCTAAACAGAAGGGGTATTTAAGCCCTATTCCCTTCTCTCTCCTTTCTCTCTCTCTCTCTCTCTCTCTCTCTCTCTCTCTCTCTCTCTCTCTCTAATACCTTTCTTCCTCCTGTTTGTAATTAAACTCCATAAAAGGTTGACTGCTGACTTGAGTTTTCATTTAGGAATTACATAGCTGAATTCCTTGGTGACCTTAAATTAATATATATCAGTCTTTTAAAGTGATTTCCTTGTCACATTGTGACTGACCACATGGGAGTCTAAAGAATTCTCTCAATAAACTTCTGAAATTCCTTGCCTTTTTACTCTACTGTCTCACCACTTAGTCCCTTTTAACAAAAAACTTGGCTTAAAGACAGCTGCTAGAACACGTGAGTATAAAAAACTTTTTCTCTCTTCTCTTTTCTCCTTAAGTTAAATTGGAATCAGCAGTTTTTCTTTTTCTTCCCTTTAATCTTAAGGGCCAGCCAAGTAGCATAGTGGATAAAGAGCCAGACCTAGAGACAGAAGGTCCTGGGTTCAAATCGGACCTCGGATACTTCCCAGCTGTGTGACTCTGATAGTTAGATAGAAAACAGCTGTTTTAAATCTCAGCAACAGGACCCTAAAGTCCTGGCTGGAAGAGCTGTTTCTAAATATCCTTTCCCTTAAGGAACAACTTCCTGGATTAGAAAAAAAAAACAAAAACAAAATACCCTGTGGAAAGTTTGTTGCTTTGCCCTGCTCCCCATGTGTTTTGTGAAATTACAAAATATATATATATAAATGAGTACTACATTCTTTGACAATTATATGGCAGCTGAAGAATTAGGGGCATTGAGGAATGCAGGATACCTCCAAATTTTTATATTAATAGGTACTGTCATTTTTATACTCCTCAATACTATATTTAGAGATGCTAAAATAAAAAAAAATTGAGGATAAAATAGAAAAAATGAGGATAAAATAGAAAATATTGAGGATAAAATAGAAAATATTGAGGATAAAATAAAAAATATTGAGGATAAAATAGGAAAAATTGAGGATAAAATGCAAGCCCAATTAGAAGATCTAAAAAGTTTCTTACAGGATCAATTGGCAAATACCCACTCTACCAGAAACAGACCTGTTTCTGAACCTTTGAATGAGGAAATTTCCTTCCCTGAAATAGAGATGGAAAACACCTTCCCTATAGCCCAGTTAACAGACTGCTTCTCTGGTGCAGTGCAAATCTTGACTGAATTTAATCCCCAAAACCCTTCCCCTGCAATCCCAGTTTCTCATGTTCCCTCTCCTACAGAAAACCAAATTCCAACGCAAAGGAGATCTTGCCCTTCTAGAGAAACCTGTCCTTGTCAAACTGACCCACAGGTACAAAATTCAACTAGAGGCCTGTTTCCTCTAAGAGAAGTACCTGAAATAGGACGGAATGGGGATGTGGTGACTTTAAGACATAGGATACCGTTTACTCCCCAAGAAATAAATGAATTTACACAAAATATCCCCACATATGAACAAGATCCTTTTCTAGTAACAAAAAAGATGGGAGACATATTTTTTCAGTATAATCCATCTTACAAAGATGTTGAGAACTTACTACAGGCTTTTTTAAGTGAACGTGAAAAAAATAAAATAATTGCTCATGTCAACAAAACCCGGGGGCGTAATGCAGCACATTGGCCATCTCAGGATCCCAAATGGGACTATAACAATCCTGAGGATTATCTACAACTATACCGTTGTAGAGAGGCCATCCTCATGGCAATGAAGGAATGTGCAGACAGTACAGATAAGTGGATGGAACTGGAAAAAATTAAGCAAAAGGAAGAAGAATCACCTTCCAGATTTATGGATAGAATAATCGAGTTTGGGGACAGATACTTAGATTGGGACCTAACTAAAGAGAGTAGTTTAAGACAAGTTAGAAGGATCTTTGTAAATAACTCTTGCAATGCAATTAAGAATTATTTTAGAACACAATGCCCAAGATGGTCAGATATGGACCTTGAAGAATTGTGAAAAACAGCTATATATGTTTTAAAGGGAAACAAAAAAAAGGAGGAAGAAAATAATGATGACATGGAGGAAATGAAGAAAAAAATAAGATATTTAATAGATAGGATGACTAAATTAGAAAGTGGGCATGATAATGAACCAACGACAATTGCCCCTCTCCAGAAATCCAATTATCAATCCACTACTTACCACTTCTGTGAGAAGAAGGGCCACAAAATGATGGAATGTAGAATCTTTCTTAAGATGTTTGGAAGGAATGCACAGTTTAATAATAGCTTTAGAAATAATAACTATAGAAATGATGATAATGGTTATAGAAACCAGAATTCTAGAAATTATAATAATGACTATGGAAATAACTATAATGAATATAGAAATAAGAACTTTAGAAACCAGAATTATAGAAATAGGAATTGGGAAAATAATGACAATGCTCTAAATGAAGAAAATTATAATGATAATGAACAACAACACTTGGTCTTTCTGCTTCCACTTCTAAACACACGGGTCTCTCAAGATGTAGAGTAAGTGGCTGTGAATGGCTATTCAGCTCTAGGCACGTGCTTTCTTATTTTATATTTTCTTATTTCCTTGATTTCTAATAATCTTTAATAAACCTCTTAAAATATAATACTTTTAGTAGAGAAACTAATTTAACTGTTACAGTTAAGAGTATAAAGACCCAGAAGTTATGTCTTCCAGGAGAAAGCTTTCCATCTATGCTGTTTTCCCAGCCAAAGTCAACATGAATTCTAAATTAATAAATTTCTCTTTTTATTTCTAAGCTAAGTTATGGAGCCTTGCACTCTCATAAAGAGTACCCTTCTTGAACCCATGGGGTTCACCTCAAGCCCCCACAACAAACTCTGGTTAAAACCTAAGTATACCAATGAATACCTATATGGCCCTTGTCAAGTCACATTTTTATTCTATTCCTCAGTTTACTCAGTTTTAAAATTCAGACTATGGCTTCCCTTCTCCAGGCTTAGACTAGATGATCTCAAAGGCCCCTCCAAGGTCATTGTCAACTGTTGCATTTAAAATAGTTGTCTGCCATAAACTGTTGCATTTAAAATAGTTGTCTGCCATAAACTGTGGCAGTTAAAAGAGTGGGAGCCATAAACTGTTATAAATAAAATGGTTGATGTTGTAAACTGTAGTGAGTTAAAATAGTGGAAGATATAAATTATAGTAGATATAAGAGTGGGTGAGTAAATTGTGACCGCAGGAAATATGTTTTCACTACAGTGTTTTGGTTTTTAAATCAAATATAAGGTGGTCACAAGGGAATATATTCCCAATTATGAATATGCCCAAGTCAACTGGCTTTTATAGAGAATTTAATTAATAATACAATGAGTAATCAAAGAAAGAGAGAGAGAGAAAAAAAGTATGAAGGTCCTTAAGCCAACATGGCCTAGACCTGAGTCTTAAGAGAGAGAGAGATCAGTCAGTCAGTCTTTTATCACTCACCACAAGGTCTGTCTAAGCAAGGATTCTAGTGACACCAGGCCAGCTCCATCTCAGCTGACTTCACCAGAGAGAGTTCCAGCCAGAGTCCTCCTCAGAGAGAGATCCAGCCAGAGACTGTTTTAAAGGGCCTCTCTCCAGAGCCTCCAGAGGGACAGAGTCCCCTCAGAGGAGCTCCAGCGAGACCTCCTTAGAGATTGTCCTCCAAGAGCTTCCCTTCTCCAGAGCCTCTCTCAAGAGATTCTTCCCAAGGGATCCTCATCAGAGATCTCTTCCAAAAGGATTCTCTTTCTTATATAGGGGGTTTTCTCCTATGTCACCTCCCCTAAGTTCTTCCATCTACCAATCACTGTAGACGTTTACTAAAGGATAGCCCATTTTGAATCCCCAGCTAAGTCGACTAATCCCCTCAAGAGAAAACCTCTGAGTAAGTTTTCACCTCTTTGCTCCTGGCACCTTTACAAGTTGCCCGACTTTTATAGGTACCTAGCATGCCATTGTATCAATTCTAAAAACAGGCATGGCTCAAAGAACTCCTTGCCTCATTATAAGTATGGGTCTAAGTACTTTCATTGTTTAGCAAGGAGTTTTCTCCCCTAAAGCAGTCTTAAGTAAGGGTGGAGTAGAGGTCCTCCCATTTCTGATCCTGGCGAGTTCACAGTCAAAATGGGGAATGTTCCCAGTAGGGAATTGTTCCAATTGAGAATTCCCCGATTGGGACATTTTTAACATTCACAAGTCTGAGAAATTTCAAGATTTACACTACAACCCATTGCTTCTATGATCACCCTGAACAGAGAAAATAAAGGAATGCCTCATCGAAGCATGAAGTAGAGCTTCAAAGGGCAAGCAGGCCACAATAATTCAAAGGGCAAGTTATTTGACTTCTCTAGTTCTCAGTGTTTAGCTTCAATCTTGGAGATATCTTTTAAAAATCTGTTTGGAAGTACTCCTTCCTTCCTTCCTTCCTTCCTTCCTTCCTTCCTTCCTTCCTTCCTTCCTTCCTTCCTTCCTTCCTTCCTTCCTTCCTTCCTTCCTTCCTTCCTTCCTTCTTTTCTTCCTTCCTTCCTTCCTTCCTTCCTTTCTTTCTTTCTTTCTTTCTTTCTTTCTTTCTTTCTTTCTTTCTTTCTTTCTTTCTTTCTTTCTTTCTTTCTTTCTTTCTTTCTTTCTTTCTTTCTTTCTTTCTTTCTTTCTTTCTTTCTTTCTTTCTTTCTTTCTTTCTTTCTTTCTTTCTTTCTTTCTTTCTTTCTTTCTTTCTTTCTTTCTCCTCATTTACTCAACTCATTTACTAAGGTACTGAGAGTTTTATCAATGAATGGAGGGGGTACTGAAGAACATGTCATCATTTAGTGTGTAAAAGCTGAATTTCAAAATAGTTTCTTCTATAAGGAATTTTAAAATCTTGAAATACTCTTGAGAAAATTATGTTTTAAACAATTCATTTTTTAAAATTGTGTCTCTGCTTTTGCCTTTTGCAGTGGTCTCTTCTTCCTCTAGAACTAAGCATTCGGAGAGCTACTATGTGAATTTAATATAAAAATATTAATATAAATTGTACCCCCTTATTCTGTTTGAAAACCCATTGAAGTGACTGTACTTCAAAAATCGGATCCAAGCACCCAGAAGTTCAAATTAGTAGAACCAATATTTATCTATTCATCTGTTGATTAATAAACATACCTACTGGCCAGGACAAACCTTCCTAGTGAAAGTTGCCCCGAAGTGAAGTTACAGACAGTTTTTCTAGGGTTACACAGGAGTAAGAGGTAAAAAGGTAAAATGAGCTCATACAATGTCGAGGAGGACTTATGGCTTTGAAGTTCACAAAGAGAGTGAAATGTCGCCAGAACGACCAGGGCAAGCAAGCCTTATCAGACACAAGCCAGATGTGCCATTAACCGGGGAGGACAGGACATTCCCCTGCTCCTATACCTGATTAATCCCTTCCTAGAGGGGCCATCCTCTGGTTCTGCTGACCATCTGTTGTTACAGACTGAGAAAGCACATTCCTTAAGCCTGCTGTCTAAGAGGGAGAGTGTGCTCTATTGATGACTACCTTTACCAATGAACAGGGACTTCTTTTTACTTTATTTCATCATTAACCTCGCGCTTACACTGAGCATGCGTACAAAGGCAGGACGCCTGGGGTCTTGTTACTCAAGTGCGACGTGGCTGACTGGGCATGCGAATGGGAGATCCCAGTGTTTGGAAGGGGCTGCTGGAAGTCCCCCTGGGATGGACAGTGTGTCTGAAAGTCAGGACTCCGCCCCAGATGAAGGTTAAAATCTGTCCAATCAGAAAGTCCCAGGAAGAATGGCCACAACTGGCTTTATAAACCAGTCTCTCCAGAAGTCAGGCTCTTTCTCTCGCAGGATTCAAGTCGCTCTCTCTCCCTTCTCTGGGGCATTTCAGGCATCAATTTATCTCAGTGGCTTATCTCACAGCCAGCCAGCCAGCCACTTGAGCCTTTAGTGAAACCAGTTACCTCTCTGGGGCTTAAGCAAAAGCTGCTGGGGTGGGAGCAGCAGGGTAACTCAGTGGATTGAGAGCCAGGTCTAGAGACGGGAGGTCCTAGGTTCAAATCCGACCTCAGACACTTCCCAGCTGTGTGACCCTGGGCAAGTCACTTGACTCCCATTGCCTAGCCCTTACCACTCTTTTTCCTTGGAGCCAATTGACTCCAAGATGGAAGGTAAGGGTTTAAAAAAAAAAAAGAAAAAAAGCTGTTGGGGAGTAGGGTGGCCAGGTGATATTGTTGTCTCTCCACCTGTTACTATGAATTACTACTATTATATTATATGTGTAATTATTATTGATATTATTAATAAATAATTCTAAATTAATATATTGAGTCTCCAGAGAATTTTTAGTATTACATGATCAAGTCAATCAACAAACATTTTATTAAATACCTTTTGTGTCCAGGCAATGTCCAAAATGCTAGAGATATAAAAACAACAGATGAAACAATCTCAGCTTACAAGAAGTTCTAATAAGGGAAGCAGTAAAGAAATATTTAAGTATATAAGGCAAATAGGGTATGCAGCAGCTAGAGGGTGAGACTTGAAGTCAGGGAGACCTGAGTTTGAATCCTGCCTCAGACACTTGCCAAGTCATTCACTCTTTTTTCAGTCTCAGTTTCCTCATCTGTAAAATGAAAATAATACTGGTGCTCTTGATGGATTGTGAGGATTAGATTATATAACATGTGGAAACCTTTGCTCAAGTACTATGTAAATGTTAGTTATAATAACATTTATCATGTTATATCACATCATATTTTAACATATTGTATAATATTCTTATGTTGAACTATTATAATAGTTCAATATAATTTGGGAAGAAGGTAATTAGCAGCTGAAGAGGCAGCTAGATGGTACAGCGGATAGGGTGCCTTGTAAGAAATCAGGAAGACTAATCTCGAGTTCAAATCTAACCTCAGACATTTGCTATTTGTGTGACCCTGGGTGAGTCACTTTACACTGTTGGTCTCAGTTTCCTCATATGCAAAATGAGCTGGAGAAGGAAATGGCAAACCACTCCAGTCCCAAGAAGATACCAAATGGGGTCATGAAGAGTCTGCATGCAGGAGATCAAAAAGCTTCATAAAGAAGGTAGTACTTTATGTAGTATGGGGATTCAGTGAGATAGAGGAGGTAAGGAAACATATTTCAGGCATAAAGGAAGTCAGTATAAAGGCAAAGATATGTAAAATAGAGGATTGTTTGTGAGAAACAGGGAGTCCCAATTTGGCCAGTGTCACATAGGTCTGCGTTGTCATAGGATTAAACAGTCTGATAACTTCTTTTTTTGGCCTTTCTTTGCATTCCCAGAGCTCAGCACAGTTCCTGGCACATGATAAGCATTTAATAAATGGTTGTTGACTGACTGACAACTAATTCATTTGACTGAAGAGATAGAGGAAACTCTCTTTGAAAATTTTTTCAATAACCCTTACTTCTATCTTGAAATGGAGTGCAGAAAAATAATAAGGACTAGGCAAATGGAATTAAGTGACTTGCCCAGGATCACACAGGAAGTACTTGAGGTCAAATTTGAACCCAGGTCCTTCTGATTCCAGGCTTAGCACTCTATCCACTGTGCGATTTAATTGCCACGGAACTATCATTTAGTAAGCATCTACTATGTGCCATATCCTATGCCAAGGGCTTTACCAAAACAATCTCATTTGCAGGAGATGTGTGAGGGGTTTTAAAAAAGAGCCTGAGTAGGGATGTGTATTTCCAAGGAAGTACCAGAGCCCACACAGGAGAGTATTGGGAAATAAATGGACCCTTTCACTAGTCAGTCATCAATCATTTACTATGTGCCAGGCACTGTGCTAAGGCCTTGAGCATATACAGAAAGCCCTCTCCTCACCAAAAAACAAAACAAACAAAAAAAATCTAACCCCCAAACAAGCAAACAAAAGAGACCCTTCACTCAGGAATCTCCCACCACCACTAAATTTGTTCAGCAAAGATAGCCTCTGCCTACTCAAGACAAGCTGCCTGAGAACCTTGATCAGGAGGGCTTCTGAAGACAGCATGAAAAGGTTTAACAAACACAAAACATGTGATGAGCTTCTCATTTTTTGGCCTGTGGGCAGAATACACACTCAATGAAACTATGAGCTATTCCAGATCTTTATGGTTTTCGTGAATCATTTCTCCCAAAATAGGAAGCCACAGGCCAGCAGGTGGAAAGACATTGTAATCCCAAAGGATGATTGAAAGGTTGGGATTCATCACGAAACTTTAAAGTGAGAAGTGACTAACTGAAGCAAGATTTCCTTCCCAGCATACTCCACAAGAGGGATCATCCGGGGTTTTGTTTGAAGACGTCCAATGAGGAGGAAGTGAGCACATCTGATTCCCCTTGGGGATAGCATCCTTAAAAAGTCAGCAGGACTTTATTCAACACTTAAATGTAGTCTATGTGCTTCAAACTTGGGGACACAAAGAAAAACAAAATCAGGCTCCCTGCCCTTAACAAGCTTACATTCTAATCAGAGAGACAACATGCCAATAACTATGTATGTCCAAGATATATATATATACGTCCAATGGAAGTGGAAGTCATCTCAGAAGGGAGGCACTAGCACTGAGGCAGGACTGGGGAAGAGCTCTTGTAGAAATCAAGGTTTGAGCAGTCTTGAGGGGGAGAGACAGAAGAGGAGAGGCAGAACTTTTCAGGCTTAGCAACAATAGTCAGTGAAAAAGCACAGTCAGGAGACACAGTTTTGGGTTGGGGAAAGGTAAATAGGCCAATGTTGCTAGATATGAGTAAAATAGATTCTGTATTTTATTCTAGGCACAATAATGAACTGAATTTGCTGAAACATTTGAAATTCTTGAGAAGCAATATTTCTTCATTTTAAGCTAATTTATTTTAATCGACTGCTCAAGACAATCTAAACTGGTCTGTTGACTCTTTCCACAATCCAAATGGGCAGCAAAGAGAATGAGTCAGGCAAAAGAACAGGGCAAAAGACTCTGACCCCCTCTCATTTTTTTTTACTACTTATTTACTACTTGTGATCTCATCATTCAATCCCTCACCTGGTCATCTTTGATTGGTAAATAGCCACTGAGGAGGTAGTCTTAAAGACCCCAATTCCTCCCTCATTATTTCATTTCAAGAAGAAGCAGGTCTCTGTCCATAGAATAAATACTCCCTGATAGATCTTGGGACCAAAGCCTCCCTCTCCATAAGCCCACCCTGAGACTAATGCACCCCCTTCTCCCTTCTCCCAGCACCTGCCCAAGCCTGGGACAGAAACTGCCACAATAGTAAAACTTGGCAAGACACCAAGATATCCCTGTCAGACTCAGACAAATGACTTCCTGCATCATTGACCATCAGGCCTGAGAACTTCCCATCCCCATGAGACCAAGGTCCCAAACCCCTTTAAGGCCATCTAATAAGCTTCACCCAAGTACCCCAACTTTGCCCAATAGAGACAATCTCGATTACCTGATCCCAGACCACCACCCTATAAAAGATTCCCCCCTTCCCCACTCAAGTGTGGTCCCCTAGCCATATGCCCCCCTTGTTCTCCCTTCCTCCCCACCTTCCTTTCCCACAATAAAGCCTCCTTATATCACTCAAACTCTCCATCTGGCACTCCCTCCCCCACTTCCCCATCCCAACAACATGTGGACAAAACTGTAGAGAATACTCTTAATCAGGGCTCACCAGGGCTCTCGGCTCCACCCTTAATCCTGTTATCCTTCTAAAATTTAAACCAAAGAAGGGAGGACCCAACCTATTTCATAATCTGGGGGAGAAATTGTTTCAGCTTGACCTTAGAATCAAGCTGTTCTTAGGAGGAGGCTAAAGGGGAAATTATTCCACAAAGTAACCCAATTTAATATTAATTTCACACATTGCTGAATAGTTGAAATAACATGGTCAGACCTTTGCTTTGGCATGATTAGATCTCTCACTAATTAGCACTGGTTATGCCTTCTGAGAGAAGGCAGAACAAGACTATTTCTTATCCCAGGTATCTTGTCCCACCTTGGTCTTCAAGTCATGTTTGGTCATAAGTTGTTTCTTAACTCTTTGTGAGCCTGTTTAGATATTAGAGTGATTTCACATTTCCTTTTCCAGCTCATTTTACATATGAGGAAACAAAGGCATACCCAAGGTCACATACTTAGTAAGTGTTTGACACCAGATTTAAATATAAGGAGATGAGTCTTCTTGACTCCAGGCCCAACTCTCTATCCTATGCTCCATCTTGCTCCTCTTGGTCTTAGAATCTCAGAATTTCTGAGCTGAAAGGGAACTGAGAGGTTTTTCTAGTCCAACCTATACAAGATTCTTCTCTAAAACATCCCTGACTTATGAGAAAGAATGGTATCCACATCCAGAGAAAGAACTGTGGGAGTAGAAAAGCAGAAGAAAAACATGTGATTGATCACATAGCTCAATGGGGATATGATTGGGGATTTTGACATTAAGCGATCACTCTATTACAAATAGTAATGATGTAGAAATAGATTTGGAATAATGATACATGCAAAACTCAGTGGAATGGCTCCTGGGCTCCAGGAGGGGGGAGGTAAGAGGGGAGAGAAGGAATATGAATCATGTAACTATGGAAAAATATTCTAAATTATTTAAATAAATACTTTTTTAAGAATAAAAAAATAAAACATCCTTGACAAGTGGTCATCCAGACTTTGCTTGAAGTCTTCCATTACCTCTAGGATAAAATCAAACTTCCTCTGCTTGAGATCCAGAGTCAATTGAGCAGATTTCAGTGTTTTGATTTCTTCCTCTTTCTTAAAACATCTCCACCACAGTTGCATAGTCACATTTTGTTTTTGGTTGGTAGTAACTCCACCCTCTCTCTCTCTCTCTCTTCTCTCATGACTGTGGCTTGAGTTAGCTCCCTTTTTACTCTAGTTTTTTTTTTTAGTTATTATCAAATAATCTTAATAAATATAATACTTGGAGTATTGGATATTAATTTTAAAATCTACATTTTTGGCTAACATGTCAGGATAGAATTCTCAACATTTTTTTAAGACTGAGGAAAGAATACAGTAGATAAATTTTGCAAGCTGCATCATTTTTCCTGCTGCCTCTCTTGCTGCTGCTGTTGCTGTTCACAAGCTAATGCAGTTCAACCCATTGCTGCCTGCTCCCACTTCCCCAACTGTCCTACTGCTGAGGTGCACTGGGAAGTCTGAGAGGTGTTTGGAAGCACCTTTTTGCTTGGTCCTACACAGAGGGTGATGTATAAACCCTTTCACCCCCTCTTACCCACACCCAACATGGGTTTCCAGCCTGTCCTAGCCATTTTTCAGTGGGAAACACATTGTAGAGAAGCAAACTCATGCTATTCAGCCACAACCCCCTTCTAGTTTTCAAGCAGATTATTTTTTTAAAAGCTGACTCTGGGCTGCTATTGAGAGCTTTTCACAGGGAGAGCAGGTAGCCCAAATCAGTGGATTTGAAGCTGAAGATTTTGGATGCCCCTAGGGAGGAGGTGAAAGAACAATACTTTTCTGAGCCTCCTAGCTAATTCCTAACCTCCAAATCAGGGTCTTTTGTTTTTCTGTAAACAAAACCCATTGACCTTTATTTGAGGAGTAAACATGTTATAAAGTAGGGCCTTGTTTCTTGCCTATCTCAAACAGCTCCCATTCTGGGGGAGCAGTACAGAGCTAGCACAGCTCAAAGTTTTGGAGTGTCTTTTCTTACTACTGTTCCTTGGGGATTTTGTGCTGATTGGATAACCTGCAGTTGAGATCTTGACTAATATTAAGATTCAGATGGGAGGTTTATGTTACATCCCTTCACTATTCTGGCTTGCCTAGCCTCTGAAGCAAACCCACTATGGGATTTGTCCACACTTTGCTCAGTATGGGTATAGGAAATCCCAGAGGTGTGACAAAAGGAATTTGAATGGATGATAATACTGGGGAGGGGAAGGAACCTTAAGGAGATATGGAAATTTATTAATGTTAACCTTTTGAGTTTTGTTTCCCCTCCATAATAGTGAAGAAGTCTATTGGAATTAGAGAAAAGGGTTTTTTAATTCACTGCCTGTACCCTGTCAATGCTTATTGCATTTTGCTGATTGCTTTTGTAAAAATGGAGACTTGAATCCAGGACTTCAATCCCCAGAATTCCTTGCTCCACTTCACCAGAATGCCTTGTAACCTCACCTGGGCCGAGAGTGAGATGGGGTATTTAACCTGGTTGTAAAAAGGCTCTGCTCTCTTTCCTATTTCTGCTTGGGATCAGACGTGGCTCTCCACCTAGCAGGCAAGATGTGAGTGGTCGTGAATAGGCTCTTTGGGCCTAGACACGTGCCTCTCTTACTTGTATTTTCTTTATATTTTAATCTTCAATAAACCTCTAAAAAATAATACTCCTTGCAGAGAGAAACTAATTTCTACCTGCCTTAGTTTCCATAAATTTTAATCTTAACACTTTAAAGTTTAATTTTCTTTTAAATTCATATATTAATCTAGCCAATATCTTTCTGTTATAGTGAATCATTTTAAATTACTGTATTTTGGTTATTAGATATATTCTGTTACATAATTAAAAAAAATTTTTTTTATGAAAACCCTTACCTTCCTTCTTAGAATCAATACTGTGTTTTGGTTCCAAGGCAGAAGAGTGGTAAGGTCTAGGCAATGGGGGTTAAGTGATTTTCCCAGGGTCACACAGCTGGGAAGTGTCTGAGGCCAGATTTGAACCTAGGACTTCCTGTGTCTAGGCCTGGCTCTCAATCCACTGAGCAACCCAGCCCGGGCACCTTTCTTTTATGACTGTATTGAACAAAATATCATTGTAAAAGCCCATGGTCATATTGCGCAAACTCTCTTTAGTGGCAAAACAATAACTCCTATATATGCTGAATTTGTCACCTAATCCATTGATGTCACATATTGCTTATATAGCCTTTTGTTCCTTTTTGCCTTTGTTAATTGTCACATAGATGATGAGGGACAGACTCCCTCAAAACTGGTTACAACCTTTGGAAAATTTAATGAACTTAGAATTTAAATTAATTCTAAGTGGTCTTCAGAATTTTAGATATCTAGTAACTTCTATATGATATAGTTTTATATATAAATATAAAGGAATGTTGAATTAAAGGTAGAGAAAAAAATAGTTCCTGCAACAAAAGTTTTATATAAAGGATGAAGTCAAAGTAGCTTCAGCATAACTTTTAAACTCTAGTTTAATCTACTTCTACCAGAATGACCTTGATTCTTGATGATTTTTTAGACCCCAAAGATTTTTATTAGTAGTACCGAGGTTTGTGTTTTTTCTGGGCTCTTCTGATAAATTTTTGGAATGATGACAATAACAGACTTTGTTAAAAATATCTTTGCCAAAGTTGAAAGAATTACTACATCTATAGAATTTGTGACAAGTATCCATTAGTTCATGGGTTTTTTAAATGTCACACAGCAAGTGGCTATATACAGCAACTCATGTGAATCCTATGTAATAGTGGGTTTGTTTGCTATTGTCATTAACTGGGCTATTATGAATTTTGGGAATTTTGGTATTTCTTTAAATGTGCATTATATACTGTATTACTGTTTTATAAAACTATTACTTTGTGAAAATCATTTACACTCACACAGTGGTTCATAGACAAGTTAAAAAGGAAATGGATCTCATTTGGGGTGAGAAACCTTTCTATTCGACCTTTCTCTGGCTGACACAGTGTGTCACTGATTATAAGCTATATATTTCTTTTTTTTTTTTTTTAATTTTTATTTGGTCATTTCCAAACATTATTCATTGGAAACAAAGATCATTTTCTTTTCTTCCCTCCCCCCCTCCCACCACCTCTCCCATAGTTCATGCACAATTCCACTGGGTATCACATGTGTTCTTGATTCAAACCCATTTCCATGTTGTTGGTATTTGCATTAGAGTGTTCATTTAGACTCTCTCCTCAGTCATATCTCCTCCACCCCTGTAGTCAAGCAGTTGCTTTTCATCGGTGTTTTTACTCCCACAGTTTATCCTCTGCTTGTGGATAGTGTATTTTAGATCCCTGCAGATTGTTCAGGGACACTGCATTGCCACTAATGGAGAAATCCATTACCTTCGATTGTACCACAATGTATCAGTCTCTGTGTACAATGTTTTCCTGGTTCTGCTCCTTTCATTCTGCATCACTTCCTGGAAGTTGTTCCAGTCTCCATGGAATTCCTCCACTTTATTATTCCTTTTAGCCCAATAGTATTCCATCACCAACATATACCACAATTTGTTCAGCCATTCCCCAATTGAAGGGCATCCCCTCATTTTCCAATTTTTGGCCACCACAAAGAGCGCAGCTATGAATATTCTTGTACAAGTCTTTTTCCTTATTATCTCTTTGGGGTACAAGCCCAGTAGTGCTATGGCTGGATCAAAGGGTAGATATTCTTTTGTCGCCCTTTGGGCATAGTTCCAAATTGCCCTCCAGAATGGTTGGATCAGTTCACAACTCCACCAGCAATGAATTAGTGTCCCTACTTTGCCACATCCCCTCTAGCATTCATTACTTTCCATAGCTGTTATGTTAGCCAATCTGCTAGGTGTGAGGTGATACCTCAGAAATGTTTTGATTTGCATCTCTCTGATTATAAGAGATGCAGAACACTTTTTCATGTGCTTGTTAATAGTTTTGATTTCTTTGGCTGAGAACTGCCTGTTCATGTCCCTTGCCCATTTATCAATTGGAGAATGGTTTGATTTTTTGTACAATTGATTTAGCTCTTTGTAAATTTGAGTAATTAAACCTTTGTCAGAGGTTTTTATGAAGATTGTTTCCCAATTTGTTGCTACCCTTCTGATTTTAGTTACATTGGTTTTGTTTGTACAAAAACCTTTTAATTTGATGTAGTCAAAATTATTTATTTTACATTTTGTGGCTCTTTCTACGTCTTGCTTGGTTTTAAAATCTTTCCCTTCCCAAAGGTCTGACATGTATACTATTCTGTGTTCACCTAATTTACTTATAGTTTCCTTCTTTATGTTCAAGTCATTCACCCGTTCTGAATTTATCTTGGTGTAGGGTGTGAGGTGTTGATCCAGACCTAATCTCTCCCACACTGTCTTCCAATTTTCCCAGCAGTTTTTATCAAATAATGGATTTTTGTCCCAAAAGCTGGGGTCTTTGGGTTTGTCATAAACTGTCTTGCTGAGATCATTTACGCCAAGTCTATTCCACTGATCCTCCTTTCTGTCTCTTAGCCAATACCAAATTGTTTTGATGACCACTGCTTTATAGTATAGTTTGAGATCTGGGACTGCAAGTCCTCCTTCCTTTGCATTTTTTTTCTTGATTTCCCTGGATATCCTTGATCTTTTGTTCTTCCAAATGAACTTAGTTATGGTTTTTTCTAATTCAGTAAAGAAGTTTTTTGGTAGTTCAATGGGTATGGCACTAAATAAGTAAATTAATTTGGGTAGGATTGTCATTTTTATTATGTTAGCTCGTCCCACCCATGAGCAATCAATGTTTTTCCAATTGTTTAGATCTAGTTTTAGCTGTGTGGAAAGTGTTTTGTAGTTGTGTTCATATAGTTCCTGTGTTTGTCTTGGCAGATAGATTCCTAAGTATTTTATATTGTCTAGGGTGATTTTGAATGATATTTTGCTTTCTAATTCTTGCTGCTGAAATGGGTTAGAGATATATAGAAATGCTGATGACTTATGCGGGTTTATTTTGTATCCTGCAACTTTGCTAAAGTTGTTGATTATTTCGAGTAACTTTTTGGTTGATTCTCTAGGATTCCTTAAGTAAACCATCACAAAACCATCATCTGCAAAGAGTGATAGCTTGGTCTCCTCATTGCCAATTTTAATACCTTCAATTTCTTTTTCTTCTCTAATTGCTACTGCTAGTGTTTCTAGTACAATGTTAAATAATAGAGGTGATAATGGGCATACTTGTTTTACTCCTGATCTTATTGGAAAGGCTTCTAGTATATCCCCATTGCAGATGATGTTTGCTGATGGTTTTAGATAATACTGTTTATTATTTTTAGGAAAGGCCCTTCTATTCCTATACTTTCTAGTGTTTTCAATAGGAATGGGTGTTATATTTTGTCAAAGGCTTTTTCTGCATCTATTGAGATAATCATGTGATTTTTGTCAGTTTACTTGTTAATATGGTCAATTATGTGGATGGTTTTCCTAATATTGAACCATTCTTGCATTCTTGGTATGAATCCTACCTGGTCATAGTGAATAACCCTCGTGATCACTTGCTAGAATCTTTTTGCTACTATTCTATTTAAGATTTTTGCATCTATATTCATTAGGGAGATTGGTCTATAGTTTTCTTTCTCTGTTTTTGACCTGCCTGGCTTTGGGATCAGTACCTATATTTCTTATTTTTAAAACATGTTTAAAAATTATCTTTCTTCCTGGTATGTGCAATCAGTATTTGAATTTTATTATTTTTTCTTTCTCTCCTTTTTTGAACTCAAAGCACATGTTACCAGTATCAAACAGTTTTTTGATTTCACAGTAACATAAGTTTTAAAATGTCCATTAACCTTAATGTTAATGCATACTCTAAAAGCTTTAGACTATAGAACTAATGCCATTTATTGTTTAAAATTATGGGACTTTGCTTAATGATTCTATGTGATTCTAGGAGAAAGGAACACAGAAAGAGCCACTTCACAGTGCCAAAAGAAGTACATAACAAAGCTAATAGTGCCAGTTGAGTACAAGGACAAAGAGACCAACCAATCCCAGTGGAAATTGATGAAATTCTGAGTCATGACAAGAGGACTTGAACTTGGTTGGGGCTTGAGGTTGTGGCTGTTTTGACATATGTCAGAAGCAGGTCTTCCCTATCCCACATTCTTTCAAATATCTCACTTTGGCTGCCATCCTGGCTCTAGTATCCCTGAGAGAAAAGGTAAAATCAGACCAAGAAATGCTATTTCCCAATTTGCTGCTGAAATCTAGTCCCTTTTCTATCTTTCATATTGTGAAAAACTTTCTGTAGTCCTGGCTACTGATTGGGTAAGTATATAATTACTTAAATCACTTTAATTGGGCCCTAATTCAAGGACCTGTTATAGCTTTATTTTTTCATTACTTGGATTTTTTAGGCTTAAGACTTTGATATTTTATATATCACCCAGAAGTTACTTTTTTCTCTTTTTTTAATGTTTTTGATTTTCTTTTGCCAATTGATTCATATATCTCATAACTCAGCCACGTATCCCTGAGTGATCCCTGTATTTATTATTATTCTCCTCAGGGTGGAGGACTGTGAATAACTATGTTATTGTTGTGAACTTTGATTTGAATTTGAGCCTAATTTACAACAAGAGACTACCTCCCAGAATCTAGAAAGCAAGCTTTTTGGAGAAGGCACCACAAAGATACCTGCAGAGATCACACACTGTACCAGAAGATCCAGAGTGAACTTTGAATTGTGTTAAATTTGAACTTTGGGGATTGAATGCATTTATTTTGTATGTATACTTTTATGCCAAAGGGGACTGTCCCCTCATTGTTTTTTTTTAATGTACCTAGCAATCATTGGTTTTGCTCTCTTTTCCTTTTATCCCCAAATTATTACAATTTATAAGTTGATTATGTTTAAAATGATCCCTTTGGGGGGGGGATGTATAAGTGGAAATTTTCTACCTTTGAACTATTTTCCCCAGAATTCCTTTTGTATTTCCCAGGATTCCTCTCCTCTCTCTACCTTGTTGCGTGGTCATGTTCTGTATATAGTGGGTGGTAACTCCACCATCCCCCTCTTCTTTTGCAACTGTGGCTTGAGTTAGCTTCCTTTTTACTCCAGTTTTTTTAAAGTTTAGTCATTATTAATAAATCTTATAAATATACTACTTGGAGTATTGGATATTAATTTTAAAGTCTACATTTTCCTATTATCAAACTTAAATATGCTTCATCTTGGTTTTTATCTATTGCTCTATGCTTTAGAGCCAAGCCGAACTCATAAATATCCTTTTTTTTTAAACCCTTACCTTCCGTCTTGGAGTCAATACTGTGTATTGGCTCCAAGGCAGAAAAGTGGTAAGGGCTAGGCAATGGGGGTCAAGTGACTTGCCCAGGGTCACACAGCTGGGAAGTGTCTGAGGCCAGATTTGAACCTAGGACCTCCCCTCTCTAGGCCTGACTCTCAATCCACTGAGCCACCCGGCTGCCTACTATTTTTTTTTTTAAAGAAACCTGGTTCCAGAATTGAACATAATTTTTCAGATATTATCTGACCAGTGAGGAATAGAATGACTTGAACCATCAGTGTTTTAGAGCATTACAAAGTTAATTTTTCATCACTTATTCCATGGTTGCCTCAGGCACTGTGAATAATTGGAGGCTCACTGAACATTTTTCACTTTCATCACATTTTCAGTGGAAGAAGTGCTGGATAGAATCAGAAGACCTGGGTTCTAAATCTGGTTTTGCTATTTCTTATCAATGTGATCTTGATGAAGGCCCTTAACTTCTCTAGTCTTCTATATCCTCCTCTATAAAATGAGATGGTTAAATTCTAAGGTACCTTCAGGTTCTAGTGCTAAGATCTTTAAAGAGATTATCCTTTCCCTACTTGATTGTCCTATAAGGGAGTGGTCATGTCTCTCCAATACATCATCTTTCTGCTTCTCTCATTTAGACTAATATCTTCAGTTCTTTCTACCATTCCTCATATGGCATGATCTTAACATAGTTCTTCACATAGAAAAAGTCTAAGAAATGTTTTTCATTTATTTAATCATCTTTTATCATCTTGGGTTTCCTCTTTTGGATGCGGTATATACATATTAATATAGCATATTAATTCATCATCATCATCATTATTACTATCACTAGTATTTATATAGCACTTTAAATTTTGCAAATCATTTAATAAAATTTTATTACATTTAATTCTCACAACAACCCTAGGAGGTAGGTGCTATTATCTTCATTTTAGAAACAGAGGTTAAGTGACTTGTTCAGGATTAAATAGTTGATAAGTTTCTAAGCAGGATTGAACTCATGTCTTCCTGATTCCATGTTCAGTGCCTTAGCCACTGTAGCAGAATGCATTTTCCCATGGGGTCAATGTTATAAAAGTAGACGAGGGTCCCAGGTTAGCCCACTAAAGTTCAATAGAACACAAGAAACATGTATAAAGTACTTACTGTGTGTGTACCACTGTACAACTGATAACAGCTAATATTATTGTTCCATAAGAAATGAATGAATGGGAAGAATTCAGAAAAAGTTTGGAAGATATAAGCTTATCAGAGAAAAGCAAGGAGAACCCTGGGAACAATTATGATGACTCCAATGGATTTGGAGCCCCTTGAGAGCTGGGGCTGGTTTTTGTGTTTCTTTGTATTCTTAGCCAGCACTCAGCACAATGTCTGGCACAAAATAGGTACTTAATACATATTTGTTGACTTGACTACAACAATGAAAAGGACAAATAATAACATTCTAATCCAGGCAATGACTAAGCTTGACTTTAGAGAACTGATTGGTGTACAATTATCTTCTTTAAGCAAAGAGGTGATCCCCCTAGATGCTAAATGAATCATACCTTAATGGACATGGCCAATATGTTTGCTTATTTTACTTAGGGATGCTCTTTTGTTATGGAAGCAGTTGCTATGGGGAGAAGAGTGACTTTAGGAAGGAATAGGGATTTAATATAAAATGTATCAATAAAACATCTTTTAAAAAGTTAATATCTACACAGTAACAACAATGGTGTATGATGATCAACTGAATGGATTAATTATTATCAACAATGCCAGGATCCAGGACAATCCCAAGGAACTCATGATAAATAAAGCTAACCACCACCATAGAAGAACGAGGTCTGAATGCAGATTGAAGCATACCATTCTTCACTTTATTTCCCCCATGAATTTTTCTCTAATGTAAGTGATGTGTCATTTCACAAATGCCAAAAATGGAAATATATATTGTAAGCTAACACATGTTCAATCTATTTCAAATTACCTGTTATGTTGGGGTTGGGAGATAGAAGGAGAGGACTGTGACAATGTCAGAAAGTGTACATTAAAAATTATACTAATATGAAATCTTTGAAAAAATTAATTTTTAAAAGTTACAATGTCTAAAAAATTCATTTCCTTGTGACCAGTGCTACTTACACTTGCTGATCATCAATTCACTTCCAACTCTAAATCTATGATCCAATGGTCTTCTTTTTTTTTTTTAATTTTAAAAACCTTACCTTCCATTTTGGAATCAATACTGTGTATTTCTTCCAAGACAGAAGAGTGTTATGAGCTAGGCAATGGAGGTCAATTGACTTGCCCAGGGTCACAAAGCTGGGTAGTGTCTGAGTCCAGATTTGAACCTAGGACCTCATGTCTCTAGGCCTGGCTCTCAATCTACTAAGCCACCCAGCTGCTTCTCCTATGGTCTTCTTTAAAAGGATCTCAGTCAGTAGACACACAGTGGTTTTCTATCAACACTTGACACTTTTCCATCCTGGCAAGATTTGCCTACACTTGTACTGGAGGGCGAGGCATGAAAAGAGGACTTTACTGGCCAGTTTTCACATAACATTTCTAAAATGTATATAAAATAAAATAGATTTTTTGGGGTGTTTTTTTCCCCTGCTATCAGTATATATTTGTTTTGGATTTCCCCCCTTATTTGAAGTTGCAAAGAAAAACAGGATTTTATTTTCTATACTGTGTAAAAAGGATGTCATTTGCCAGAGAGAGCAATGTAACATATTGACTTTAGCAATGGCTAGGTGATAAAACCCCATCCCTTGGCATCTTTCATCATATGTGGGTTTTATTTTTATAACATTAATAAGTGGAACACTGCACTCCTTTATTGCTATCATGGTTTTCAATCTCTGAATCATCCATCTTTCCCTAGTGCTGACTGTAAACTACAATACGTGTGTGTGTGTGTGTGTGATTAAAGGAAACTCTGGGTGGCTCAGTGGCTTGAGAATCAGGCCTAGAGACAGGAGGTCCTAGGTTCAAATCTGACCATTGACTCCAAGACAGAAAGTAAAGGTTGTTTTTTTTTTTTAAAGAAAACTCTAAAGGAGTTTATGGGCAAGGTTTCCAACAAACTATTTAAAAAAAACCCAACAACCCTTTACCTTCTGTCTTAAAATCAATATCGACTTCCGGGTAATCATGGCTGCAATCTAGACTCCACACACTTCCTCTCCCCGGCACCGAACGAAATAGACTACATCAAAGGAGCATAAAATCACCTTTGGAGGAACAGAAGGACTCCCTAGTACCCCACAGAGGCAAAGGTACGTGGGGCTTGAACATTTCCACACTAAAATAAGAAGGAAAAGCTTGCACAGAAAAGTGAACTGAGCCGCCCTTCCCCCACCCCACCTCCCCCACTAAACCAGAGTGAGCTACCTGAGCGCTCACTGGGACAGCGAGTGAGAGGGGAGCGTCTCTGTCTGGGGGGGCACTCCAGGGTCCTTGGGATCTGGGGACTGCCAGGAAAAAACGTCTCAGGGCGCTTTCACTGGAGAATCCAGCAGACCTGGACTTGGGGCGGGCTGCGCTGAACAACGCGCGCTGATTATCTGGGCGGAGCTGAATACCTGGGCTCGGAGGCTGGGAAGAACTAGTCTGAAGCAACCTAAATTCACAGAAAAACCGCTCTTATAACCCAGACCCCAGACCAAAAAGGAAAGGGAAATAAAACCACCAAAGGGATGGCTCACATGGCCCAAAATCAAGCCTCCAGGAAGAAAGGGAAAAAAGTGACTATTGAAAACTTTTATGGTGGAAGTACCCAAGGAAAAGAGGAGAATGAGGAGGAAATCCAAAAAAATTCAGAACACGCCTCCCAAAATGGAAACTATCAACAAGCTCTGGAAGATCTCAAACTGGAACTTATCCAAAAGATGGAAACCTTCTGGAAAGAAAAATGGGAGAAAGAGATCAGCTGTCTGACAGATAAGACTGCTCAATTGGAAAAAGAACTCGAAGCATCCAATAGAAGGGCAGACAAGGCTGAAAAGCAAATCCAGTCCCTAACGACCAGAATTAAGCACCTCGAAGAAAGTGAGATGATAAAACAGCAAGAATCAATAAAGCAAACCCAAATAATTAATGAATTGGAAGAAAACATAAAATATCTCACTGAGAAGGTCACGGACCTGGAGAACAGAGGAAGACGAGAAAATCTCCGTATCATCGGTCTCCCAGAAAAACCAGAGGTAAACAACAAATTGGATATTATTCTAGAGGAGATTATAAAAGAAAATTGCCCCCACGTTCTGGAGCAAGGGGGCAAAATAGAAATAGAAAGGATTCATAGAACACCTTCTATACTAAATCCCCAAAAGACAACGCCTAGGAATGTAATTGCCAAATTCAAGAGCTTCCAAGTAAAGGAGTAAATCCTACAAGAAGCCAAGAAGAAGAGCTTCAGATATAAGGGGGCTCCCATAAGGATCACACACAACTTAGCGGCTAATACACTAAGAGACCGTAAAGCATGGAACACGATATTTAGAAAGGCAAGAGAGCTGGGTCTCCAACCAAGAATCAACTACCCAGCAAAACTGACTATATACTTCCAGGGGAAAGTATGGGCATTCAACAAAATAGAAGATTTCCAAGCATTTGCTAAGAAAAGACCAGAGCTCTGTGGAAAGTTCGATATCCAAGCACAGAAAGCAAGAGAAACATGAAAAGGTAAATATGAAAGAAAGGGAAAAGGAGATAAATCTTATCTTTCTCTTTAAGTCAAACTCTCTTCTATAAGGACTACATTTACATCTAATTATATATATTAATATGTGGGGAAAATGTTTTGTGTAACTCTCATAAATTGTATCATCATAAGAGTAGTTAGAAGAAACATGCATAGGGAAAGATTGGGGAATTAAGAAGATTTGGGGAAAGTTGGGGCAAAAAAAGGAAAAGGGAGGGGGGAACCGTGATAATACTAAGATTAACTTCAAGAAATAGGGGGGGAATCAATAGAATAAACTTTCCCATATAAAGATACACATGGGAAGGGGAGGGGAAGAACTCTCATATGAGAAGGAGAGGAAGAGAGCGTGAAGTGGAATTACTTAAACCTTACTCTCAGTGAAATCAAATCTGAGAGGGAAGAACATCTAGATCCAGTGGGATCCTGAATTCTATCTTATCCATTAGGGCAAGAAAGAAAGGAAAATTAAGGAGGGGGAGGGGGGAGGGAGTACAAAAAGGGAGGGAAGGAGAGGGGGGAGGGGAAGGGAGCATAAAAAGGGAGGGGCTAGAAAGGGAAGCATCTCAAGGGAGGGGACTAGGGGGACTGACCTAAAGTAAATCACTGGTTCAAAAGGAGAAAGCTAAAGAAGAAAGGTCAGAACTAGGGGAAGACATCAAAATGCCAGCGAATCCACAAATAACAATCATAACTTTGAACGTGAATGGGATGAACTCACCCATAAAACGCAGACAAATAGCAGATTGGATTAGAACACAAAACCCTACCATATGTTGTCTTCAAGAAACACATATGAGACGGGTTGACACTCACAAGGTTAGAATTAAAGGTTGGAGTAAGACCTTTTGGGCCTCAACCGATAGAAAGAAGGCAGGAGTTGCAATCATGATATCTGACAAAGCCAAAGTACAAATAGACCTGATCAAAAGGGACAGGGAAGGTAAATATATTCTGCTAAAAGGAAGTATAGACAATGAGGAAATATCACTAATCAACATGTATGCACCAAATGGTATAGCATCCAAATTTTTAATAGAGAAACTAGGAGAATTGAAGGAGGAATTAGACAGTAAAACCATATTAGTGGGAGACTTGAACCAACCACTATCAAATTTAGATAAATCAAATCAAAAAATAAATAAGAAAGAGGTAAAAGAGGTGAATGAAATCTTAGAAAAATTAGAATTAATAGACATATGGAGAAAAATAAATAGGGACAAAAAAGAATACACCTTCTTTTCAGCACCACATGGCACATTCACAAAAATAGATCATACACTAGGTCATAGAAACATGGCACTTAAATGCAGAAAAGCAGAAATATTAACTGCAGCCTTTTCAGATCACAAGGCAATTAAAATATTGATCGGCAAGGGTACATGGAGACCCAAATCAAAAATTAATTGGAAATTAAATAACATGATACTCCAAAATCGGATAGTTAGAGAAGAAATCATAGAAACAATTAACAATTTCGTTGAAGAAAATGACAACGGCGAAACATCCTTTCAAACCTTATGGGATGCAGCCAAGGCAGTACTTAGAGGAAAATTCATATCCCTGAGTGCATATATTAACAAATTAGGGAGGACAGAGACCAAAGAATTGGAAATGCAAATAAAAAAACTTGAGAATGAACAAATTAAAACCCCCCAGAAGAAAACCATACTAGAGATCCTAAAAATTAAGGGAGAAATTAATAAAATAGAAAGTGACAGAACTATTGAGCTAATAAACAAGACTAGAAGCTGGTACTTTGAAAAAACAGACAAAATAGACAAAGTACTGGTTAATTTAATTAAAAAAAGGAAAGAAGAAAGGCAAATTAATAGCATCAAGGATGAAAAGGGGGATCTCACCTCAAATGAAGAGGAAATTAAGGCAATCATTAAAAACTACTTTGCCCAACTATATGGCAATAAATATACCAACCTAGGTGATATGGATGAATATTTACAAAAATATAAATTGCCTAGACTAACAGAAGAAGAAATAGTTTTCTTAAATAATCCCATATCAGAAATTGAAATCCATCAAGCCATCAAAGAACTGCCTAAGAAAAAATCCCCAGGGCCTGATGGATTCACCAGTGAATTCTATCAAACATTCAGAGAACAGTTAACCCCAATATTATACAAACTATTTGACATAATAAGCAAAGAGGGAGTCCTACCAAACTCCTTTTATGACACAAGCATGGTACTAATTCCAAAGCCAGGCAGGCCAAAAACAGAGAAAGAAAACTATAGGCCAATCTCCCTAATGAATATAGATGCAAAAATCTTAAATAGGATACTAGCAAAAAGACTCCAGCAAGTGATTAGAAGGGTCATCCACCATGATCAAGTAGGATTCATACCAGGGATGCAGGGCTGGTTCAACATTAGGAAAACTATCCACATAATTGACCACATCAACAAGCAAACCAACAAGAATCACATGATTATCTCAATAGATGCAGAAAAAGCCTTTGATAAAATACAACACCCATTCCTACTAAAAACACTAGAAAGCATAGGAATAGAAGGGTCATTCCTAAAAATAATAAACAGTATATATCTAAAACCATCAGCTAATATCATCTGCAATGGGGATAAACTAAATCCATTCCCATTAAGATCAGGAGTGAAACAAGGATGCCCATTATCACCTCTATTATTTGACATTGTATTAGAAACACTAGCAGTAGCAATTAGAGAAGAAAAAGAAATTGAAGGCATCAAAATAGGCAAGGAGGAGACCAAATTATCACTCTTTGCAGATGACATGATGGTCTACTTAAAGAATCCTAGAGACTCAACCAAAAAGCTAATTGAAATAATCAACAACTTTAGCAAAGTTGCAGGATACAAAATAAACCCACATAAGTCATCAGCATTTCTATATAATTCCAACACAGCTCAGCAGCAAGAACTAGAAAGAGAAATCCCATTCAAAATTACCCAAGACAAAATAAAATACTTAGGAATCTATCTCCCGAGACAAACACAGGATCTATATGAACACAACTACAAAACACTTTCCACACAACTAAAACTAGACTTGAACAATTGGAAGAACATTAACTGCTCATGGGTAGGACGAGCCAATATAATAAAAATGACCATCCTACCCAAACTCATCTATCTATTTAGTGCCATACCCATGGAACTTCCAAAAATTTTTTTTACTGATTTAGAAAAAAACATAACAAAGTTCATTTGGAAGAACAAAAGATCAAGGATATCCAGGGAATTAATGAAAAAAAATACAAAGGAAGGGGGTCTTGCAGTCCCAGATCTCAGACTATATTATAAAGCAGCGGTCATCAAAACAATTTGGTACTGGCTAAGAGACAGAAAGGAGGATCAGTGGAATAGACTGGGGGCAAGCAACCTCAGCAAGACAGTATATGACAAACCCAAAGATCCCAGCTTTTGGGACAAAAATCCACTATTTCATAAAAACTGTTGGGAAAATTGGAGGACAGTGTGGGAAAGATTAGGCTTAGATCAACACCTCACACCCTACACCAAGATAAATTCAAAATGGATGAATGACTTGAACATAAAGAAGGAAACTATAAGAAAATTAGGCGAACACAGAATAGTATACATGTCAGACCTTTGGGAAGGGAAATACTTCAAAACCAAGCAAGAATTAGAAAGAATTACAAAATGCAAAATAAATAATCTGGATTACATCAAATTAAAAAGTTTTTGTACAAACAAAACCAATGTAACCAAAATCAGAAGGGTAGCAACAAATTGGGAAACAATCTTCATAAAAACCTCTGACAAGGGTTTAATTACTAAAATTTATAAAGAACTAAATCAATTGTACAAAAAATCAAGCCATTCTCCAATTGACAAATGGGCAAGGGACATGAACAGGCACTTCTCAGCCAAAGAAATCAAAACTATTAATAAGCACATGAAAAAGTGCTCTACATCTCTTATAATCAGAGAGATGCAAATCAAAACAACTCTGAGGTATCATCTCACACCTAGCAGATTGGCTAACATGACAGCTATGCAAAGTAATGAATGCTGGAGGGGATGTGGCAAAGTGGGGACATTAATTCATTGCTGGTGGAGTTGTGAACTGATCCAACCATTCTGGAGGGCAATTTGGAACTATGTCCAAAGGGCGATAAAAGACTGTCTGCCCTTTGATCCAGCCATAGCACTGCTGGGCTTGTACCCCAAAGAGATAATGGACAAAAAGACTTGTACAAAAATATTCATAGCTGCGCTCTTTGTGGTGGCCAAAAATTGGAAAATGAGGGGATGCCCCTCAATTGGGGAATGGCTGAACAAATTGTGGTATATGTTGGTGATGGAATACTATTGTGCTAAAAGGAATAATAAAGTGGAGAAGTTCCATGGAGACTGGAACAACCTCCAGGAAGTAATGCAGAGCGAGAGGAGCAGAACCAGGAAAACATTGTACACAGAGACTGATACATTGTGGTACAATCGAAGGTGATGGACTTCTCCATTAGTATCAATGCAATCCCTGAACAATCTGCAGGGATCTAAAAAAAAATACTACCCACAAGCAGAGGATAAACTGTGGGAGTAAAAACACCGCTGAAAAGCAACTGCTTGACTACAGGGTTGGAGGAGATAAGACTGAGGAGAGACTCTAAATGAACACTATAATGCAAACTCCAACAACAGGGAAATGGGTTCGAGTCAAGAACACATGTGATAACCAGTGGAATCATGCGTCGGCTATGGGAGAGGGAAAGGCGGGGGGGGGGGGGGGGAGGAAAAGAAAACGATCTTTGTTTCCAGTGAATAATGTATGAAAACGACCAAATAAAATAATATTAAAATTAAAAAAAAAATCAATATCGTGTATTGGTTCCCAGGCAGAAGAGTGGTAAGGGGTAGGCAGTGGGGGTTAAGTGACTTGCCCAGGGTCACACAGCTAGGAAGTATCTGAATCCAGATCCTCCCTACTCCAGGCCTGGTGCTATTTCCTCTGTGCTATCTAGCTTCCCCCAACAGACTATTTTTTAATTATAACTTGAATTCCACATAATTGGAACCTGGCCAATATACAAATGTAGCAATACTGGGATGATGAACCTCTTCCCCTTCCCTTTTTTGTTTGAGTGACTGAGCAAAATAGTGTGTCCACCATCCCGCCAACAGCAATATGCAACATTTTAGATGGGTTGAAAAATGGAGTGAGACTGAAGAAGGTAGGAATAAGGGAGAACTTAAATACAGAAGGAAGGAGCAATGAGAGAAGAAGACTCTGGAGACAAGGAGCTGGGGAGGTTTACCTTTGTATCAGAGAGATGACTTGGAAAAATTGATGAATTTTGGATATTGATGGAAGAAAGAGTAGACTTGATCTGCTTGCTCCTCAAAGGCAATACTGGGAAGAAAAGAGTAGAATTTGTTGAAAGATAAATTTAGGTTTAACATTTTAATGTCCAAAAGTAGAGTTTGATACCTGGAAGGGTAGTGGGTGCCTACTCATGGAAGGTCTTCAAGTGGGAGATCAGATGACCATTTGGGAGGGATACTATGATGGATATTCTTGCCCATTCATTTATTTGTTCATTCAAAAACTAAGTTAAGTGTGTGCAGAAAGCAGTCAGAGTGACAACAGAGTGAGAAATTCTAGAATTCTACTGGGGAAGAGTCAGTTAGCATATACTGGGATTCATTGTCTCTTTACCTGGACAGGGACTGGATACCTTTCTTTGCTGTGATATATCTGGACTTCTCCATCCTACCTGCTTCCCTGTACCTGACTGAACCATCTGTTGAGCTTCTTGAGTGATCCTGTTCAACCGAGTCATCTGTCTGTGAGATTCTGTTGGATCCAAAGCATCTCCTTGGGCCCTGTCCTGCCTAGCTGCTTAACCACCTCCATTACCACCAAAAAGGGGGCTTGTTTGGGGTTAGTGTAGGATATTTCAATTGGATCTGAGTCCCTAGATAGATAGATAGGTGAGCTTAGTGTAGCCGATTTCAAGAAGATTCCTAGTGACACAACATTGAGATCTGGTGGGGTTTAGATAGAGCCTTTTAGTTTAAGGTTTCCAATTATCTTTTTACCTTTACCTAGCTAATATTAAACAACTTTTATATATCATCTTAGTGGGTGTGTGTCTTCTCAGGGCATGACTCTGCCAGCTCTGTGCTTGGGTAACCTTCCCAGAACCAAGGTTATACTTTTTTTTTTTAAACCCTTATCTTCCATCTTGGAGTCAATACTGCTGCTCTATCCACTGAGCCACCTAGAGGCCTCCTACATCTGAGGTCTGTGAAGTGGAAGTTTAAGGGCATCTTGAAAATATCAAGATGTACTCTCTTTAACCACTCTACAAAAAGACTGAGAAAAACCATTTTTAAAATGGAATGTAGTTATTTATTTTTTAACCCCTCACCTTCCATCTTAGAATCAATACTGTGTATTGGTTCCAAGGCAGAAGAGCGGTAAGGGCTAGGCAATGGGAGTGAAGTGACTTGCCCAGGGTCACACAGCTGGGAAGTGTCTGAGGCCAGATTTGAACCCAGGACCTTCCATCTCTAGACCTGGCTCTCACTACCCTGAGCTACCCAGCTGCCCCCACCAGGTTATGCTTCTGATACTGGCCTAAATAACATCATATCCCATCCCCAAACCCCCCTCTATTTATTTCAGCACCTACTATATATTGGACTCTGAGAGTACAAAGACAAAGACAAAGAAATACTCTTTGCCCTCAAGGAACTTACATTCTACTGGGGAAATAGGCCATTGGATCATAGGATCATAAATCTGAGACTAGAAGGGATCTCAGAGTTCATCTGGTCCAACCCTTTCATTTTACAGATGAGGAAACTGAGCCTCAGAGAGATTATGTAATTTACCCAAGTTCATATAGGTAGTAAGGATCAGAGGTAAGGCTTGAGACCAAAGCTTCTCCCTCCCGAGTCAGGACTCCATTGTGATACACCTTCTCAGGTAGAAGCAGAATGTCTTCTGATCATACATACTATACTGGATTAGCTGTTCATGTTTGGAAAATATGACTTTGAGGGTAGCTAGGTGGCTTAGTGGATAGAGAGCATGGGAGATCTCGGGTTCAAATATGGCCTCAGATTCTACTTAGCTGTATGACCCTGAGCCAGTCACTTAATTTCAATTGTCTAGCCCTTACAGCTCTTTTGCTTTGGAATCAATACTTGATCTCTGTTCTAAGGCAGAAGATAAGAGTGTATTAAAAATATGGCTTCACCCCCTCTTTCCACTATCCCTTTGTGTGAAGGAAATTTATTCCTCTGGGGTCACACACTTGATCTCATCGCCTGCCAACCATTTGACCCAGAAGCCAGGACGGTGCAAAGGAATCACTGGGTAAATTAGATCACTTGAGTCTACATGAGTCTGCATGAGTTTGTATCACCTGTACCACCTAGCATGGGGCATGGGACTGTGACCTACAAACTTGATTTGGACGTGATTCTGAATTTTACCCAGAATTGAGAGAGAGGATAAAATTGAAGATGGAGGAAGTGCTCTCTCTTTGTCTCTGGAGACCTGCTTAGGGGAATTCTTGTGGCCAGGCTGAGCCCACCCACATGGTAGATAGATTAAACTTTTTCTATCTATTTCTCATCTTTTATCTATCTAAGTGATTCTAATAAACTTTATTAAATTTAAGTCCAGTCCCTTAATTTTAATTCTTACACCTTCCTCCTCTCTTCCCACACCACCACTACCACCAATTAGCTCAAAAGCTATAGATGAATCCCAAAGCAGTTTGAGTTAATTTAGTCCAAAAGTCAATAAGTATATTTTAATAAAGTGATTGTTTTTCTGTATACTTGGGATCTGAGTAAGTCATTGTGATGGATGTAGGAATCCCTCTCAGGAAAATGACTTATCCAAGGCTTCACAGCTAATAAATAGAGGAACTTGAGCCATTTGAATCTGGATACAGAATTCTTTTTCCTTCTCCATAATTGAAGCACCTCTGTTGGAAAAGACCTTTTGGATTATAAGTGTCTTTTGGGCTTTGAAAATACCTTTGGAACTACTATAATGATTTAATTGTTTCTATTTTATTCTTTACAAAATAAAACTGGTTTCTCTTTTAAGTTTTTATTTATTAAAATTTTAAACCCTTACTTTCTCTCTAGTAAAAAATCTCGAAGACAAAAGTGCAAGAGCTAAGTAAAAGAGGTTAAGTAACTTCACTAGGTTCATACAGTTAGAGAGTGTCTGAAGCCAAATTTGATCCCAAGTCCTCTTGATTCCAGTCCTGGATCTCTAACTACTGGGCCACCTAGCTGACCCTCTTTTTGTTTTCTAATTCAAAATTTCTCAATATTGCGTCCAGAGTATGAGGACTTTCCTGGTAGAAATGTTTCCACAGAAGTTGAAAGGTATCACAGACTAATTGAAGGAGCCCTGTATTTGCTCTCATAAGTCCTGTATTCAGATACTACATCTGGTATTTGCTAAGTGTGTGGGAAGGGGAATATCAGCCTCAGTACACTGTGGCACATACTCCATATATATATGT
Organism: Monodelphis domestica; assembly: GCF_027887165.1. Classification (NCBI taxonomy): domain Eukaryota; kingdom Metazoa; phylum Chordata; class Mammalia; order Didelphimorphia; family Didelphidae; genus Monodelphis; species Monodelphis domestica. The sequence goes on along the minus strand of NC_077229.1, from coordinate 52,940,928 downwards.
TACCCTAGATGGGAATTTTGAAATTCAAGAATGAGGAAATGCTCCAAATTTGATAATTTGAGCTCTTCATGTTATGATATATTTATGATATGATATGCTATATATATGATATAATTTCTGACAAAAGTATTTCACAAGGAAGCTTTAGGTCAATAACCTTTTATAACCTTCCAAAATCAAAGTCCTGACCATATAGCTCTCCTGCTCCAATAAAGCTTCCTATTATCTCTGGGATAAAACATAAATTCAGGAGTCTGGTAAAAATTTAAGACCCTCTTCAGGATAACTCCAATTCTATCTTTCTAACTTGGAGGAAATAGTAGGGTCAAATAAAAGTTTATTTTTTAATGTGTTGGTCATTTGGTTGCTTTTTCGCCATTGTTAAGTGTATTTTCTCCCCTTCTGCCTCTTGTCTTTTCCTTTTTTCCTCTTTTCTCTTACTTTCTCCTTTCCTTTCCCTTCTTTTTTCTTCTCTCTTCTCCTTTTTTCTTTTTTTCCCTTGCCTTGCCTTGCCTTGCCTTGCCTTGCCTTGCCTTGCCTTGCCTTGCCTTGCCTTGCCTTGCCTTGCCTTGCCTTCCCTTCCTTCCCTTGCCTTGCCTTCCCTTCCCTTGCCTTGCCTTCCCTTCCCTTGCCTTGCCTTCCCTTCCCTTGCCTTGCCTTCCCTTCCCTTGCCTTGCCTTGCCTTCCCTTGCCTTGCCTTGCCTTCCCTTGCCTTGCCTTGCCTTCCCTTCCCTTGCCTTGCCTTGCCTTGCCTTGCCTTGCCTTGCCTTGCCTTCCCTTCCCTTCCCTTGCCTTGCCTTCCCTTGCCTTGCCTTGCCTTGCCTTGCCTTGCCTTGCCTTGCCTTGCCTTGCCTTGCCTTGCCTTGCCTTGCCTTGCCTTGCCTTGCCTTGCCTTCCCTTCTCTTCCCTTCCCTTCCCTTCCCTTCCCTTCCCTTCCCTTCCCTTCCCTGGGTCTACCTATCTCATCTGAGCTAGAAGTACAAAGGACATTCATTAGCTTGATGCTACAACTGATCAACATAAAAGCTTTGACCTTTTCTGTCTCTAATATGGGCTGCCCCCAGGAGCAAGAGGTATACCATATTGATGCCAGACTTAATATAAGCACCTGATCAGCTTTAGCCCCTGTGGGAGCTCAGAACTCTTCAGCTGAGATGATCCATTAGTCTTATACTCCATAGGTTGTTCTTCTTGTTGTTCAGGCATGTCTAGATCTTTGTGACCTCATTTGGGTTTTCTTGGCAAATTTACTGGAGTTTACCATATTGTTCTCCAGTTCATTTTATAGATGAGGATCTACTGATATCCTCTGGAAAAGTCATGTTGCTATCTGCTAGAAATCTCTTTTTTTTTAAATTAGGTCAGCTAGGTGGCTCAGGGGTTAGAGTGTGAGGTCTTGAGTTTGAAGGACATGGGTTCAAAATAGGCTTCAGATACTTTCTAACTGTGTGACCTAGGGCAAGTCATTTAATCCCCTTTGTCTAGCTCTTGCCCTTCTGATTAAGAGTTATAACTAAACATAGTTACAAAAAAAGGAAAGAAATCTCTATTTTTCCAACTAACTGCTGAAATGTTTTTTACTCTTCTATAATCTTCTGGACTTCAATTAGAATGTATCATTTTATTCAACCGCTAGTAGATGCTAGTATCTCAGCTCTAAAAACTTGTATCTTCTATATATTTTAACTTGTAGATGAAGATGCCAGTCAGTTAGGTAAGCTTTTTTTTTTTTTTAACCCTTACCTTCGTCTTGGAGTCAATACTGTGTATTGGTTCCAAGGCAGAAGAGCAGTAAGGGCTAGGCAATGGGGGTTAAGTGACTTGCCCAGGGTCACAGAGCTGGGAAGTGTCTGAGGTCACATTTGAACCCAGGACCTCCCATCTCTAACCACTGAGAAACCCATCTGCCCCCAAGTTAGGTAAGCTTTTCATTTTGTCTTTTGAACTCCCTTCTTTCCTCTGTTGATCCTTTTGAATTCTTTTAAACTATGTTTTCTTTAAATTATTAGTCATAGAATTTATCTGAATTACTATCATGTCCCTTTGTCCTAGCAAATTATTCTACTTCACAAAGGAGATTGGTGAAGCTATGAAGACTCTCAGGTCATTCTTCCTTCCTTTCTCAAGTCTCTATCATGCCTCTCGTGTTCAATGCAAATTTCAAGAGCTAAGTTGGGTGAAGAAACCTAAAAATGGCTGATTATATTAGCCCGACTTTCCCCAGCAATACAATTGTTCTATTTCTTCGTGGACAGAGATGGTTTCCAAAGTTATGAAGTTAGAGTTATAGACAAGTGATTTGGTATGATAACTTATTGTTTAAAAGCATCTTTTTACACAAGAAAGAAGTCGTGTCTCATATTATTTCATTCCTTTTACTTTTTTTTTTGGTAAAGATCTCACAATAGCAGCTGGCCCTGATGGTTTTATAAACCACAGGAAAAAATTTTAGGGTAGAAGTTGACATTCACATGACAGGCAAGTTTCAAATAAAATGAGTGCTTTAAAAAAAAAGTGACAGCACAAAAATAGACTTCCTGACCATTTTCTTTCACATCCTCTACAAAATAAATACTTATATTGAAACACTAGTGGTTTATGTCTCAGAACACAAGCAGAGTTACTTTTGAATATGCTTCTTTTAGCCTAATACTATATGTATTTGTAGGACCAAGTGACTTTTTCAGGGAGAGGAGTTAATAGTTCTCAAGAATTAAGAATGCATATTATTTCCTAGCTCTGTGATTCTAGGCAAGTCACTTAACCTTCATTGCTTAGAGCTTATCACTCTACTGCTTTGGAACCAATATTTAATATTGATTCTAAGACAGAAGGTAAAAAAAAAAGGATGCATATCAAACTCTGGTAATTTCCCTTTAGTAACAGATTTAGGACTGGAAAGGCCCTTCAAGATTATTGAATTCAACCTTTCATTTTACAGAGGGGGAAATTGAGGCAACCAAGATCCTTTGACTTTTCCTGCCCCATACTTCTTTTAGGCTTAAGTGTAAATAAAATGCTTTCTATGATGTTTCATTCTGATATGAAAGCTCCCCAGAGTTCTCAAGGCCAGATCAAGGGAAACCAAGGCTAACTGAGACCAAAGAGTTTTCTGCACGAGTGTCATGTGAAGGCCAGATCAACTAAATGAGGAGGGGCTCTTTGCTATAGGACTGACTACCAATTATTGAATGTTTTTGACCATGGTAACTGGTGATGCTCATCTACTAAGAAACAGAAGGGATATGATCTGTGACAGCTAAGGGAATGTCCTTTTTACCTGCTGAACTATAATCATAAATGCATATGTGTATGTGTGTGTGTGTGTGTGTGTGTGTGTGTAGTGGTAGTTGGTTGCTTGTTTTTTTGCCCTTTATACTGAAAGAGGACAAAAATGACATTACTGGTGGTGTTTTTTGACTCATGAATAAATTGGATTTAAGTGAGGCATTGTTGCTCAAAGGCATCAGTCTCACTCTCTTCTAGAGTCAACAAAATCGAGTGGCAAGCCAAAAGACAAGATGACTGGTGATGGTTCAGGATGCAGTAGATGATCTTGGTTTCTTTGATGTATAACCAAGCTCTAAGATCTCCACAGCATCTGCTTCTGAAACCTTCATGGTTGCTGGAACAAAATTTTCTCAGCCACACCTTTTACCAGGGGAAGTCTTCATGTCTAAGACAGAAATACCTCCTAACTCATCAATGGTTTTGAAGTCTGTGAGATAATTTATTTTGAATATATTGAATTATTTCTATTTCTGAAGCTTTTAATGGAGACTTTATAAGGGTAAAAATTTGGTTTGACAAAACATGAGTTAAAGATAGGATTGTGGTCGCCAATTATAAAATATTATTCCTTAAGTCAAAATAATTGTTAGCAGCTTTTATTTACAACAAGACAGAGCTATTAAAGTGGAAAATGTAGGAAGAACGTAGAAAATTGTCTAGGCTACCACCCTAAGTGCTGTTCTGGTGAAGTCCAGCTCAGTACCCAGCAAGGGCTCCCTGAAGTCCTGATCTCCATGTGGAAATCATGGTAATCTTCAGCCAGAAGTCCACCAAAACAAGCCTCTTCCTTCAGCTCCAGTCACTCACCCAGCAAGTCTCTCACAGTGCAGAAAGCACCAGTCAAGGATGAGTCTAGGAAAAAGTGATTGCCTCCAAGAGTCTCCCTTCAGCCTGGCTCACCAACACAGAATGAATCCAGAATAAAGAGTGTCAGACCATGTTTGGTCTTACCTTTTATACCCCTTTTTCCACATCACTTCCTGTCTCTTGCCCTCTTCACAGGAACCAATTACAACCTTTCAATTTGCCTAGAACTGTTGGGGGTGGGGGCAGTGCTTGTGGCCTTTGGAGGTGTGAGCTAGTAAGTGACTTGTGAACTCTCCAACCTAGCGACCTACTAAGCGCTAAGTAGGGGTGCTTCAAATACCTGATTTGATTAAATTAAAGGTTGCTGATGAACTGGGGAAAAAGGAGTAAAAGATAGGGAAAGGAAAGGAATTAAGGTAGCCAAGTGTCCCCCCACCCCTGGCTTGGTAGGGAAATTGACCAGGGTTTTTTGTAGTTAGACTATAGAGTAGATTAAATCCAGGGATTTAGGTAGGTTTATTTAGGGTTAGGAAAGGAAAGTTTAGGAAAGCCAGGGAAAGTTAGATCTCCAGCAGCTAGGCAGGAATCAAAGCTCTCCACCTCTCAAAAAGAATTAAAAAATTTTCAATTTAAAATAATAATACATCCCCCCCTACCCCTGAAGAGGGTGTTGAAAAATACAGGGATCACTTAGGGATGAATGGCTGAGTTATGAGGCATATGAATCAATTAATAAGAGAAATATAAATCCAAATAAAAAATATGATCTGGATGAAATATAGACTATCAAAGTCTTATGTGTAAAAATTCTAAATAAAGGAAAAATAAATCTATAACAGGTCCTTGAATCAGGGCCCAATTAAAATGATTTAAGCAATTATGCATTTACCCAAGCAGTAGACAGGAAAATAGAAAGTTTGCTATACCATGAAAGAGAGAAAAGGGACTAGATTATAGGAGCCGGGTCGGAGTCAAATTTGAGATACTTGTTAGAATGTAGGACAAGGAAGACCTGCCTTTAACACATGTTAAACAGCTGCAACCTCGAACCCCAAACAAGTTCAAGTCCTCTTGTCTTGGCTCAAAATTTTCATGAATCCCATTGGGATTGCTTGGTCTCTTTGACCTTGTTCTTGATAGGCACTATGCAGTTTAGCTTTGTACTTCTTTGGCACAGTGCAATGGCTCTTTTTGTATTTTCTTGTCCTGGAATCAGACAGAATCATTAAGCAAAGTCCCCTAATTCTTTTTTAAACAATCAGTGGCATCATTTTTATAGTCTTAAGCTTTTGGGGCATGCATTGACATTATAGTAAATATACAAAATGGAGAGAAAAAATAAAACTGAAATAGTATATTGCACATGCAAGAAAAAACAATAATTAAAATATAGCTTATAATCATTGACAATCTGTCAGCTAAGGAAATGTAGAATACAAAGATTTCTCACCAAAAATGAGATCCATTTCCTCTTCAAACCTGACCATGATCCACTGTGAGTACAGCAAATGATTTTCACAAAGTAACTGTTTTTTATAAAGAACAATAGTACAACATGTAATGCACATTCAAAAAGTATCAAAATCCCCAAAATTATAATAGCCCATTTAATGACAATAGCAAACAAAGCCACTATCATATTTCATATAATTTGCTGCATGACAAAAAAAACCAAAAACACTATGAACTGATGGGTATTTGTCACAATTTTTACAGACATAGCAAATATTTCAACCTCGGCAAGTATATTTTTAAACAAATAAAACTTATTTGAGTCTAGAACATCACCAAGAAATCTAGATTGTTCTGGTGGAAGTAAATTAAACTGAAGAATTTTGCAGGAGCTCTTTTTGGCTTCCTGCTTCATAGAAATACCTTGGTAGGAACATTTCTTTTTTTCTCTACCTTTAATACAACATTCTTTAAAATATAAATATAAAAAAATCTCATCCATTCAGAAACCACTAGTTAATTAAAATTATTTCTGAAGACCCCTTAACATTACAATTAAATTCTTAGTTTATTAAATTCTCTAAAGGTTGTTAGCCAGGATGAGTCCATCCATGATCTATGTGACAATTAACAAATGCAAAATGGAAAAAAAAGGCTGTTTATGGACTTTAACAATATTTTGTTCAGTAGGCATAAGGGAAAGGTAACAGAATATATCTAATAGTTAAAACAGAGTAGATTAAAATGATTCAGTGTTAGCAGAACAGTATCGAATACATTTAATATATGAACTTAAAACAACAAAATTAAATCTTAAACAAAACAATCAGTAAACACAATAAAATACAGAGACTTTCGTTTTAAAAAATGGAGTCTGAAAAAGTTTAAAATTTCACCTCCAGACCCTTTAAAGTTCCTTTTTCTAAAATTCAGATCCCTATTGTCAGCACTGTGGTATCTCCCATAATGAGGGAGAACATGGGTTTTAGGAATCTCAAACTGGGCAGGTCCAAGTGGCAAAGGGTTGTAGGGGGATGAATTTCTCCCCTGAATCTCAGGCAAGATAATTGAAAGGATCAATGGTAGAAAGAAAACAATATCCTAAAGCTGGAAGCTGTTTGAAATAGGTAATGAGTGCTCTTTCATAGAATACACCATGATTGTAATCAATTTCCTGTTTGGAAGAGTTTCTTCCTTCTCCCTGTCCCCTGTGAGGTAAAATACTAGTTTCCCCAGAGGGAGTTAGGAGGCTAATGGTTGCCTAAGGAAAAAAAAAAACCACTCTGTTTTTTTTTTTTTTTTACTATCTGTCCTGAGGAGCAACTCCAAGGACTCCTAGTTTCTCAGTGGCAGCAATCAGACCAGCAGAAGCAGCAACAGTGATCAGGGTTGGGGTGGAGGCAGATTTAGGACTGGAGCTGGAGATCAGGAGGAGGATTTCTAGAGGCCAAGGGCTGGGCCTGGGTGAGGGATCTGGGTCCAGAAGATCAGGAGGAAGCAGTATCAGCAAACCCCGTGTCAGCAGAAAGGAGGAAGGAAGGAGGAATGAGGAACGAAGGACTCAAGCAGTTGGAGGAGAGAAGCAGTTTAATTCTTCTTTGCCAAGAGTCCTTCCAACTTGTAACAATATATAGAGGAAGGATTCTGCAAGTCCTTCATCACCTCTCCCTCTCTATATGTATGTATGTATATATAAATTGGGAACTAGGAGAGAGGAATGTCATGAAAACCTAGAGAAGAGAGATATCTAAGAAATTAAAGTAATAGTGCTAAATTCTGCAGGAAGATTAAGAAGGATAGGGACTAAAAGTTAATTGGACTAATTCATTATAAGATCACTGGTAACTTTATAGGGAGCAATTTCTATTGAATATGAGGTCAGAAGCCAAACTATAGAGGGATTAGAATTGATTGAGGAAAAGTAGATGCATGACTTGCAGACAGCATACTCAAATGGTTTAGTCACAAGAGAGAGAAGTAAAGGATAGCTAGCAGGAATAATGAAATCAAGTGAGATCTTTTTAAGGATTAGGGGAGATATAGCCATGTTTGTAAGTAGACAGGAATAAATAACATGAGGAAATCATAGAAGAGAAAGAATTGTGGGATTTTGCAGTGCCAGAGGTATGAGTTGCCTTGGGTACATGTAATGTGACTCCTACTTGCATGTCTCTCTACTAGTGTCTTCTAGGTATGTTCTCACTCTTACCACTGGCACTGTAGGAGAGGGAGTCTTAGGTTTGTAGGTGTATGGGGAGAAATATTTTGCTCTGGTTTAAACATCCCAGTGATCTCAAATGAGAGTGTACTAATAAATGTTTAATAAATGGCTCTCCAGGAGAAGAATTGGGACTGGAGACAAGAGGTCCTGGATTCAAATATAGCCTCAGATATTTCCTAGTTGTGTGATCTTGGGCAAGCCATTTAACTCCAATTGCCTAGCCCTTACCACTCTGCTGCCTTGGAACTGAAACTTATCGTTGATTCTAAGACAAAAGGTAAGGGTTAAAAAAAAAGATAGAAGGTAAGGGTTTAAAAAATATTTCTAAAAATAGCACCATATTTAAATGTTGAATCTACATTATTAATGCTTTCTCTATAATATTCCTAAATCTAGATGATCAATAAAATAATAAACAAAGCCTAGGTTTGTAGTGTTTGTTGATTTCTAATGTATGAATGCTCACACTGAAAATTTAACAGTCAGTTTTTGAGATGGTCCAAATTGAATTCAGGATACCCTTGATTTCATCTCATTAAATATCTTCACTATGAGCTAAATGTGTCTACTGGCTGACTAGTATAGGGAAGCACACTGGTGGGAATTCCTAAGAAATAGTTTAATCAGTGGTGTCAAACTCAAATGGAAATGGATCCTTTAGAAAATTACAAATTAATACTATCTGTTGTATTTTAATTTGTTAGATATTTCCCAGTTACATTTTAATCAGTCATATTGGGTGCCTAACCTCTAAAGTTTTAGTAGTTCCTACCCATAGACTATCTCGAACCTAATGTAATTTCCTCTGGCTGACCTTATCTCCAGTTACAGCATGGTGGGATGTAAGGCCAAGAAAATACTACAGAAACAAAAGGCAGAAAAAAGTATCGGATGTTCAAGTTCCAAGGCCCTTTTTTGTTCTGTTTTGTTTTGCTCCTGGAGAAGTGGCGTTAAGAGATTTCTCCTTCCATCCCTTAGTGCACTGAGATCTAAAAGTCCAAAGGAGAGAAATTCTGAAAGAAAAATAAGAGGGAGTGTAAAAGACACACACTCCTCCCATAGTCACAAGCTTTTGCTTCAAAAATTATTTTTTTAATTTAAATTTTATTTTAATTAAAATTTTTTATTTTATTTATAAATATATACATTTATATATATATAAAATAAAAATATTTTTTAAAAATTAAATTTAAATTTAAATTAAATTTTTTTAATTTTTAAAAAATCTTATAACAATACAATTTATATTTTACATTAATTTTTAAAATTAAAAACATTTTACATAAAAATTTAAAAAATTGATTTCTTTTATCACCAAAATTACATCCCTCTTCTTCCTCTTCCATAAAGTGGGATTTCTTCCTGTATCTCTTCTTTGGAGTCATATTTGTCCTCTATAATTTTGTGAAATTTATTGTTCATTAAAAAGTTTTTTTGTGTATGTGTGTGGTTGTTTTTTCCTCTGTATATTGTTGTAGTCATTATGTACTGTTTTCTTGTCTCTGCTAACTTCTGAAGACAGTTTACATTGCCTAATTTTATCCATGGGGAGAATGATTCTTCCAGTCCTCCTGGGCTTCAGTCAGCCAATTAGGAGGCAGTTCCTTGCTTCATCATCTCAGAAGGATATTAATGTACATGTCTCTCTGTGGGGACCTAGGGGGCTAGTCTAGCTCTTTGGGAGGTTCCTCCTTTCAATAAAGGTATACATCATCTCATCGAGTTGTTGGGGGTACCAAAAACTGCAAGTGTAAAGAATAACAATAACAAAAATTATCCTGATAGCTTTAAAAAATATGAACTTTCAAAAGCAACAATAGAAAGCTCATATCTCCAAATAATTAAATTACCTTATTTGTCTACACAGCCATGTAATTATTAATGAATTAATTATGATCAAGTCAATGAGTATGATCATCTCTAACAGAACTTTTCTCAGGAACTGTGGTTTGTATGACTGGAGTTGGCAGACATCAGTTTCTATTTTTTTAGTTTCATGAAAGAGAAGTATCAAACCCCTCAGGGCCCTTGGCAACTCTTGAAAAATCCAAGTTCAGAGGAGTTGCTGATATGATTGGGTAGATGTGGTTTTCACACCAGAAAGCTCCCTACACTGATGAAAACACAGGTCCAAACACAAACAACAAAGAAAAAAAACAGCAACAACAAGAGAAAAGATAGGATGTATATAATTTCATAAAGCCAGGTACATCCACATATTGCCCAGAGTTTTGACATAAACATAGAAAGTTTAGTCTTCCTTCCTTCCTTCCTTCCTTCCTTTCTTCCTTCCTTCCTTCCTTCCTTCCTTCCTTCCTTTCTTCCTTCCTTCCTTCCTTCCTTCCTTCCTTCCTTCCTTCCTTCCTTCCTTCCTTCCTTCCTTCCTTCCTTCCTTCCTTCCTTCCTTCCTTCCTTCCTTCCTTTCTCTCTCTGTCTCTGTCTCTGAGTCAATTGAAATCTAATAACAGGTGGTTACCATTCTCCTCTCTGTTGTCCAGGAAAAGATTGCCAGTCATGTTTTTAGAGTGAAAGACAACATTATTATGACTTGGGGATGACATGCCACAAAAATTTTGGAGAGGGTATAGTTTATGTGATGATCTTTAAGTGGTTCCTGGGAATTTTTACTATTTTACTAGTATTAATCATTAAGAAAGTACTACAGACAGAATTATCTAGTAGAAAAAACACAAGAATTTTTGAAACTGAAACTGAAGACATAGATGACTATCTCCCTGGTGAGTCATTTCCCATATGTCTATGGGCACCACCTCTTTCTGAACCTCAGTTTCCTATCTTCCTCATAGTGTTATGGTGATAATAAAAAGAGTACTGTATTTGAAAGTGCTTTATAACACTAATATTCTATATAAATGAGTTATTAATATAAATTTTATTCAATATGTATAATATATAATTTTGTACATCAACTTGTATAACAATATGTAATTACATACTGTTATATAGAATATTTTAAATATGTTATGTAACAAGTTATTAATTTATATAATAAGATTCAAGCATGTTTTCTCTATATAAACCATCATAGTTACACTGGTGCAACAGATATTTGAGCAGCAAATTATAGCTGATATCATCAACAATAGGGCCAATATTAGTAAGTTGATGTAGTTATCTAGTTTTTAAGCATCAACATAATTCAACAAACATTTATGAAGATAGTCACCAGGTGGTGAGAATACAGAGATAAAAGAGAAACTGTCCTAGACTCTAAAGGAGCTTATCTTCTACCTGAAATGGGGGAGGGAATACAAAATGAATGAATGAATTAAAAAGCATTTACTGTAGGCAGCTGGGAGTTTCAATGACTAAAGAGCAAGATTTGGAGGTGGGAAGTCTTGGGTTCAAATATGACCTTGGACACTTCCTAGCTGTGTGATCCTGGGCAAGTCACTTAACCACCAATTGCCTAAATCACCTAGCTTTTAACAATCTTCTGCCTTAGGATGATTAGTATTGATTCTTAGTATCAATTCTAAGACAGAATATAAGGGTCTATTCATTCATTTATTTATTTATTTTTAAAAAGCATTTATTAAAAGCTTACTCTGTGAAAAACACTATGCTAAGTGCTGGAAATAAAAATAGTAAGGCGGATGAGGATTTGATTTCAAGTTAGATGGACAGACCCAGTGGTCCTTAGGGCACAGCATCAAGACAGATGGTAATATATCTTCTTTAGTCTCATTTCCATTAATAAATCCTATTCATATTCATGCTGCGCTCTTTGTGGTGGCCAAAAATTGGAAAATGAGGGGATGCCCTTCAATTGGGGAATGGCTGAACAAATTGTGGTATCTGTTGGTGATGGAATACTATTGTGCTGAAAGAAATAATAAAGTGGAGGAATTCCATGGAGATTAGAATAACCTCCAGGAAGTGATGCAGAGTGAAAGGAGCAGAACCAGGAAAACATTGTACACAGACTGATACACTGTGGTACAATCGAATGTAATGGACTTCTCCATTAGTGTCAATGCATTGATCCTGAACTCAGAGGGATCTATGAGAAAGAAAACTATCTACATTTAGAGGAAACACTGTGAGAGGAGAAACACATAAGAAGAAACAACTTCTTGATTACATGGGTCAAGGGAATATGGTTGGGAATGTAGACTCTAAATGAACATTCTAATGCAAACACCAACAACATGGAAATAGGTTTTGATCAAGGACACATGTAAAACCCAGTAGAATTGTGCATTAGCTATGGGAAGGGTTGGGGGAGTGGAGGGAGGGAAATAATATAATTCTTGTAACCACGGAATAATGTTCTAAATTGACTAAATAAATTCACTTAAAAATAAATTAGGCATCAAAAATTGGAAAATGAGGGGATGCCCATCAATTGGGGAATGGCTGAACAAACTGTGGTATATGTTGGTGATGGAATACTATTGTGCTCAAAGGAATAATAAAGTGGAGGAATTCCATGGAGACTGGAACAACCTCCAGGAAGTGATGCAGAGCGAAAGGAGCAGAACCAGGAAAACATTATACACAGAGACTGATACATTGTGGTACAATCGAAGGTGATGGACTTCTCCATTAGTATCAATGCAATTTCCCTGAACAATCTGCAGGGATCTAAAAAAAAATACTACCCACAAGCAGAGGATAAACTGTGGGAGTAAAAACACCGATGAAAAACAACTGCTTGACTACAGGGTTGGAGGAGATAAGACTGAGGAGAGACTCTAAATGAACACTATAATGCAAACTCCAACAACAGGGAAATGGGTTCGAGTCAAGAACACATGTGATAACCAGTGGAATCATGCGTCAGCTATGGGAGAGGGAAAGGGGGGTGGGGAGGAAAAGAAAACGATCTTTGTTTCCAATGAATAATGTATTAAAACGACCAAGTAAAATAATGTTTAAATAAAAAAAAACTAAAGAATGAATCAATAAAATGTAACATAAGTGGTATAATTGAAAAATAAATAAATAAATAAATTAGGCATCTATTATGGAAAAAAAATCCTATTCATTTCTGACACTAGTCATCTGACTATGCCAAAGGAATTTGGTAGGGAGAACTTTCTAGGTCTTCCTCTGTTTTCTAGCTGTAGCTGCAAAATCTATAGAAGTTGCTACTAGATCAGTTTTCCTTAAAGGGGGATAGAGAAGAGATGGAAATAAGGCTGGTAGTCTGGCAGTGCTATTATTTCTAGGGTTCTATTGTTAGTCCCCAGCAGGGACTAGGGCTGTCTCTACTTGGTTTGAGGGGAGATGATTTTGAATGGAGATGGTAGTGAGGGATGGGTCTACCTGGCTCTTGTCTTTCCCAGAGGATGCCTTGATCTTGGAACTAGGTAAATTTGTCTGCCTTGGCAGTGGCCATTGGTAAACAATTGTATGTAAGTGAATGCATGAAAAATAATTTATTAAGCATTTACTATATGCCAGGCATTGTGCTAAGTGCTGTAGATACAGGGTGAAAAGCAAAGCAAGACATTCCCTACTCTCAAGAGACATATTATAATAGGAAGAGACAAAACATATAGAAGATTTAGCTACAGGGAGGGAAAGGTCCAGAGATCATTAAGTTAAGTCATAACATGATAAGAGATCTTCTTTGGAGTCATTTCTATGGATAAAATCATATTGGTTTTGTAGCATTTAAAAATTAGTTTTACTGCTATAAGGATTATATTTTTAGAGGTTTAATTAAGATTAAGAATTTAAGAAAATACAAGTAAGAAAGCACGTGCCTAGGAGGGCTGAAAGGCCCATTCAATTTCACTTACATCATGAGAGAAACATCTGCTTGGAAGCGGAAGTAGGAAGAGCACTCAGTAGGCTTTTACAGTCAGTTAAATAGAAATTTTGATCTCACCCAGGTGGAAATCTCAGTGAGATTAGAGGGCATCCTGGGAACTAGAGCAAGGAGTCTGGGGTTCAAATCTCCATTTATACAGTTTCTGATGTTGAACCATCTGACAGTGCCAAGCATTTGGGTGTTGAAAAACTTTCTTTTCTGGGTCTCCAGGGATAGCTGAAGAGTTATTACAACAGGAACAGCTAAGTGACTTAGTGGATAGAGAGCCAGACCTGGAGAAAGGTGGTTCTGTCTATCCTCAGACTCTTTCTACCTGTGTGACCCTGGGAAAGTCACTTAACCCCCATTGCCTAGCTCTTCCTTACCACTCTTCTGTCTTAGAACCAATACTTAATATGAATTTTGAGACAAAAAGTAAAGTTAAAAAAATAAAGTTATTACTGTTGCATCTGCTGGTGTATGTGAATGGTTTGCACTGCCATTCCTGGGGTTGATGGACCCAAGGTCCTCGATATTATATATACAAAGTAATTTCAGAAGGAGGCGATTACTAATGCATGGCAGATCAGAAAAAGTCTCATTGCAGGAAGTAGAGTTTCTTGAGCTGTGCATGGGAGAAAGTTAGAAATTCTGTGTGGTGGATGTGAAGATGCCCTGCATTCCAAGGCTTTCAATCTTCACATTCCATCAATGAAAACTTAGATCCTTTGAAATATTAGGCTAATAGGGCTAAACTACCTGCCCAGAGCTGCATAGTGTAAATGCTACCAGATGTGATTCAAGCAGGTTTGAATCAATTGGTAATTATAATTGGAGTTGAATGTAATAAATTAGTGATTTAAATTCATGCTGCTCACACAATATGGATTTCTTATTATGTGGCTCATTACTGAAGCAACTTGGCCATCCCTGGTCTAGTAGAAAGCCAGTTAAACTGGAAGTCAAACATTGCTAACGTGTGAAAAGAAAAGAATTAATTCATTCTTAGGGTGTGATTCCATTAGAGAAGGAAAACCTGTTTTGGAGTTCAGAATGACATCTCTAAGACATTGGCCTAGTGGGTTGAGAGATCTCTTATGTCAAAGAAAGCAAACCATTAGGCTATGCTACCTCTTTATCTCCTCTGACCTTTAGAGGTCAGAAGAGACCCTCCTGAAGACATAGCTACCTCTTCCTAACTCCCCCCCCCCTCCCGCCTGGTGGAACTCATGATTGTGGGTATTAAAATTAATAATCAATAACTAAATATTATATTTTTAAAGTTTTATGAATAATAACTAAAACAAAAGAACTGCCTGACTTCAGCCCAGTCACAGGTTCAAAAGAGGATGAGGGAGGGGTTACAGTCACTTAAATTCAATCAGGCAAAATGTGTGGATGCAGTAAAATGGAATTTTGTGAAAAACTAAGGGACTTCTGTGGGATGAAGTCCAAAGGCTCAAAATCTCCATTTATACATATCAGAACTCATGCTGTGGAGAGTTGCAGTGGGGTATTCATGCTATGTAACTTTTTGCTTTCTGAATGGGTAGTCTTTCATACCTAGATTGTAAGTTTGCACCCAGACCATAGGTATTGAACAGAGTGGGTTGGGGGTTTGTGTCAGGAAGCTATGAAATGCTTGTATCTGCACCCATGTGTTGGGCATCACCATTAGGGTGTTGTGACAAGGAAATCACTTTAAAAGACTGATATATATATTAATTTAAGGTCGCCGAGGAATTCAGCTATGTAATTCCTAAATGAAAACTCAAGTCAGCCGTCAGCCTTTTTTAGAGTTTAATTATAGACAGGAGGAAGAAAGGAATTAGAGGTAGAGAGAGAGGGAGAGAGAAAGGGGAGAGAAGGGAATAGGGCTTAAATACCCCTTCTGTTTAGGCTGGGCCAAAAGGCCCAAGCCCTTAGATAGCTGGGGCAAAGAAAAGAGATCAGTCCCTATTACTCACGTGACCAAAATGGAGAAACAGTCTCAGAGGCCCCCACCTTCAGCTTCCTTCAGAGCAAGCTTCTCAGAGCACACTCCAACCACTCGGACCAAACTCCTCAACCACCACCCTCAGTCTTCAGACCCCCTCTCTCTTTAAGGAAACCATCCAAGTTCCCTCCCCTCAGTTCTCACATCTACCAATCACTGTCCATCAATTTCCCTGTGCCAATGGAGGCTCTAGCTTAACCCAGGACCGCCCAGAGGTCTCTGGCTTTGCACATGTCTGTTGAAGGTCATATTTTCAAATAATTAAATCTTTGATCCTTTGCTACAGCCCTTCCTAAATCCTGTTAACCTGAGTAGGGTAGAGATTGGAATAATTAAATTTTGATCTATGCTGCAGCCCTTCCTCAATCCTGTTAGGACTGAGTAGGGTGGAGATTGATTCCAAGTATCTCCATTGTATCAATTTTAAATCAATCATGACTCAAAGAAATTCCTGTTCTATGCTTAAGCATAGGTCAAAGTCCTTTCCATTGTTCAGCAAAAGGTTTCTGTCCTAAAGTAATCTTAAGAAGGGAGGAAGAGGAACCTCCCATGCCAATGGGGTTCACATTCCAATAGACTATCAGTAAGAAATTTTCCAAGTATGAAATTTCCCAATGGTGAAATTTCCAACATGTATAAGTCTAAGGAATTTTAAGGTTTACAGTGTGACCCTTTCTCATGAGAAAGATTAAGCCTTTCCTCTGTTCACTTAAATGATCTCTATTTCTTTAAGTCATATCATCTCATATAGTTTATGGGGGCTCGTCTGGGATCCAGGAGAGGAGGGCATCACCCAGGATCCCCAGTGAATAGTAGGACATCTCATCGAATTTTCAGTGGCTGTTCAAAGGCAGAACTGGGTGAGTCCCTCTGACCCAGGAGGCCCAAAGGAAAGACTGAAAAGGGGAGCAGAAGCTTGGTTAGCTGAGTCCGAACCTAGGAAGAGAAGCTACTCGGTGTTATTAGGTCATGTAAGTTTGTGTACAAACCAGGGAGTAATTGAATTTACTACTGGGTGAACTTGGAGGAGGGTTCCACAAAGGTCTGAGTATAGCCTGTCTGCCTTTGGATGGAAGAGGAGAGATTATCTCAACCAGAGGAGGTGGAATCAAAATTCCTGGGCAGAAGACCTCTGAGGTGGGAGGAATAGGGAGAGTTAATTCAGGAATAGCCAAAAAGGGCAAGACTGAAGGCTTACCAGAAGAAATTCGACTTAGGAACAAACTGGAGAATTGGGAAGAATTACCAAAGTATAAAGGAAAAAGAAAGGAATGATTTTCTGTTGTAACAACAAATGGCCATTACTGTAGGAGAGAAAACCAAAAAGCCCCTCTCTCCCTCCTGTAACTCTGATCAGAGGAGATTGGAGGTAAGCAAACTTGGAAGGGACACGACTGTCTTTGTGTTTTGTGTAGTCTTGTGAAAAACCCTTATGAATTATGTGTTATAAGTTTGTTCGTCTGTCTATATAGATTTCTGTATATTGAGGGATAGGCAGGAATGTTGGATGGAGTGAAGAGTGAGTAAAGGAGTTATAAAATATACAAAAGAGACAGATAAAAAGGTACATTCCACCCCCCCCCCTTTTTTTCCCCCTCTCTGCTAACCCCAGAGAGGAGAAGTGGAAAATGACAAAAGGGATATTTTGATCCCATGATTGGAAACTGTTAATTTAGGAAAACACAAATGATTCTGGAATGTACTTATAAGTAAATGTAAAAGTGATTACACTTATCAGATAATAAGATTCCAGAAAAGTTTTATTCCATTTTGGTAGTGGGAAAATTGTCTGTTCTCGCTGAGATTTAAAATGTGAACAATGCCAAAAAGTTAAATGTGGAACATGTCTAAAATGATTTTTTGACTCAGTTGAAGTTGGGGATCAAAATCACATGAGCAGCCAACCTGATTGGTCTAATGTTTGCTGACTGTTTAATGTACATGAGAGCTAAATGGAGAGTATAAGTGTATAAGAATGTAATACCAGCCTTTTTAGAAGGAGAATACATAATATTGAGAAGATTCTGTATGATCTAAATTTTGGGAGTTTTATAAGTGAAAATGTGGAAATGCTGGACTGAAAGAGAGTTAATTTCTATTAAATATTTCCTAATTGCTGTTTAGCTTGAGTTAAAACATGTATTCATGTGGATTTGATAAAAAACTTAATTTTTAATCATGCTTGTTGAACTCAATGCAATTTCAATCTGGATGAAAAAATTATAGTTTAGTGTTGCAAAAGATTTTCTTTGCAGCCTCAAGTTGCATTGTATTCTGCTCTTTAGCATGGAGTATATTTTCATCATAGAGATTTAAAAAGTGAAATGGCTTTTGTTTGAAATTGTCCTAAATGTTTTTCACTTGTGTATATTAATTAACTAATGTCTTTCTTAATCTTGAAAATAGGTCAACAGCCTACTTGTTAAAGAAGCTTACTTTACGGCTCACAAGTGGTTAAAACAGCACTTAAAAGGTAAAAAAAAAGTGGCTGCTTAATGAGAAAGTGATTCTATAACTTATAGTGACATAGACTTAGTAAAGAAATAATGAGGAAGCTCTCACATGTTATGAACAGTGGAAAGGGAAAACTTTGAAATCTGTAAATTTGAAATGGAACATGTATCAGTAATTTGGAATGACATGGGAATTCATTTTGAAATATGGCCATGTTATGAAATTACTAAAATAGATATCTTTGGGATAAGAATGATTTTATTTTTTTTAATTTAGAAAATTTCATTTATTTAATTAATTTAGAATATTTTTCTATGGTTACAAGATTCATGTTCTTTCCCTCCCCTCTCCTCAACTTCCTCCTGTAGCTGATGGGCAATTCCACTGGGTTTTACATATGTAATTGATTAAGACCTATTAGATGTTTGCACTAGGGTGATTGCTTAGAGTCTACATCCCTAATCATATCCCCTTCGACCCATGTGATCAAGCAGTTGTTTTTCTTCTGTGTTTCTATTCCCACAGTTCTTTCTCTGAATGTGGATAGTGTTCTTTCTCATCAGTCCCTCTGAATTGTCCTGGATCATTGCATTACTGCTAGTAGAGAAGTTCATTACATTCGATTGTACCACAGTGTATCACTCTCTGTATATAATGTTCTCCTGGTTCTGATTCTCTCACTCAGCATCAATTCCTGGAGGTCATTCCAGTTCACATGGAATTCCTCCACTTTATTATTCCTTTGAGCACAATAGTATTCCATCACCAACAGATATCATAATTTGTTCAGCCATTCATTTCCCAATCAAATCAAAAAATCCCAGGCATCCCCTCATTTTCCAATTTTTGGCCACCACAAAGAGTGCAGCTATGAATATTTTTGTCCAAGTCTTTTTCCTTATTATCTCTTTGGGTTAGAAACCCAGCAGTGCTATGGCTGGATCAAAGGACATGCAGTCTTTTAGGGCCCTTTGGGCATAATTCCAAATTGCTTTCCAGAATGGTTGTATCAGTTCACAACTCCACCAGCAATGAATTAATGTCCCTACTTTGCCACATCCCCTCCAGCATTCACTGCTTTCCTCTGCTGTCATGTTAGCCAATCTGCTAGGTGTGAGGTGGTACCTCAGAGTTGTCTTAATGATTTCATTTTTTAAATGTAAATGCCCGATGTTTGATGCAATCTATCAGAATTTGTTCAATCATAAGTGGTTAGTTTACCATAATTGTACTATGGATTAAAATTAATGTATGACATGAATTGGTTAAAAGAGTATGCTAAAGATATAGGGCTTAAGTGATGCAATCTTCAAGGAAAATGAAAATCTGGATTCTTGGGGGTTATTAATTAGCAAAAATACATGGTAGAGTGAAGTGTATTTGAATAATAATGGAAAAATGTTGAATTTGAATAAGAAAAGGAACTTTATTAGAAGTTTATTTGAAAGTTAAATGCAAAAAAAAAAGAGCAAAGAAAAGTTCTGCCTCCAAGGTTTAGAGAAGAATGGGATTTGATTTAATGCAAGAACTTCCTGGTTTAGGGAAAAAGAGAAAGTATATTAGTGTTAATTTGAATATCTGGTCTTTGCCTGTGTTAACTAGGAAAAACAGAGAATCACTAAAATGGTCAGAAAAAAACAAATCTTTAAACAGGTAAGAGACAAATTCTTAATATTTGGCCACCACAAGTGGTGTCAAGGGCTCCTGTACTCTGGGAACAAAGTTTCTTAGAGAATAGCACCACTAAAGATGATTCTCCAAGGAAGAACAGAACTTGGGGTCTTATATACCTTTTGGGAGAACTAAGGACTGGAAGAATGACTAGCTTTACATTGGATACAAGGAGAGGAGGAGCCCAGGGCATGACTGACCAAAGGGGCTAATGCTTTGCACTAGCTACAAAAAGATGTTTCCAGTGTCAACATGGAATCTAGGAACTCCAAACTTGTAGCCTAGTGGGATCTGGTGAACCCCAAGTTTTAGGATTAGCTTGTAGGTTGGAGACCCCAAAGTTTGTACTTCTTCCCTGTTCCCATGGGAATCCACCCTGAAGGGGATCCCAGGCTAGCAGTTTCAGGCTGAGTGGGGGACCCTCAGGACAATGACAATCCTAGTAGTTGGGTGGGACTAAGCATATGTTAAGGACCCTCTTTGTTTTAGGTAGTCTCCCCTATTGTATCAGAGACCCTTTCCCAAGAAGACCCACAGCTGGGCAGGAACCATCCTTTAGTATCCATAGTAAGTAGCCCCTTCTCTTACACCGGAGCCACTAGCTATGATTCCTTTCCCAATCTTGATTGTATTGTCAGTGTAGATTGAGCACTCCCATTTTCCTTGTAGCTATAGTGATGTCAATCATCTTTCCCTGCCCCTGGACTCCCCAAATGGTATATAGGCTCCCCAAGTTCTTTTGTTCCTGGGAGTTGTCATTTAGCTTGGTGGCACCCCCAGGGGTCAGTGACCAGAGCAGCCAGAGTTCAATCCTCGGACTCTGTGCAGTCATGTGTGTCACACAGCTCTTGTGTCGAGGCCTACTAGCAGTGAACCCCTTTTTCCCTTGATTAAAGAGTGATTTTGACTATTTAATAGTTGTGTTTTTTCCCAGGCAATACCGGCCAGGGTTGGACTACTTTGTTAAGGCTGATGAACTTTTAAAACTAAAGGCTTGTTTGACTACTCATCCTCTCTAAACTGGGATCATTAAGTACCTTGAAGTCTATTATTCAGTTCAGAGGAAGGGTGGGTCAGGTCAGGGGTGCTTCCCCCAAAGCAATTTCCAACCGGAACAAGTACAAACTTTGGGGCCTCCAACCTACAAGCTAGTCTTGAAACCTGGGGTTCACCAGATCCCACTAGGCTACCAGTTTGGGGTCCTAGATTCCATGTTGACAAATGTAAAGTAATGAGAGTTTGTGAAGTTAACCAACTCAACACACCTGTTCTTTATTTTTGGATTTATGACTAAAAATGTGATATGCTATTTTGTGCCAAATATGTAAGAATAACTGTTAAAATGTGCATGTGTTTAAGATATAACCATGAGCTTATGTTCACTCTGATTTTATTTACTTGCAAAGGATTTATGATTCATATTGTGAGCTAAAAGTAATGTTTGAGGCAAATTGAACATGAAAATATGCAAAAGATATTAGGTATAGTATTTATAGGGATAATTAATTGTTAATAAGATTGGTAATTGGGGCTTTTTTGAGCCAATACAAATAGCAAGGAGAAATGATACCTGAGGGGACTAAGAAGTTTAAGCAAGTAATTATTTTAGAGAAATATATTCACTTAGATCTGTAGCAGGATAAAAGTTAAAAGGGCAAATATCCCTCCTGTAAACCTGTAGAATGAGAAAAGCTTGTTTGGGGTACTGGAGATGTTTAGATGGTGGAATTGACACAAAGAGGAGTAGGACTTCTCTGAGCCCATGAGGAAAGAGTGTTCAGAAAAGAATGGTGATTAAAAATCCACTTAAGAGAAGGAAATAAGAAGCACTTAGAAGAATATGACTTGTTACAGGTGAAAGCCTTAGAACAGGGTTGGAGAGACAGTTTTGCCCTCCACTGAAATGA
The DNA here is from genome assembly GCF_027887165.1 of Monodelphis domestica. Classification (NCBI taxonomy): domain Eukaryota; kingdom Metazoa; phylum Chordata; class Mammalia; order Didelphimorphia; family Didelphidae; genus Monodelphis; species Monodelphis domestica. The sequence continues at coordinate 52,919,347 of NC_077229.1, read as the reverse complement.
GATCTTTCTGACTGATAAGGTGCTGGAATCTGAGTGGAACTCTAGTGTCACTCAGTGCCCTTTTAAGAGCATGAATAAAAGGGGCAGCTAGGTGGTTCAGTGGTTTGAGAGCTAGTACCCTCAGACACTTCCTAGTTGTGTGACCCTGGGTGAGTCACTTAATTCCCATTGTCTAGCTTTTACCACTCTTCTGTCTTGACATCTATCCTTAGTATTGATTCTAAGATGGAAGGTAAGGGTTTAAAAATGATAATAATATAATCTTTTCTTTTTTTTCCCTTATCAACACCTAATGCTAATTATAAAATGAAAATTTCCATTTCCTCAAACAACCTATTAATAATTTAAAATTATCAATTTATTAGGAACATACTTTGAGAAGTAACATGAGGTTTGTAAATAGACGATTAGTATCTGCAGCCTTAATTTACCACAATTGAAGTTTGGATCTTGACCTTAGAAATATCGTCCAGAGTTTTCTGGATTTCCTCCAGTATCTTGAGTAAAGAAATTTATCTGTAAAATATTGTTACTCATGTGTTTATAGAAGCTGAACTAATGTATATTTTGCTAAGGATTTAGCAGGAACATCTCAAGAATTTCTATAAACAACTTGAAGTAAAGCAGAATTCATAAGACTTGTCCATTGGCTGTGGGGATAAGTTAATCAATGTCATGGGTTATTATTGTACTAATTCTTCTGTTTCTATCAAGGACATTGCCAGAAGCCCCAGGAAGACTGAGCTGCTGGGAGTTTGTGAAAGTTGGTGGCAGCACTTTTGATCTCCCCTGGCTCTGTACCATTGGGACTTTGTTAATGATTCCGTGTATTAAATATCCTGCTTTCTAGAATGTATACAGGGGTGGAGAGCGCCTCTATGAATTTTGAGGTATGAGTTATAAGAAAATCATGAACTCTGATACCAGAAATGCTAATAATTAGGGAGATAAATGGCCCTAGGGAATAGTCAAGGTCTGTGGGTCCCATATACCTAGTGAATAGATGAATTGGGCTATAAGTAGTGATAGAGCTCATCACTGATCTAGAGGTTAGTCCTAGAGGGAATAAACTGACCAGATAACACAAATGAGGGAGAATTTATTGGCATAGAGTAACTCTGGATAGGCTCCTGGCTACCATGGGAGAAGTGAACAAGGTTACATTTATCAGCACTGTAAACAAGTGGAAGTGCAATTCTTGTATTGGAAAATGAGTGTGCTAGAAGGCAGTAGCGGTTTAAGGGTAACATTTAAGCTTGAATGGATGCAATAGAGGATGTATGTAAAGTCTAATGCTACTGGTTGTTGTATTCAAAAAGTGGATAATGGGAGGTGGTAAAGGAGATTGGCAAAGGTAGTCATACAACAGCTTATGTATCAGTTCAAAAAGCATCTTTCTGATTGATGGAGGATGTATGATTTGTGCATTAGGCAATACTCCAATCTTATCCTGCTTAATTCCTTGCCTCATGAGGATTGTCAGGAGAACTACTAAAGACCTGTAGTTGATTGTTATGAGGACACATTCTAGTAATATTGTGAGGACAATATCTTAAGAAAAAGGGGAGGGATTGTGTGAAGTGAAAAGAATTAATTTGGGATTCTCTGTTCACTTAAACGGTCTCTATTTCTTTAAGCCATATTGCCTCATACACTAGGTTCAAGGTTTAGCTTCTGCTATTTGCTAACTTAAGCCTGTTTGCCTTAGTTTCCTCATCAGTAAAATGAGCTGAAGGAAAAGGCAAACTATTCTAGTATCTTTGCTAAGAAAACCCCCAAAAGACTCATAGTTGAACTCAACTGAAAAATGACTAAACAATAGCAAAAATTTGCTAGCTGTGGCTTGTTTCCTTGGGTGAGTCACTTCACCTCTATGGTCCTCAGTTCAGGATGGGGAATGATGAGCCCACCTCACAGAGCTGGCTATATTAAAGACTTCCTGGGTAGAAAAAAAATGCTGCATAAACTATAAAGGGAGCTAATATTATTTATTTTATTGAAACACTGAGAAAAGGACTCCCTTGGAGTCACGAATAAGTAGGTGCCTAGACTGCCTCTGACAGAAACTGACCATAATACACATGGGCTATAAGCACTTAAACCTCAATGCTTTCCTGTGACTGTCAGACTAGAAGTTGTAGAAAGAGGTGCTGCTTTGCATCAGTGGAGGGAGTAGTTACCATACCAGGATGCCTTACTTCATGAAGTCATAGATCTGAACCAACTTTCCCCTCTCCAAAACACACACACACACAGAGGCAGAGAAAACCAACAACTCTTCTAGAAGGAAGACAGGATTTGTGCTGGAAGTGAAAATATAGTTTGTCTCACTCAGTCCATAAATGGCCAGGCCTCTCCTCCCTACCCTTGGTGGGTCTTAATAAAATATTGTAATATAACTGTTGACTGGAAAAAAACACAGAATTATTAAATAGTCAAAATCACTCTTTAATCATTTCCTAGCTCTATGACCCTGGGCAAGTCACTTAACCTCCATTGTCTAGCCTTCCCGGAGTTTCAATCTTGAAACTGGTAATCAATTTTAAGGCTCTGTTCTAAAGTGTCTCCCAGCTCCTGACATCTATTCTGTTCTCTTTCCTTCTCCACCTCAACTACTGGCAAGTACTTTAGATTTGAAGTCACTGGGACCTGGGTTCTATTCCAAGCCTTCCCACTTTCCAGGGTGGCACTATTAGACCTGTATTCTAATATAATAATAATGATGATAATAACTAATATCTATAAAGCACTTCTCATGTGCCAGGCACTGTGCTAATTGCTTTACAATTATCTCATTTGATCCTCACAATACCTTGGGAAGTAGGTGGTATTATCTTTATTTTATAGATGAGGAAACTCAGAATGAGAGGTTAAATGACTTAACTAGGGTCTGCCAACAAGGAATCTAGAAACCCCAAACTTGTGACCTAATGGGATCCAGAGAACCTCAGGTTTCAGGATTAGCTTGTAGGTTGGAGACCCCAAAGTGTGCACTTGTTCTCAGTTCCCAAGGGAATTCACCCTGAAGGGGATCCCGGGCTAGCAGTTTCAGAATGAGTGGGGGACCCTCAGGTGAATGACAATCCTAGTTAGAAGGGACTAAGCATATGCTAAAGACCTTCTTGGTTTTAGGTAGTCTCCCCATTGTATCAGACCCTTCCCCAAGAAGGCCCATAGCTGTTGAGGCATACTATTGCATTGAAACCCTAGTTCCCTTGATTAAAGAGTGATTTTGATTATCTAATAATTCTGTGGTTTTTTTTTTCCAGTCTACAGGTCCTATACATCTAGTAAGTAGCTGAAACTAGAATTAAACAGGTCTTCCTGCCAGCCAGTACTCCCTGTGTAAATTTAGGCAAAAATCATTCACCTTCTTTTTGCTTTAGTTTCTCTTATCTGTAAAAACGAGGATAATAATACTATCTATCTCAGGGTCTGGGGGAGGATCAAATGAAATATTTGTAAACAAAACTTAAAGAGCTCCATAAAATGCTGTTGTTTTTCAGTCAGGTCCGATAACTAACCCATTTGGGTTTTTTCTGGAAAAGATACTGAAGTGGTTTGCTATCTCCTTCTCCAGCTCATTTTACTGATGAGGAAGAGATAGAATATGAGGCTGGATTTGAAATCAGATCTTTCCCACTCCCAGCTCAGTGCTGTATTCACTGTGCCATCTAACTGCCCCTACAAATGTTTGTATTATGGAGAAAATGCTAGTTTTGCAGTCAGGCCGACTAGATGTTTTTCCCCATTCATTACATCTCTTCTATTAGAAGCTCCTTGAGGGCCAGCGCTGTTTTCTTTCTGGTCCTGCCTCCCTAGCACAGAACCCAAACTTAAGCCAGGAGGTTGCTCAATGACTAAAGACAGTGCTCTCTCGAAGGGCAGCCAGCAGGGGCGGGCGGGCGGTGCTAGGCAGTATTTCTCTCCTAGGAACCCACGCCTCCGAACCGCCTCTCCCACGCCTCTGGGTTTGTGTTCATCCCCACGTGCCTTCAGAAGGGGAGGAAGGCGGGGTGTAGAAAGAGGGGCGGAACCGGAATTATCGCCCTAGGTTTTGATCGAAGTTAGGCTGGCCCAATCGGGACGCACAGAGGGCGGGCCCGGGCTGGAGTAGTCAGCTGAGGAGAGGGCGGCGGGCAGCGAAGTCGGCGGGATAGCAGAGGAAGAGAGCCGGGGACTAAAGAGCTAGCGAGAGGGGGCGGCCGCTGGCGGTGCGGGCCGGCCCCCCGCGGCGGATGGAAGGCCGCGGCGGTGGCGGCAGCGGTGGCGACGGCGAGGATGGGGCGGGCGAGCGCAGCCCGCTGCTGGGCGGGAGCGGGAGCGGGCGGCTGTGGAGGCCCGGGAGCGCGGGCGCGGGCCCCGGTCCGGCGGCGTTTGCGGGGCGGCGCGCGGCCTGCGGAGCCGTGCTCGTGGCCGAGCTCCTGGAGCGCGCCGCCTTCTACGGCGTCACGTCCAACCTTGTTCTGTTCCTGAATGGCGCCCCATATAACTGGGAGGGCGCGCAGGCCAGCCAGGCGCTGCTGCTCTTCATGGGCATCACGTACTTGGTGTCGCCCTTCGGCGGCTGGCTGGCCGATGCCTTGCTCGGCAAGTGCCGTGCCATCCTGCTCAGCCTCGCCCTCTACCTGCTTGGCATGCTCACCTTTCCTCTCGTCGCTGCGCCTGCCACGCGTGCTGGCCTCTGCGGGAACCTGGCGCTCAGTCCGCTTGACAACAGCTCGGGACCCTTCCCGAATGGCAGCGACCCCAGCGGCGGAGGGGGAACAGGGGGCAGTCGCTACTGCGCCCGGGCGGTGTACATCGGGCTGGTCATTGTTGGGCTCGGCGTGGGCACCGTGAAGGCCAACATCACTCCCTTTGGAGCAGATCAGGTAGGACCTGACACTGCTCCATTACCTCTGACTCCAGAGGGCCGGGAGGTCTGCAGCTGGGCATTGGGTCCGAGAGCTAGCCCTGGAAGGGAACTCGGTGGTTAACTGGAAGTAATCATTAGTTTAGAAACAGAAAGGTCCTCAGTACTCATCTGGTCCATCCATTCCGTTGTTAAGAGCAAACAGGTTCAAAGAGGGCTATGTATCATAGACCGAAAGTTGGAAGGACATCAGTGGTCAACTGGCCATAGCATCATTAGTTTAGAACCAAAAAGATCCTGGGAAGTCAGCTATCGAATCCATCTTTTCATTTCCAAAGAAGCAAACAGGATCATAAGAGGTCTGTGACATCATAGACTGAGAGTTGGAAGGGATCTCAGTGGTCAACTGCTTATAGCATCATTATTTTAGAACTGGAAAGGTTCTCAGATCTCATTTTGTCCATCCTTCCATTTTTAGAGGAGCAAACAGGTTCACAGAGGACTTTGGCACCATAGATTGAGACTTGGAAGTACCTCAGTGATCAGCTGGTCAAAGCATCTCTTTTTTAGAACCACAAAGGCTCTCAAAAGTCATCCAGTCCATCCTTTCCATTTCTAGAGTAGCAAACAGGCTCCCAGAGGTCCATGGCATCATAGACTGAGAACTGGAAGATGCTTTAACTGGAAGAGACCTCAATGGTTATCTAGTCACAATAACATTATTTTTGAAACTTGAAGGGACTTAAGAGTTAAAGCATCTTTTATTTAGAATTAGAACCGTCTTCATAGTGGGCATTTCATGTCATCCATCCATGTGAAAAAAATAATCCCAAAGAAATTCATGGGATCGTAGACTTGGACCTGGAAAGAACTTGAATAGTTTATTGAGTTATAGATTGGGAGATGGAAGGGACCTCAGAGCTCATCTATTTAATAGTATCATAAGTTTAGAACTGGAAAGGTCTTTAGGAGTCGTCTAAGGACCTAGTAATGGCATCATAGATTTGGAAGCAGGAAGACTTAAGTAGATATTTAGAGGAGCAAATGGGCCCATAATAGTTCATAGGTTCATATATTTAGAAGTGGAAGAGACCTAAGCTGTTATGGTTTCGATTTAGATCTGGAAGGGATTTGGTGGTCATTGAATCTAGTTTTTCTGTTTTTAGAGGAGGAAAGAGACTTATGGGATCATATAGTTGGAGCTGGAAGGGACCTCACAGTTCATCTGGTCCAGAGGTCACAAACACATGGCCCATAATACTCCTAAGTGCAGTCAGAACCAAGGTAAAATGAATTGGGAAATATTTAACAAAATAAGATGACTTATTTAATAAAATAAGAATACCAATCTATGTAAAACATAGATAATATTAACATGTGGTTCTTCTAAGTAAGTCTGCAGCCTGTAGGGATTCTCATGTATAGTTTAGTGTCCCAGGTTTCTATTTGAGTTGACAAAACACCATTGTCACTATTTCCATTTCTAAAGGAAAGAGGAAAGAGATCTATTGAAGTCCATAGGATCTTAGAGTTGGAGCTGGAAGAGACCTAGTAGCGGACACAGAGCTTGTTAGTTTGAACAATGCATTAATATATTATCTCTTAGTATGTACCTTCATAACGACCATCAGAGATAAGGGTTATTATTCCCATTTTACAGATCATGTAACTAATAACTAAGGCTTAGAGAGGTTCATTGGTTGTAACTGGCAAAGTGACTAGAGTGTCAGACTTGGAATCAGGAAGGCCTGAGTTCAAATTTTGAGGCAGACATTTAATAACTGTTTTGACTCTCGAGTAAGTCACTTAACCTCTGAACATCAGTTTCCTTACCTGGAATTGGGGGGAGGGGCAATAGGACCTACTTGACAGGGTTATTATAAGGATCAAGTGAGATAATATTTGTACAGAGCTTTGCAAATCTTAAAAATACTAGCTATTAATGGTGTGTTCACTTAGGGAATGTCAATCAATCAGTATATAAGGGTTAAGCACTTACTACTCCCAGGTACTGTGTTAAATGCTAGAGACTGAGAAAGGCCAAAACAGCCCCTTCTCCTCCCTTAGAAGATCTTCATTTTGATTCTGTGGCCAGTGCTCTAGTTGCCAGGACAATCTGTTTTTAGTCTTAATGGCATTTTGTAGATGAAGAAGCATATTTAAAAGATGAAGTAACTTGATAGTTTCCAGAGGTTTGATTTGATCATCAGTCCTGGAGTGATTTTTCAACCCTGCCCCTTCCCACTTAGTGAGTTTGGTGTGGGTGTTCTGTAGTCCAGCAGGTCTCTATTTAAATTAATGCTACTGTAATCATATCATCCTAGCTTACATTAATATAGTTTATTGTGGTTTACAAAGCACAGATGAGGAAACTAAGGCTCAGAAAGGAGTAATAAATGAAAAACAACACATTTATATAATCCTTCCTTGTCACACCTTTAAGGTCTACAGAGAACTTTCCTCATCAGCTTAGGTAGGATAATTATTTGCATTATCATGTAGCAGAACTATCTCGGGATTTTGCATCAGGCTTCTGAGTAAATACTGTTAAGCTGGTAAATTTCAATATGGAATTTCAGCATTGGAAGAAACCTCAGTGGACATTCAGTCCATTCTATAAAGCATCTCTGCTATAATATATGCACACTATAGTCTCTCCCCTCATGGTCATCCTCCTCTCTTACCCAGATCTTCAGAGACAACCTACTGCTTCTTGATATGGCCTTTATTCCATTTTTAGATGTAAGTTTTAAGGAAACTTCCTGACATCAAGCCTACTGACAGTTTTGTCACAGCAATTCCTACCAACTGTCTTCTCTTTTAAGAAGGTTGTTAATACAGTGTTCAAATGCTTGGTCTTTTCATATTGATCACTGCCTTGTTAGAATTTTGAAAGAAGTTGGTACATGTGTACAAGTTGTTTATCATAGTAACAGTGATGCAGCATGTTGCAAGAAAAAATGCATTTGATCTAATGATTAAAATAAATTCTTTCAAAGTGCTGGTTACAATTTGCCAGTGATGTGTTGTGTGCCAACTTTTGTACTATTTTAAAAAACGATAATTTTATTTTGGTACGAATCTTTTATAATTAAGTTATTGTGGTAGTAAATTGATAGTTTAAATAGAGTACCACTTTGGCCTGAATATAGGCTATACTCCCCCACCCCCCACCCCACCCCTGCCCAGTTTGACTGTATAAAATCTAAATATAATCTTTATTTGGTTATATGTTTATATGTATATTTTTCCATGTCAGACATCTCATTTCTAGGGTGTGTCCTCTTGTTTCTCCGGTATGTTTTTTTGTTTGAAGGGAAGCATTTTAAAGAAATAGACTTTCATATTCTATTGCTAGATTATGTGAGTTTTCATGATTGCTTGCATACTTTTGTGTTTGTGTAGACACCAAGTAAAAGGCTCTAAAAACATTCAAATTCATGTAAAGATAATTGCATGAATGTTACATACAATTAAAGTTTTTTTCTAAATGTTTTCTTCACTAGGTCAGAGATTTTTAATTTAGCGAGCATTTATTGAACATTTACTATGAACTGATTTATGGGATGAGTTCATCCCATTTGGTTCAGAGAGAAGTAATAGTAATTAAATGTTTCAAACAAACATATACAAAAAATTTATTTCTCTTCAGGGTTTATAAGGCACTTTCTCCACAACAGCCTTTTTCCTTAAAGGGTTTACAGTCTATGAGAGTGGACAGTGGGGTAGGAGTAGAATAATCCAGTGTTACCTAATCCTTTTGATTTTGCTTTCATAACATCTCTTCTGTATATGCTCTCTTCTTTCCTCTGACACTGAAACCATCCTGGTACAGGTTATCATTACTTCAAGCCTGTACTATTTTAATACCTTGCTGATAGGTCTCCTTGTTTCAGGTTTCCAGTCTCTCCTCAATTTAGTGCCAAATTAATCTTCCCAAAACTAAAATCTGAATGTCATCTCTCTCTCTCTCTCACCCATTCATTAAACACCAGTGTCTCTTCAACAAGATCAAATATAAAATCTTCTGTCATATAAAACCCTTCACAACCAGCCCTCTGTCTCTTCCAAGTACTGTGCAATCTTGTGACACTGACCTTTTTGCTGTTCCTCTTAACACCATTCTATCTCCCTATTCTGGGAATTTTTGCTGGCTATTTCCCATACCTTGAATACTCTTCCCTCCTTGTCTTTTAATTTCCATTTCCATGACTTCCTTCAAGTCTCAGCCAAAAACCCATCTATAAGAAGCCTTTTTCTGATCCTCCGTAAAGCTAATACCTTTTTTCTAATGATTTTTCATTTTGTTTCCCCATTAGACTGAGCTCCTTGTGAGCAGCGACTGTCTTGCTTTTTTTGTAGCTCTAGCTGCAAAGTGCCTGGCACATAGTAGTCATTTAATAAATGTTTAGTGATTGACTGAATCAGACACATAAATAACTTATACAAAGCAGAATGTGAGGAAGAGGTGCAAATGAAGAACTTTAAGAAGTTTGCAGAAGTAGATATCATATATAGTTGTGGGATTTGAGGGACACTTCCTAGAGAAGGTTGTTCCAGAGTTGGGATTTAAAGGAAGAAAAGAGATTTCACTATGAGAAAATGGTAATAGTGAAGAGACAACTTTTGACTTGGGAGCTCCTATGGTTAAGAGGCAGAGACATGAGAGCATACATTGTATTAAAGAGATGGGAAGTAGTTCAGTTTGGCTAGACAACAGATAGAAAAACTAGCAAAAGCAGCCCCTAATGGTAAAGGAGCTCACAGTCTAAAGGGGAGGTCAACTGGATTGGAGCAAACTAGGATAGGACCTTGTATGTTAGCACCAGGAGTTTCTATTTTATTTGGAAAGTGACAGGGAACCAGAGAAGTACTGGGAGTAAAGTAGTGTCCAATCTCCTGTGCCTAGAATGCTCTTCTTCCTCTCTTCCTGGGGCTCCCTGACTTCCTTTGCTGCTGTTTGTCCTTCATTTTCTTTCCTTCTTCCTTCCTTCCTTCCTTCCTTCCTTCCTTCCTTCCTTCCTTCCTTCCTTCCTTCCTTCCTTCCTTCCTTCCTTCCTTCCTTCCTTCCTTCCTTCCTTCCTTCCTTCCTTCCTTCCTTCCTTCCTTCCTTCCTTCCTTCCTTCCTTCCTTCCTTCCTCCCTCCCTCCCTCCCTCCCTCCCTCCCTCCCTCCCTCCCTCCCTCCCTCCCTTTCTCTCTCTCTGTTTCCCTCTCCTTCCCCCTCCCTGGGTCCAGTGGCACGAAAGGTCGTTACACCTGAAGACTTCCTCAGCTGCATTGGATGGCCGGGTTGTCTTTTGTGCTCCAACACACCCTAAGCACTCCACAGTGCTTTGCTGCGTTGCCTTTGGTGGGCATCCTCTGGCTTACACACCTTTTGAGCACCTACAGGTAGATTTTATAACAATGCCAAAGGCCAGATATTATAAATTTTGTCTAGTCATAGTAGATCAACAGATGGCTGGAAGCATTTCCTACGACCCGAGCCACAGCGGCTTTTTTTTGCTAAGGTGCTTTTAAAAGAGATTATGCCTCACTTTGTCCTGCCAGCACATATTGATTCAGATAGAGGAAATCATTTTACTGATTCTGTCTTAAATCAAAATATATTCTTGCTTAGGAATAACTCCCAAATTCCATGTTCCATATCATCCCAGAGCTCAGGTCAAGCTGAAAGAATGAATTAAGAACTGAAAACTATGACTGGCAAATTATGCACTGAGACCCATTTAAAATGGCCTGAAATTCTCCCTCTGGCCCTATTTTATCTTAGAACCAGGTCTAGAGGAGACCTACACATCTCACCATTTGAGATGCTTTTTTGGACATCCACCTACACCTTTCTCCCCTACATATACATCACCATTAGGGGAGATACTACTATTGTTTCATATATAGAGGAATTACAGCACAAACTGCATGAACTCCATGAATCCAGAGCTGCAGTACAAGCTGGACCACTAGATTTTTCACTTCACAACCGGAACCCAGGAGACAAGGTGTTTATTAAGAATTTCCAGCGTACTGGAGCAACTCAGCCTTCCTGGGAAGGCCAATTCCAAATATTGTTAACTACTCCAACGTCTATAAAGGTTGGAGAGAAGGACTCTTGGATTCATTGCTCACAGGTAAAGAGAGCATCTTCTGTTGGGACTGATTGATTCTATCTTAGCATAGAATCAGCAGAAATAAGGAAGTTAGGAAAAGTGGTACGGATGAAACTTTTATTTGGACATATATTGATTTGGAGATTCCATCACAGTGCTCAGGTGGATCTGTCTTATAGTTGGAGTTAAGCATCTGAACTTGGGAGAGGATAGGACTGGAGATTAAAAATTTGCTGGTCCTTATGATCTTTGAAACTGGGAGATGAAATAATCGAGGAATATAATGTAGAAGATAGGATAGCAATTTCTTTCTCTTGATCATCTAGCCCCTCATAACTTATCCAATCCAATAAACATTCATTAAGTACCTATCATGTGTCAGGCTCTGTGCTACATTTTAGGGATATAATTAATAAAAAGAAAAACATGCCCTGCCCCTCCCAAAGTTTAAAAATTTGCTCTTATGCTTTTTTCTTTTATAATTTACTGCCCCTTTCCCTGTGTGATATAAGCTCTTCTTGAGTATAATGTTTATTAAGTGGGTGATCCCTTACTTTTGTTCTTTGAGCATTTAGTGGATACATTTTCCCTTGTGGCAATGTAAAAAAAAAAGTTTTAGAAAATTGGAGAAGATGGGGAATTTTGGTGCTTTGTGGAATTTTGGTGCTTTGTGCTGTGTGACATAGTTGTTGAGTTGGTTGGGTTTTTGAACTACCTTTTCCCCCAATCTTTTAAAATCTTTGTTATAAGAATTCATTTTTGTGGGTATGGGGGGGTGAGGAATATATTTGGGAATAAATATTATGTAAAAACAAAAGACATCAATAAAATAAAGACAATGGTCGGGTGACTTTGAAGAAGATTTGGCACTTATGTGACTTTTGGGCATTTCATTTCCTCTTTGAGGTTCAGCTTTTTTTTTGTATATAAAATGAGAGAATGTGACTAGATGATCACTGAGGGTTTTCCAACTCTATCCTATGATCTTAAATGAAAATCTGAACTAGGGTGAATGGAATGAGAATAAAGATTGAAGAGATAATATCAATTAGACTTTTCAATTGATTGTGGAGCCCGAGATAGTTAAGAATCAGATAATTTAGTTTCTGCCCTGAGTGACTTGGAGATCTGCCATATAGAACTGTGGTAAAGAAATTACTTTGCCATTTACAAAATGTTGTAGAAGGGCAAGCTACTATAATTCATAGGGTATTTTTGTAGGGAGTTGGATCTGGACCTGTGATATCTTTGGTATGGAGGGACTCCTTTTGAGGAAATGCCTTCAAATGCAGACTGGCAACTGTTTTATTTACAACTTGTTTTTTTTTTTTTTAAATTAAAAACCCTTACCTTCCGTCTTGGAGTCAATACTGTGTATTAGCTCCAAGGCAGAAGAGTGGTAAGGGCTAGGCAATGGGGGTCAAGTGACTTGCCCAGGGTCACACAGCTAGGAAGTGGCTAAGGCCAGATTTGAACCTAGGACCTCCCATCTCTAGGCCTGGTTCTCAATCCACTGAGCTACCCAGCTGCCCCCTACAACTTGGTTTTTAAGAAAGATGCTTGGGGCCATCAAGATTTGGCCATATCACATAATATGGGTCATAGAGGGATGATATATCTATATCTATATCTACATATGAAAATGATTTCTAAAGCAAGTTTTTCCATTCCATATAGTTTGGAGGTTATGACTATATATTATGGTGACTATTACATCTATTAAAACGTTATTAATCATGTGAGACAGCATTACTGTGCCATTAAAAAGACAGATATGAAAAATATAAGGAAACATGGAAAAACTCAGATGAACTGATGAGAAATGAAGTAAGCAAAACCAGATGTCTCTTCTTTGGGAAAAAAAAGAAAAAAACATTTTATGTATATATCCACTCTAGGCATGAAACTTGCAAGTTTTTAGATAAATAGAGCTTGTATATCAGGGATAATACAATGTGAACTTGGGCAAGTTATTGTGACTACAAAAATGTGAGTTTCAAGACTGAACTGCCAAAACTGTAAAGATAATTTTAGTGTCTTGATTTAAAATTAAAAATAAATGGTCGCCATGGGAAAAATTCCAAATATGAAAATACCCAAGTCAGCTGGGTTTTTATGGAGATTTTAATTAATACAAATGAAGGAATTAAGGGAAGGGAGAGAGACAGAGTAAGAGGAAATAGTTGGAAGGGCCTATGCCAAATGGCCTAGGCCTGAGCCTTAAGAAAGACCAGTCAGTCTTTTATCCACTCACCACAAGATTTGTCCCAAGCAAAACTCCAGTCCTTCACTGAAATCCTCAATTCCTGAACTGAGTTCAGGGACCCAGCTACTCCAACTAGTCTGAACTCCAACTTGTTGGAACTCTCCTCTAAGTTCAGAGAACCAGCTCCTTTTAAAGAGAAATTTCTCTTATGTCACCTCCCCTAAATTTTCACATCTATCAATCACAGTAGATGTTTTCCCCAGGACTGAGGATTCTTAGTTCACATCTTCTTTTGTTATCACCTTCTCTGGGTAGACTAAAACTTCACACCTCTTTTGTTAAGCTTGCCTTTTGTAAGTTGCTTGACCTTTTAGTGATTAATTTAACCTTTATAGGTACTTAGCACCCTTTTGCATTAGATCTAAAAATAGACCTAGGGTAAGGTTCTAGCTTTATCATAAGTATGAGTTGGGGACTTTTCATTGTTCAGTAAGGAATTTTACAACTTTATCTTTTCCTAAGGCACTGTTTGAGCAGGGTGGAGTAATTTTAAAGTTCTCAATACATTCCTGACTAAGTTCCTCCATTGTTTAAAATGGGGAATAGCTTAACCAAATCTTCTAAGGTAGAGTCTGAGCAGTTTTTAAGATTCACATTATATATCTTCAGTTTCCTGAACAAATAAACTCAATTTGAATTAGACACTATAAAAAATTGAAGAGATCTGTTCCTGTGTTAGATTTGTGATCCTAAAAAGAACAAAATAGTTGAAACTGAATGTTATATAATTGTAATGAATAAATCATCACTGAATAAGACTTAAGAATTTAGCTTCCTTCTCTGTGGAGGATTATGGATATGGAATACTGTATACACTATCAGATTTTATTAGTGCATTGGTTGGTTTTGATAAACTGCCTTTATTCTCTTGTAAGGGATACAAAACCAGATACCAATAAAGATTTTTAAAAATTGTCACGTTTTTGTGTGTTAATATTTTGTCCAGGTGATTGTGGGTGATAACTTTTTCTGTAATAATAATGCTCCAATTCTAATAAGCATTTATTTGTTGAATTTTCAAATGTATTTTTGACTTTATGTTGGCAATACAGAGATTTGTTGTCTATTGATTTGTCGAGAATAGTGATTTCTGGCATATCATTCTGGATATCTAATTTTGTATTTCTAGATATTCAGTAGCTGCTAATCTTTTGCAACCTGCAGTGATATTTTGCCATTCATTTCCTTACAAAGTCTTCATTGGTCCTTAAGTCCAGACCTCTTTAAGAATGAATTTTCTGTAGTTTCTGGTAACAATGACAATCTTTATTACTATCATGAACTTTACAATTTCTCTAAACAAATCTATTTGACTCAGCTGTTCTTTGTACCTTTTTGACATATTTTTGGTTTGGTTTGTATAGAATACATGTCCTGTTCGTTCCATTCTTGGATCTTAGCTGTTTAATAGATTGTAAACTACTGTCCATTTTATTTGATAGGTTGCTTGGTCTCTATGATCAGACTAAACGATTGCTCTGTGAAGTAACATCTGTTAAATTTTGAACTTGAGTTTGAACCTTGCAATCTGAGAATATCTACCAGCCCTCTTATATTTGATGAGTAGTTGTAATTGAGCTTCTTGTGGTAGCACAATATTTTCTAATATGGTTTGAATTTTCATTTCAATATTATCTAAATCCATTGTCACCCATTTTATTTTTTCAAAGGTACATATTCAGATTGTCATACACTATTCTTGACCTGGGGAGTCTATATTGCTGATCAAGTCCTTTCTCAACATATGCTCTGTAACAGTATTCTCTAGTTTTTCTGTAAGAGTTCTAAGATGTATCAAGATTATATACAAGAAACTTTCAGGTTATGTGAGCAACAAGATTAAACTAGTAGACTAGATACTTTTCTCTGTTTTCTACTATCTCTCAAACCTTCTCGAAACAGAAATTATGTTCCAAGATAAAGTAGCTTAATTTATTGTTGTGGTCTAGGACACCTGGAATAGAAAAGAAGGTAATCCCCTCACCTCCACCCCCCAAAATTCAGCACCCTGCCCCCAGCTCCCAAGCTATGAGCAGAGAGATTGTAGTAGTTGACCCAAGGACACAACAATAACTTACACCAAAACCCACCCCTGTACTCTGGGTCCTCTTCCTTTTTTTTCAGTACCATAGAGCCCTAGCTTTGTGCTGTGGAAATTTTCTTGGCCTTCAGCAGCTAGCTTGGCTTTTAGGAACAAAAGCCTGTTGGAACCTGAAACTAAGGAACACCCATGCTGCCTCTTCCAGTGCAAGCAGGCGCTGAACTGTCAGTGCCAGGCCCAAGAACTAAGGAATAGAGAGTGGGACAGGGTCATTAAGACCTTTGGACACAATTCATGTTGGGGAGCTATGCAGCACTCCAATCCTGAGGGAAGAGCTAGAGATCTTTTTAAATCTCTTTAAGAATTGTTTTTGAAGGAAAGCTGTCCATCAAACTGGTTCCCTTTTTAGACTCATGCATATATGTATAATCTACCTTCTATGCTGTGACCTGAATGCTTATTCAGTAATCTTCCCTATAACTTTCGAGGTCTTCAACCAGGACTGGAATTAAGCCAATTTTGATTCATCAGAATCTTTATGAATTTCTAGGTATGATGACTGTTCAAGTTGAGAAAGCCAGAGAGATTGGCTAAACCTCATAATCTAATGACAAGAACTTCACTTTCTCTTTACTCTTAGTGTTAGATTAATACCTGGTTTGGATATATTGTACCTAGTTAGTGTCTAGGAATCTAGCCACTCCTATCTCCTTCAGGATTCTCACAAACCTAAATCCATTTCTCTAGGGATCGCAGGTAAGGGGAAGATTCCTTACATTGTTTGTTGGCGAATTAAAGTTCTTAGACTTGCTCATTGTTTAATGGGGATATGATCAAGTCTGAATGATAATGAGGAATGGAGAGTCCCTAGAAGTGCCATTGGGATATAGTTTGTGAGTTTAGGTTGTTTAGATGCATTGTTTAGCAACAGTAGTTGCTAGAAGGTGTTACTGAGATGCGTGATTTCATTGTTAACTTGTCTGAGGAAAATTAAGATCTCTTAGTGTCTTAGGTTTGACTCTTTCCTCTTTCTGTATGAGTGAGCACTTATGAGGAAACTGACTATCTTATGGATAAGGAACAGCCATAGGCCTCTCTTAAGTCTAACTGAAAGATAAATGTTATTTTTGGGATGGGTAATAGAGAATATGAGATTTGGGTTAGACTTTGAGGATATTTTTGTTATTGTTACTACTGCTACAACAACTACAATTACTACTACTTTCATAACTTTTTTTTTGGAGGAAATTGAGGTCTAGAGAAGTATAAAGTAACTTGGTCAAGGATCATATCAGTTGGATCCTCATTTTATATGATGAGGTCACACCTTATAGCAGTTGTTATGGTTTAGTAATGAGCCCTATTAGAGCTATCTAAATTAAAAGGAGAAGGAATTTGTAAGCTCTTAAGATAACATATTGAACAGGAAGATACTTTGGAGGTCATCTTGTCCAGCTTCTTCCTTTCATGAGGATGAGGAAATGGGAGCTTAGGGATGGGAAGTGATTTGCCCACGATCACAGGAGACTGTAAGCTTTAGAGATAATTTGAACCCAGGTCTCTTGATTTCAGAGCATATAAAGGTATCTGTAAATAACTATGTGATTGTCTTATTTTTCTTAAATAGAACTCAAAATCTTTTGATAAAAAATTATTGTAGATGCTTTCTTATCTATCTTAAACCATGACACTATTATTACATGTTACTAATATTCATTTTTCTGTCCTTTTAGGTTAAAGATCGAGGTCCAGAAGCCACTAGAAGATTTTTTAATTGGTTTTATTGGAGCATTAATTTGGGAGCAATTCTTTCATTGGGAGGTATTGCATATATTCAACAGAATATGAGTTTTGTTATTGGATACACCATCCCAACAGTTTGCATTGGAATTGCATTCATGGTTTTCCTCTGTGGTCAAAGTTTTTTTATCACCAAACCTCCTGATGGCAGTGCTTTTACTGATATGTTCAGGATTTTGGCATATTCCTGTTGTTCAAGGAAACAATTCAGGGAACATCGAAGAAGCGGGTATGTAGTAACAGTTCAATATAATGAGTATATATTCAGTTTAATAGTTCAAAGTTCAGTATTGATATGAAGTACAAGGGCTGCCATGGGGCTGATATTTAAGCTATAAACCATTGATGAAGGACTTTTCTTGTCTTCCCTTGATTTTTGGATTCAGATAGTTTTAACAACATATTTGGGAGAAAATGAATCAGCACAGTGAATTACATTTACTTTTTCAGGGTACTGGTTACAGCAACTTAGATCTCTTTCTTTCCTACTTCTAAGCTCCACCCCTTTTTGACTGTTTTATCCTAGCTCTGGTTTGGAACATAGAAACACCTATTACTGCTGAGGTTTCAGTAAATGTCTATGATAATTTCCTGGATGACCTAGTACAAATTTTTGCATTAATTGGAATGAACAAGTAGAATACCAAAATTAGTACTGGTTTGAAATTCGAGTGGAACTTTCCTATCTGTATAGTCCAGGTTTAGGTATAGGATTTAGAGTTTGTGGGTTAAACAATCCCTTTATTCACTTAAACCAATTCAACAAAGAATAGAGCTATCCAAAAAGCAGGAGTGCATATAGTCCCATTGTTTTTTGTGCAGCTTACAGATGAGCAGCTTTAAAAAGTGGAATAGGTTCCAAATTAAGAAATAGCAAAATTAAATTCTTGTTACCAGCTGAAGGTTATAAACATATAGTTAAATCTAGAACATAGGAGCTTTGTAAATTCAAGTGGAATCATGCAGTTTGAACTTAAATCACCAGTCAAAGATAAAAGCAGAAAGGCAATTAAAAAATACAAAACAGGAGAATACATAAGAATTAACTTAATAGTGTTGTATATGAGTTTGGTTAGAAGCTGGAATGACTAGGTAGCTTTTTTGACTTAAGTGTGCCCATCCTTTAATAAGACTTCTGAAGTAAGTAGGATCGGGAAGAAGAAAGCGCCAAGAAGAACATAATAGCTACTCATGGCATTTAACACTGAAAGGGACTTTGGGAATCACCAAGGCTAGTTTCTCCTTATTCACAGAGGAGGAAATAGACCTAAAGAAGTGCACCTACTTTATATAAAGTGTCTGGATGACTCTGGAGACAATGGGCGGTCTATTAGACTTAGGCATTCAGTAGAGCTTGCTGAAGGAAAAGTAATGGAAACTTGCTCTCTTTATATATATATATATATACAAAAGAGGCCCCTTTTGGTCAGAAAGTGACATCTTTTTTGTTCCTTCAGTTTGTAGTCTGCTACTGAGAATTTATATGAGTTATTTGGAATCATTTGCGGAATAACTGTCATATTTCTAACCCATTTTCCATATTTTTAGTGAATAACCTGAGCATTTTGTGTTTGAATTTGAACTGGATTTCATTTATTATTGTAAATGGTAAATAGCCTCAGCTAGACATACCTGGGGTCAGAAAGACTATGAATCCAAATCTGACTTCCCAGATACTAACTCTGTGATTCAGAGCAAACTTAATCTCTGCTCAAATTTAAAATGATGGTAATAATAACACCTATCTCTCAGGGTTTCTATGAGGATCAAATGAAATAATATTTGCAAAACATTTAACATGTACCTGTCACATAATAGGCACTTAATAAATTCCTTGCTCACTTCCTTTTTTCCCTTCCTTTCTTCCCTTCCTCTCTCCCTTCCTGATGCGCTTCAGTGGCAGCATATGTAGTTGTAAGACCATTTGGAAAGATATAGATGAAAATAACAGCCGACTTGAGGTTGACTTTATCTCCTCTAAGCTAGTGGAAGGAATAAGAACCGATTCAGTAAGTAATGTCCAGTAAATGGTGACTCATAGCCAGAAAAATTAATGCATGTTTAGTAGCTGAAGAATTTATTTAGCATAAGACTGAATCTTATTCATTGGTAGAAAAACATTTTAGCAGTGGGGTTGGAGGGATGGGAGGAGAAGCATTTAAAGACACAATGATATACATAGCATGATCTCTGCCCCTGTTTTACCATGTGATAAGGTTGACAGAAGTTGCTGAGGGAAAATATAGTGACCTAAACCTACCAGTTACTTGTGTTATCTTTCAGAAAGTAGCATGTGACCTTCCTTATTGTTTTTGATGTAAGCATTTAAGAGTAGCCTACATCGTAGGAATTGTAGTCTTTTACCTAAGAATTGCTCAATTGTACATACAATGTCAATGTCAAAATTAGCCATATACCTAGTATATGGGGGAGGGAAAGGAATTGTGAAAATATTTGTATCTAACTTGCAAGTGGCAGCAACCCCATTACTTGCATCTATTGACTTCTCTCCTTTGCTGGGATTCATTTTATAGTTAAATAAGTTTACATGGCAGGAAGGAGAGGCAATTTAAGCTTGGTAATCTTCTCAGTATCAGTTTTTGATTTGTGGACCCAATGCTATAACTGAAGATTTTCTGTTTATTTTATATTGTGTTCATAGCCCAAAGTAAAGTTCTGGTTAAGGCATTCAACATATTTGTGTATGCATGTGAAATTGCATGCCCTCACATAGGTATTCCAATGGCTTAGTGGGTAGAGTTGGCCTCAAATTTAGGAAGATGTGGGTAAAAGTCTTGCCTCTGACTTTTATCATTGCATTTAACTTACCTGCTCAGTACTTCAGGTAACTCTCAAAATTATCGGTTGCAGAATATTTGCTTGTCCTCAGATTGGTAGAGATAGTTTCCTCACAGGGAGTTCCTCACAACAGTGAAATGACATCCCAGAACAAAAATAAATAAGCAAGCAAATAAATACTCATTGGGTAGCACAGATTAGATATATTACAGTATCTTGATGTAGTACAGTACAGATATAGTACAGATACTTGATACAGTATAGATTTTTCCATCAAAGGATGATTCTGTGAACATAATCCAAGAGGATGTAGTTACTAGGGAGATCTCATTATAAGGTAGTTTCTTCTCTAAGGCACCACTCCTTTTCTCCTTCCTTGGACTTTTGGTATATATATTTGAAGTTTAGAATAGATTAGAAATTATTAAAAAAATTGACATTGTAATGTAACCTGTATAGCTTCCTTCTCTTGGTTATCCCCAAGTTTTATATATATATATTTTAAACCCTTGTTTTCTGTCTTAGTTATCAGTTCTAAGACAGAAGAATGGGAAGGGCCAGGCAATTGGGATTAAGTGCCTTACTAACGGTTTCAGAGATGGGAATGTCTAAGGCTAGATTTGAACCCACGTCCTTCTAACTCTAGGTCTGGCACTCCATCCACTGTGCTACCTAGCTGCACCTCCATACATATTTAAAACAAAAGAATAAGATGATTTCTAGTGGGAATGATACATGTATTAGAATATAATTAGAATTACCTATACAGTATGATGCTTATTAAATGTATTTGTAGTTCATCGATTATTTTGGTAGCACAGTAACCTATTTGTCTGAAAGTCTTCTTCATAGCTGTGAATGGTGAATAACTGTAATGTCAACATTTCCCTCAGATAGGATACTACATATATGCATTGGAACAAGGAATAAAAATGTGAGAGCCGGTTCAATTCAGTTAACAAGTATTCATTAAGTGCGTGATGTTATACATTACCCTGAGTCAGACATAGCAAAGAAGAAAAAAAGACCAAAGCAAAAAGTGCTTTCAAAAGGGTGGTGTGTTTTGCTAATTTTTTTTCCATTTGTTTTAGTCTGAGGGAAAAGGAGACTTAATTGCATACAAAATTGTGGTTTTCCTTGTTGATTGAAGGAATCTCTTCCTTTTCATGCATGAGGGTCTGGAGAAGAGAGGGGGCAGCTTTGCAGGGAGGAGAATTCTTATTTTTTTTAATCTAACAAAACCAAAGAAATAATATGAGTGAAAGAATAAAAACTTTTGAAACAGCTTTTTGATTATTCCTTTTTGTTCCCCTTTGGTTCTCTTTATAATTTCCCCGTATATTTTCATTTTTAAAAACTCTTACCTTCTGCTTTAGGATGGATACTAAGTATTGGTTTCAAGGCAGAAGAGAAGTAAGGGTTAGGCATTAGGAGGTTAAGTGACTTGCCCAGAATCATTCTGCTAGAAAGTGTTTGAGACCAGATCCTGTCTCCATCCCTGACTCTACTTACTGAGCCCCCTAGTTGCCCCTATCTCTTACTTTCAATTTAAAAAACAGTTACAGCTGTTTTCACTTTAGCCTGTTTTCATATGTAATATTTTCCCATAGTTTTGTGTGTGTGTGTGTGTGTGTATGTGTGTGTTCCTCCAATTGGTCATTTGTAATGATGGTAGCTACTGCATTCAGTTACACTAATATATCATCATTAGTATAGCCATTTTTCTCATTTGGATATTTAACATTTACCTCTTATAGCCAGTAAACATTGAGGATGAAAAAGTATTGTTAATTAGTTAGCAAATATTTATTAAACACTTATTCTGTGGTAGGTGCTGAAGATAGAAATAAAAGTGAAACATTTTCTCTTTTTAAGAAATTTATAATCTCTAGGGAGAAAATATATACATAAGTATATATACATATATTTATATATGCGTATGTATGTAAAGTATACATAAAATATGTACAATGTAATTTTTTGAGGGAGAGGCCTGTATAGCTAGAATGATCATGAAAGATGTTGTGGAGAAGATAATTGAGTATCCTTAGCCAAGTCTAGCACTAATATGGTAAACCCCTGGAAGTGGAGGCCACTAGGCTGCCTAAAGAAAGATGAAGTGACCCAGGTCAGAGCTTCTGCACAGATGTAGAGATAAGTGATTTGATCATCCTGAATGAGATAGATCCAGTTTCAAACAAAAAGAGCAGAGAAAATAATACTTGAGCTGAATTTTGAAGTAAATAATGTGATTCTGAAAATCAAGGGTAAAATTAGTACATTTAAGATATGAAGGACACCTGTTACAAAGGCATGTGGGGGTAGGAGGTATAATGTTGTATTTGTGGAATAACATGGAGGCCAATTGGCTAGACCACAGAGTGGATGGAAGAAAGCACTGTATAATAAGGCTAGAAAGTCAGATTGGTACTAAGGTGCAAAATTTAATGTCATTTAAATTGCAGCCAAAAGTATGGCCAAAAAAATCTGCGATTTAAATGCCAAGCAGAAGAATTGCTATTTGATCTCTATAGCCATAGTGAGCCACTGGAATTTGTAGAGCAGAAGAGTGACTTAATGAGTACTGTGTTTTAAGAAACCCATTGTCATCTCTTTTGGGGATAGATTGCAGGTGGGGAGACACTTGAGTCAGAAAGATCAGTTAGGAGGCTATTGAATTTAATCTAGGGAAAAAGCATGACTCAGGATGGTGATGATGTATGTAGAGAGAGGGGAACAGATTCAAGAGATGTTGCAAAGGTAGAAGTAGTACGATTTGTCAACTAATAGGATATG
Source organism: Monodelphis domestica (assembly GCF_027887165.1). NCBI lineage: Eukaryota > Metazoa > Chordata > Mammalia > Didelphimorphia > Didelphidae > Monodelphis > Monodelphis domestica. Next base: position 52,896,682 of record NC_077229.1, on the reverse strand, counting down.
TTGGGGTTTTAGGAATCAAGAATGATTCACTCAGATCATGAACCTTGTTACTGGAAGGCTGATGGTGCTCTTGAATAGAGCAATTCAAAAAAAGTATAGGTTTGAGGGTATGGGAGAAAATGAGAGAAGGCCTGGAATTGGATATAGAATTGGCATTAATGTGCTTTATGGTTTGCAATGCGCTTTTACCGGTATTACCTAATTTTTATCTTCACAACAACACTATGAGATAGGTGCTATTATTATCTCCTCTTTACAGATGAAGAAACAAAGACAGAGGCAGAGTCACTTGCCCAGAATCACAGTTAGTAATTGTCTTATGTTGGATTTGAACTCAAACCTTCCTGACTCCGGGGAGTTGGCTTAGGGTATCTGTTCTATACATTAACTAAACCAGAGAGGTGGACAGTCATCTAAAAGTAGAGAGATTGTCTTCTCCATAATGTAGAACTGTTAAAGCGGTTTTGGAGCTTCTTAATGATGACCGTTCTTACATAATGCACTTTTGCTATTGAGATCATTTCTTTGAAAGATGGTATAATATATATATATATATATATATATATATATATGTAGCCATAGGAAAGAAAAAGTGGGGCTCTTAACTCTTAGGGGGCACAGTGTAGTAAATATGAATGTGGAATCCACAAATGTATATAGTAAAATATAATCAAGAATATTCTATTCTCCAAACTTTTCTACATTCACTTAGCTATAGAACAATATTAAACTAATTCCTGTATTTTATTTCCCAAAGAGAAACCATTGGAGTATTTCAGCAGTCTCATAAACAAAGTCTATTTGATTCATGTAAAATGTCCCGTGGAGGGCCATTTACAGAAGATAAAGTGGAAGATGTAAAAGCCCTAGTCAAGATTATCCCGGTTTTCTTGGCTTTGATACCTTACTGGACAGTATATTTTCAAGTGAGTGGAAATAAGTAGAATAATTTGTTTCAATTCCCTATAAGGGCCATTCTAATCCTTTACCTTGTCTATAAAACAATACTTTAGATATAGATAGGTCTGTAGACCGTAGTTAACATAAGGAAACGAAAAGCTTAAGTCAGCCTGTTGGAAAAACCTTGATAAGAATCTTACCGAAACTTCATCTGTAATGTCATTGAACAGATATAATGTAATCCAGGAGTTATCTTGTCAACTTTTTTCAAGAAGTGTTGCAGAGCTTTCAATTCAGTTGTAGAAACCATAAAATTCACCTCTTCTGCTCAAATACTAGTTTGGCCCTTAGAGATTTTCTAAGCCTGTTCCTCTCATCTGAGGATGGTAAACATTAGTACTTTTTCAAAATAATTTTCTTCTTCCTATTTGGTTAATGTGCCTGATTCACTTGTTTTTCCTTCCTTTCATTTATTGACCATTTGCTATTTCATGAGTCATAGTTGAATCTATAATTGCTTAGACTGATCCCTTTTTTGTAGGGATTTATGTGGATATATATATCTGTAGGGGAATCATAATTGCATCTTTAAAACTTATTCTTAATGTCACATCTTTTTATTATACCTAGATGCAGACAACATATGTTTTGCAGAGTCTTCATTTGAGAATTCCAGAAATTTCGAGCATCACAACCACTCCACATACGGTAAATAAAGCCATACCTAGAAATTATATCAATTATGAAAATAGTTATTGTGTGGAAAAAATTCCTTCTTATTGCAACTCTTTTTTCTCTGTAGCAAACCTTTGTCTCTGTATCAAATTGGGATTATCAGTGCTAAGGAGAAAGAAAGGTATTCTAGGTGAATTGGTACATTTGCTTAGGTGCTATGGTTTTTTGATTTGTTTCTACAGATAAGGGTCAAAGTGTGGATTTTGCTATTAGGGAGTAGTATGTGGTATGGTTGTTGGTGGCATATTTGTAGTGGATTGCTAGCTGAGGCATGCTGTATTCCTTAGACATCTCTGCACATTGCCTGAACACTGGAGTAGGGTCAGCTAGATCATACCTGGTGTTGTTTAGTTTGGCAGAATAGTAGTAAATTGAGTTTGTGGTATTAATCATATCTCTTGTCTGGAGGATCATTTCTTTCATCTAGGTACCTGGACCTGAAGAAAAGCTGACATTTCACAAAAATGCATAGATGTAGTAGTGTTTCATAGAGTAAGAGCAAATTCATATAACTTAAGTGGCAATATGCATGGTACTAATTTGCTTTATTGCTAAATATTTTTTTTCCTACTTTAAAGTACTTGTTTCTTAACTGTACCATTATGAAGTAAATCATATATACTTGGTAGTAAGGTGACACAAACAAAATGTACTTGTTTCCAAGGATTTCTTCCTTGTTAAAAAAAAGATACCAATATAATTTAGATTTTGATAATTTAGATACCTTTGTACCTACTGTCTCCATTTTAATTGTCCAGTTTCCAGCAGCCTGGCTGACTATGTTCGATGCATTGCTTATTCTGGTCCTTATACCTGTAAAGGATAAACTGGTAGATCCTATTTTGAAGAGAAATGGTTTGCTGCCGTCATCTTTAAGAAGGATTGCAGTTGGCATGTTCTTTGTCATGTGCTCAGCCTTGGCTGCAGGTAAGAATATATCAGACTCACATTTCAGCCCTAAAGGAACTTTTTGCTTCAAATATCCAGCTCATATCAATGATGGTGGCAGGTGAGTGGCATGACAGTTTTGTGCCCTACTTAGTATATTCTCTAAAACTCATATTGTAGAATATAGTAATTTGACTCTATACTTTTAGGAAGGGGTAGAATAATATATATTAGGAAACAAAATGGGTTTTTTCTCCTCTTAAAGGAGAAGGAAACAAATATTTATGTACCTTATTTGGAAATTAAATTAGAAAATTCTCTGGAGACTGTAGCTTAATTTATAATTATTTATTAAATAATAAAAAGTAGGCCAGAGAAAAAGAGGATCTCCAGCCATTTGTGGACAACTGCCTTGCCTTTTCTGCCCAGAGCCTAGACCCAAGAGCTGGTACTACCTTCTAGCTCTGGATTCTCAGGAAAAAAATTCCCCCACTCCCTCCCCATACTACAATTTATATTCTTTGTGACTTTCTTTTCCAGAACTCCTTTAAACCTTTCTCTGGGTAAGAGTTAAGGGTCTTCTGGATGCCATAAGTCATGAGCCTTTTAGAATGGCTGCAGAGTGGCATGTCTACTTTTTTCTACCCTACTGTCTTAAGAGACTTGTTTACAAGATACACAAAAAGCTCTATCTCCTTTCTAATTCAACTAGAGGGTGAGGGAAGAAGCAAAGTTATAGATTCAATCTTAAGATTAAACCTTTCTCTCTTTAAAATCCATAGGTTGTCTTGGAGTGCCAAAGAAAGGGTACAGACTAGTGTTAAATCTCCACATTTCTCATTTGATCTTTGTAATAACCCTGGGAGGTAGTTGTTATTATTTCCATTTTATAGATGAGGAAACAAGCAAATAGAGGTTAAGTAAACTGCTAAGGGTCACATATCTCCTAAGTGTCTGAGGTCAGATTTGAATTCAGGTCTTTTTGACTCAAGGTCCAGCATTTTATTCACTGTATCACATCTGTGGCTTTAAGTCTGTTTATTCCTCTGGGAGATAGGCATAGTTTGTTGATGACAACAACAATAATAAATAACATTTATATAGATCTTTAAGGTCTACTAAAGTGGTTTACATCCATGACTTCATTTGAGTGTCAGTTCCATGAGGTATGTAGTACAATATGATTATTGCCATTATACAGATGAGGAAACTGAAGTTTAGAGAGATTAAGGGGATTATTCATGATCCAGGGTCATCTTGAACAAAAACCTGACTAATCTGGAGCACTACCTCTGTCCAGTAGAGAAAGTGTGTTAGTAAGTGCTTAAAGAGACTTCTGAAGAAGGAATGTTAATTTGTTGCAGAGGCTGGCTGGCTATGCTTAGTGCAATAGATGAGTGAAGTAATTCCACAGAGTTGTGATAGAACACTAAAGAAAACATTCTCTTTGTTCGCACCAAATGCAATTATGCCAGACTTTTATAAATAAGCTTATGTTCATGTACCTTGACTGGTTATCACTCAATTGTCTCTTATTTGTGTTTGGAATATTATTGTAGTAATATTTGGGGGTGAATATTCTCTAAAAATGTGAGGACATAAAAAATGAAAAAGATATCTCAGAATAACCAACCATTAATCATCCATTTTGAAGGACTTACACGTAGGAATGCTGCTGATTTACTATTTGACATAGGTTTGGAAGAAATTTGATTTTATTCGTGATGGCAGCACATAGATAAACCTTTTTATGCACATACTTGAAGGATCTATATCAGCATCAGGAACTCCACTAACTCAGATCTCTTGAATTAATAAGTTCTAGGGAGTTAGTTGTCTGATGCACAAAGTGATTAGGGAGTTTGCCCAGGGTCATACAGCGAATAAGTATTTGGGGTGGGATTTTGAACACAAATTTGAGGGAATCCAAGTCCACTATATCAGGGGTTCTTAACTTTAGGTTCTGTATTTTTATTTATAATTTTCTGTATTTTGTTTTGTACATGTAAAAAATTACTCTGAAAAGGAGTCTAGAGGTTTCACCATACTACCCAGGAGATGAAGGATACCGGAGGGGTTAAGAAACCCTTTGTACTACATTGAAGCACTCACTTCATTTGGATAGTGGATCATCACGTGGTGCAAACTTCTGTCCTGACTATCTCTTATTCTTGGTCAGCAGTGAGATTAATGGAAACAACAAATATAAACACATTTGTTCTGCAGAAGGATGTTTCTTATAGGCATGCCTTTTTGCTTGATTAAATTAATTTATTATATACATATAGTTACTCTTAAAGTTTTTTTTGTCTCTTGTCTTAGAATCAATACTAAGTTTCCTGACACCAGGCCTGTCTCTCAATCTACTGTGCCACCTAGCTGCCCCTACTAAGATGATTTAAAAGTTTTTTTTTGTAAGAAGGAAAGAGATTTCCTATGTTAATATCATATCAGGATTTTAGATGGTCTTTTTTTTTTTTTAATAGATGGTCTTTTAATTCCACAAAAAAATGTGTATGCCAAAAGAAATTTAGGGAAAGTAACAAGGTAAATAGTAAAAATGTACCCTGTTATCTGATGGATAGAGCTGAGGAAATATTTCACAGAATAACAGAATTGTAAGTGACCTTAAAGGGCCACCTTAACCAATCCATGTTAGACTTGTTCATACTTGACCCAGAATCCTTTTCACAATTGATCTGACAAATGGTCAGTTAGTCTAGTAAATGCTGAAAACTTGTGATGGAAAATCCTCTGTTACTTAAGGTGACCTGTTCTATATTTGGTTAGCTCAAATAGAACCTTTTTCCTCACATTAAGCTGACATTTGCTTTTTAGAAGTTTTTCTCTTGCCCTTAGTTTTACCCTCTAGGACTAAAGAACTAGTTTAATCTATTCAGGATGACAAACCTTGAAAGTATCTGTGTAAGAAGAATCTTTATTTTTCTAGATATCCCAGATAAAAAATGTAGTTATTATAAGGTATTTAACTTGGAAGACTGACTTTAGGGAAATATGTACATACTTAACATATATATAACATAGCACATAAAAATATATATGTAACTTGGTATTGTGTATAATTAAATGGTTCCTTTTTGTGTATAATTAAATGGTTCTCCCTTCAAAGAATTTCATTTGACTTCTGCCATAGAGCTTATCCATCTATACTAGAAATTAATGAATAGAGTCCTGGTTGGATGGCATCAACTTCCACAGGTTTTCATCCCAAACATAAAGGGCTTGTGCGAGTGGAATAATCTAGTCAAGCATCTATGTTGACAAATAATTCATGTCTTGGTTTTCAAGTTTGAACTGAATCACGTTTGGTGGTAGTCCTGTGCAAAGTTATATCTGACAGTTTTTCTTTTATTTAATTTTTTGATGAGGAAAGAAGGGAGTAAAGAGCATGTATTAATGGAATTAGATATATCATCAGAAAACCATTTCCAGAAGTCAATTAAAAGTAGCATTTTTTTGATTTACTAATTTCTTGAGGTTATAGTATATATTGCATATCCTTTTACCATTTTCTCTTTCCTTTATTATAAAGTATCAATTCTCAGTTAGAATTGGAATAAAGAGAGATTCTAGACTACCTAGCCCACCCCTTTCTTTTATTACCCTGTCCTAAACAGCAGCTTTTTACCATGTATACATACATATAAGTAGATAGTATATTATGAAATTGCTTCACTTAGTAAAATTTAGATCTTCTGATTCTCTAATGAGAATTTCCAATGAATTTATGAATTTAAAAGTGTTAAATTTTATTTATATTTCAGACTGAATGTTTAATTGGTGGTTGTCAGGGATTTAATTTCTCAATCTCAAAATGAATTACTAAAGTAGAATGGAAATTATGGTAGTTTATTTTTACAGTAGAGGGAAGATATGAGAGAGAGAGAGAGAGAGAGAGAGAGAGAGAGAGAGAGATTCCTTTGAGCCAGATAGAAATTCTTATGCCCCAGTCACAGGAAAGTAGTTGTTCTTGGAGGACAAGGAAACTAAGTCACCCTTTCACTCGCCATGGCAGTCTGAGATCTCCTACATGAGATTCTCCAGGGATCCAGTTCCACAGCCAAGTGTCTTCATTCCAAGTCTGAGTGTCTGTCTTCCAGTCTCTCCTCAGATGTCTCTCTTCACTTCAACTCCAAGTGTCTTCTTCCAGTCCAACTACAAATGACTGAATGATCTTGAATAAATCCCCATGTCCCACTGTTTCTTCTATTTAAAGATCTTTTTCTCTTGTGTCCCCTCCCCTAAATTTTACATCTCTCATTCTCAGCAGAAGCTCCTCTCCAGGAATGCCCACTCAATGTATGAAATGGGTGTTCACACCTTTTGTGGTTAGTTATACCTTTTGTGGTTAGTTAACACCTTTTGTAGTTAGTTAACACCTTTTTTGGTTAATTAACACTTTTTGTAGTTAAAATGGGTGGATCTACTTTAAATACCGAGTTAACACTTTTGGGGATTAAAATCTAAAAATAGACAAGGGGTTACAATTTAATCTTCACAATAAAGGAAGAGCTAACTAAGTACCTTCATTGTTACAATCAGGGGATAGCCAAATCCAATCTTCACAAAAGATAGATTTTTCTTTGGATCTCTGCTTCCCTATATGTCAGAGAATGCTTTTTGAAGATTAGAGGAAGAGAGAGAAAGAGTACTTTCTAATTGGGTACATAATTTTTTTCAGTTAAAATGGCAGTAAGAAAGTAGCATGAGAAAAGTAGAGTAAGCAATAGAATATTATTCCAGAAATGACCAGTACTACATGTTAAGAAATCTGAGTGACTAGCATATAACTACTTTTTTAATTTTAGTTTTGATATATAATGCTTATACGAAAAAGAAGTGGGGCTAGGTAAAGATTATTAGTCATTTTCTTCTGCTTCTAAGTATCATTTACAAACAAATGAACAAACAAACAACCCTTGCATTTTTAATTCTAGGAATTTTAGAGAGTAAAAGACTGGACCTTGTGAAGGAGAAAACAATTAATCAGACGATTGGAAATGTCATCTACCATGCTGCTGATTTGCCAATATGGTGGCAGGTTCCACAGTATGTGTTGATTGGAATGAGTGAAATTTTTGCAAGTATAGCCGGTAAGTCTTGTTACAAAATCAGCAAATGGACTCTAAATATCTTTACAAGTTTACCCATTGAATTTTTGCAAATTATTGCAAACACATTAAGGCCTATTGTCATACCTCCATGTTGTCCCTTAAAATGTATGTTTAAAAAGGATTTTTATAAATTCTCCTGTCATACATATATAACTTTTTAGCCAAAGAAATACCCTTGTCTTTTGAGTTAAGTTTTGAAGTTTGCTCTTATTTTTAATGCATAGTTTTTGATTAAATAAGTATATCAGATGTAAAGAATTTTTTTACTCTTACAGTATGAGTTATGTTGGGGGAGGGGATATTTTATCCAGGTAGAAAATATGCCCCCTGTTGGGTATCCTTTTGTGAATGTTTTAATATTTGATAGATTATACACTCTTTTAAAAATCACATGCTTATGCCTGGATTCCCCTGTAAATAGATAATAGAACTTTTCTAAATTTAATCACCACACTTTACCAAAACTTGTTTGCAGGTTCCACTTGATTAATGCCAACCTGTATTAATGCCAACTTGTAGCTGCTCTACAAGTAAGTCTTAGGAGTGGTATTTTTCCCTTATATAAAAGGTGGAAAGAATATTTGTTTGGAAAATTGACTGATTTCCCTTATTGAAAAGAATGGAATATTAATTAGCAAAACAAAACAATAGACATCAAGGTTTTTGATATGTTTGGGACGGTAATGACTTGATTTTTCTCTTCTATAAATTTACTCATGGTTTAAGGAAAGGCAAGAAATTAGACTTTGAAACCTTTCCACCAGTTTGTAAGACTCAGCACTCTTTAAAAATGAGTTTTTAGCTGAATCTTAACACTAGTAAGAAGATAGTGAGAGTACTCCTAGATAGTACTCATCTGCATAGAGGATTTCACTACAGGATCCTTTGTTCTCCACTTTCCCAGAGACCAAATACCAAGGAAAGGCATTAGGACTTTGCACAATTAGATTTGATAACATTCAGCACATTATTTTTTCTGAATAATATACGTATTTTACATTTTTTGCTTCTAAAAGTAATAAAAAAATAGGTGGCCTCTTTATCTTTAAGTCAGGAAGTAGTTTAGGGATTATAGAAAGCTGAATCAAGAGCAAAACTTTATCCTTATTTTTAAAACATTCAGAAAAAATTACCATGTGTACAATATTATAAACATCCATTTCTTGAAATATTACATAATGATGACTATGTACCTGGTCCATGATTATCAGCTTGCATTGTACCAAAAAGAAAGGAGACTTTGAAAGGTCAGTTTTTGTATCTTAGCCCACATCCTTAAAAGCTGAGCATTTGACCTGTGGTTGGAGATGATGATCCCCAAGGTTGAGTACTTGGCCCTGTTTAGCATTTGTGTCACTGACTTACATTGAGGCATAGATTATTATTAATGTTTATTAAATTTACAGTTGACACAAAGCAGAATCCTCGATGAAAAAGTCAGGGTTCTAAAAGGATCCTGCCAGTTGAGGGACCAGGGCTAAATCTGAGAAGATGAAATTAAAGAAGCATAAATTTAAAGTTTTCCATTTGAGCTAGCAACAAAAAATTTATAATTATTTCCAAATGGAATGTTACCTTTTGATTGATAGCTCTTTTGTCCTCAGCTTTGTGTTGTATGCTTGCCTTGCAAATTCTCTTTTACACAGTTTGAAGAAGGTCTAGAGATTTAGTATATTCTTAAGATTAGTCTGAGCCATTTGTATTATGTGGTAACCAAGAAAGACAATGCATTCTAAGGCTGCCTAAGAAGAAGCTTAACAATAAAAAGGGGATAGCCTTCCTTTATTCTGCTCCAGTTAGACTATATTTGAGTGCTACAGGTTAGGCAAAACACCAGTGAACTTGAGAGCTTCAAGAGGAAAGCATCCAGAATGACTGGTGGCCTCTTTAAGAACTAAATAAAGCTGAGTCAAGCAAGAAGATGGCTTCACTTCATTCCATATGAGGATCAGTTGAAGTAAATGGACATGCTTATCTTGGAAAAGAGAAGCCTTAGGGGAAGGGACATGAAATTTTTCTAATTATCTGAAGGGACTGCCATATAGACTTGTTTGCTTTGGCACCAGAGGTTCAAAGAATAGCAATGAATAAACACTGAAAAGAGGTAAATTTAGGCTTCATGTCAAGAAAACTTCCTAATGGTTAGAGCCATCCAAAAGTATAGAGGTGAATTGAGGGTTCTTCAAATATAGACTGTCAGATCTCTGCCAGGCATGTATTCCCCCCCCCCCCCAATTTGGTTTAAACTTTATGGCTTTTAAGATTCCTTCAGATCTTTAAATTTTGTGACTAGTCTTGAAAAGTAGTGATGGTCCATTTAGAGCCCTTGATTATAATGCAGTAGACTTATGTAGAAAATGAACTTAACTTTTGAAGATTTTTTATAGGTGTTAGTTCTATTAGGCCAACATTTAATTGCTTATATTCTGTGCTTTTTCTCTGTTGTTTTTTTTTTAATAGGGTTGGAATTTGCATATTCAGCTGCTCCAAAATCTATGCAGAGTGCCATAATGGGATTATTCTTTTTCTTCTCTGGAGTTGGATCATTTTTTGGCTCAGGATTGTTGGCATTAGTATCGGTGAAAGGCATTGGATGGATGAGTAATCACACAGACTTTGGTAAGGATGCTTTGTTGGGTCAAGTCTCTTGGGTAATCTGCTGCCAGCCCTTAATGAAAAGGCAATATTTCTTGTAATGTGACTTGCCTTGCAGAAATTGTCCTGGGCCTTGATATTTTATACACAGATGTTCATTTCCCAAAGGGTTGGTGGTAGATAAAGAGTGAGAGCATACAAGTGTAGACTTAACTAAGTACAAGGATATAGTGCTACATATTTCCTTTATAGGTAAACTGGCTTACTTAAAATATTGATCTCTTGTAATATTTATTGGGAAAAGGAAATAGGATTTGGAAAACAGGGGGATAATTGGGAGGTTTGTATGAGGGTGAGGAGGAGTTAAGGGGAGAGAGGAAAAACTGCTTGGTGATGCAAGGGAGGGAGATGCCCACTGCTGAGAGGAAACAGGAAGGGTCCGATAAGGTCTGTTTTGCCTTGATGACTGAACTGATTTTCAGCTCCCTCTATGACCAGAAAAGATAGTCCACTTATCTGACTGCGAATTCAAATAATATAAAGTTTAAAAACTAGTTGGGATTGGAGTTTTTTCTTAGCTTCAGACCTGAGGCCAGGCCCCAGAGGCTGGCGGAAAGTTTGTCCCACTCCTGTCTACTCTCGTCGTTCTAATTCAGAATCTTAGCAGTACACAGAAAGCAACAAGGTCTGACCTTCAGAGATGAATGGGCCTGAATCTTCGGGCTGAACCAAGAAGAGCATGCCACTCCAGACAGGCTGAACAAGCTCCTCTCTCCTCCAACACCAGGCAACCAGTCCCACATGGCAGGAAGGAAGTACTAGTCACAAGACCCCACTGCCACTCCCAGTTGGGCCCTTCCCCCACAAACTGTCACTCTTGTTTCCTTTCCACACTCTCTAAGAATGTTAGTTGGTTATTAGTACCATAAAGTACTATAGATAACATTATATTGCTTATAATGTAGGTCAACATTTTTTATTACCTGTAAGTCAAGAATGTCTAGGCACCCTTCTCTGTTAGAAATGGCAACTTTGTTAGCTTAAAAATGGAACATCATGATAGCTGGACATTTTGCCCCTAAAATGGTCAATTTAACTTTTTCTTGAAGTTTTCAAATGAATCAGAACCTGGTATCTCTTGAGGCAGCCCTTTCTACTTTGAGATATTCTAATTGTTAGTTATTTTTTATGTCAAGCCTAAATTTGTTTCTTTGTGATTTCCACCCGTGGTTTCAATACCTTCCGGAGCCAAATAGAAGTCTAACCCCTCTTCCCTGTGACAGTCCTTCAAATACTTAAAGACAAATATGTCCTCTCCCTAAATCTCTCCATTTCCTTCAGCTAATCCTCTTGGCAAGACTACCATCCTCACTGCCCTCCTAAGACCTTTTTCTAGCTTAAGCAGTGTTCTTCCAAAAAAATAGTGTCCAGAACTGAACACAATACTCTAGATACTGCCTGATCAGGACACAGGCCATCATGATTATAGCAGCCACATTCCATGTTGCAGTGTTTCCAGTCCCCAGGCAGAGTACCTGGCACTTAGTAGGTACTTAATAAATATTTTATTGATTGATTCACTTCATGTAGTCTAAGATCACATTATTTTTCTTGTTGATTATATGCTGTTCTTTTTTTACCATTCTTTTGACTCATTAAAACTCCTAGGTCCATTTCACTTGTCCTTTATGAATTGATTAGTTGAATCAAAATGTAGGGCTTCATACTTATCACTGTTAAATTTAATCTGAGTACAATCATCACTCAAGTTGTAGAAAGGACACTTATAATTTCTCCAAGTGTTTAGTCAGCTACAGTATATTTTGATACCCATGTTTTATTTCTCACTTCTGGGTATAGCCAGAAGCTGGCACTTCTTCCACAAATTTTCTTAATATTATCTTTTCCCCCAGTATGAATTTAAGGGAGTTTTAATAACAATAAATGCTGCCTGGTTATGGTTCTTGTAAAGTCTTTTAAAACACTTATAGGTGGTGAGGTATATAAAGATAATAAATACATGGTATATCCTTGGGTGCATGTGAATTTTTGGTGGAACTAGGAGTCTCAGATCACTGTTGGTTTATGTTTACTTGATAATGAACTTTGGCCAAGGGTTGGGAGATAAATGGGAGATATCTTAAAACACAACATTCCCCAAACTAAACTCATCTTTCCTCTCAACCCCTCTATTCTTACAAATTTAACTATTTTTGTTCTTTCATGTCTCTCAGTTCATAACCTTGGCATTATACTCAACACATTCTCCCTCACCCTACACATTCACTTAATTGTCAAATCTTGCTTTTTCTATCTTTAGAACATCCCTCAGATCAAACCCCTTCTTTCTACCCTATGTCAGATATTCATTGCCTCTTGCCCAGATTATCGCACCAGCTTCCAAACTGGCCTTCTTGCTTCTCTCTCTACTTTAGTCTATCCTACATACTGCTGCCAAAGCAGTTTTCCTTAAGCATGTCTCTTCCTCTGCTAGCTCTGGTGGCTTCCTTTTGTTTCTAGGATAACCTCCTTTAATTAGCATTTTTTAAAAAACTTGCTTTCTGGCTTAGAATCAATACTGTGTATTGGTTCTAAGGCAGAAGAATGTAAGGGCTAGGCAGTGGGTGTGGAGTGACTTGCTCTGGGTCATACAACTAGGAAGTGCTGAGGACAGATTTGAACCCAGGACCTCCTGTTGCTAGGCCTGGCTTGCCTTTTTTTTCTTTTTCACTTTATTTATTTTTAAATATTTTTCAATGGTTACATGATTTATTTTCTTTCCCTCCCCCTTCCCAGAACCGACAAGCAATTTCACTGGGTTGCATAAATGTTATTTGATACCTATTTCTGTAGTATTTTTTTTTGCTATAGAGCCATTAAAAAAATTTTTTTTTAAGACCTAAACCCCAAATCACATACCCATATATACATGTGATAAGTGATGTCATTTGTTTTGCTTTTCCATTTCTACTTCCATAGTTCTTTCTCTCAATGTGAATAACATTCTTTTATACAAGTCCTTCAGGAGTGTCCTGGCTTGTTGCATTGCTACTAAGTAGAAAAGTCCATTACATTGGATTTTTCCAGTGTTTTACTTTGTATGTACAATGTTCTTGTGGTTTTGCTCATTTCACTTTGCATTAGTTCATGGAGGTTCTCCCATTTCATATGGAAAGTCTCCAGATCATCAATCCTTACAGCACAATAGTATTCCATCACCATATTTGTTCAGCCATTCCTCAATCAAAGGACATCTCCTCATTTTCTAATTTTTTAAGCCTGGCTTTCAATTCACTAAGTCACTTCGATAACCCCTTCTGATTAGCTTTTAAAGCCCTGTATGTATATCCTGTCCCCAACCTATCTAGTCACATTGGGTACTATTTCCCTGCCCATGCTTTGCAGTCTAGCTAAACAGGCCATGTCTATTCCTAATGCACATCATACTCCTTTCTTGCTTGCTTTATAGTGATTGCCTTACATGCTTGATGTTCTTCCTCATATTTTTCTTCCTCTAGGATGAAATTCAAGCACTCTCTTTGTATAGGAAATCTTTAATGATCTTTTTACTAGTGTCCTTCCTAACTTGTTTTTAACTACTTTGTAAATATTTGTGTTTACTTTATGTTGTATATTTCTTTATATGCACTTGTTTTCCTCCTTATTTGAAAATAAGCTCCTTCTGAAGAGTAGAAATGGTTTCATGCTGTATACTTGTATCCTCATACTATATCTGACACATAATAGGCACTTAATAAATACCTGTTGAGGGGGCAGCTGGGTAGCTCAGTGGATTGAGAGCCAGGCCTAGTGACAGGAGGTCCTAGGTTCAAATCTGGCCTCAGACACTTCCCAGCTGTGTGACCCTGGGCAAGTCACTTGACCCCCATTGCCTACCCTTACCACTCTTCTACCTTGTGGCCAATACACAGTATTGACTCCAAGATGGAAGGTAAGTGTTGGCTCTCTCAGAGGTGAGAGAAGCCACAAGGTGGGAAGATAGAGACAGGATAGAAGTTTTGATACCACGAGGGAAGTGACGGAGTCCTAATAGAGATATGAGGTGGTCAGGATGAGTCTTTATTAATTATCAATGAGCCACAGCTAAGCTCTGATCAAAGGACCAATTCTGTAGGCTTTTCCAGTCCTGAGATCCATACCACGCAGGTCAGAGAGGTGAATAGAGAAAGATTAAAGATGGAGCTTGGCCAGAGGCCAAGCTCCTGCAAGGACAGCCATCAGGTAGCCTGAAAGAGAAGGAGAGCAGAGAGCAGAGAGAGCGAAGGCGGAGCTTGCTGGGCTAGATATAGTTTTTGATATGCAAATATACACAGTACATAGGGATGATTCTCATTGGTTAATGACAAGGCATAGGTGTGGTTTCTCTTAACCAGGTGAGAACAAAGAAACCTGTTTTCCCGCCTAACCTGGGAGAAGCTGGGGTCAAGGGTCAGAGGCCTTCCTAGCCATGAGCACTACTGAGCATGCCCAAGACTGAGCAATCTGCACATACTGTTTTCCCCTTGCCCATAGCCAGGGGGCGGACTGCTACAGTAAGGGTTTAAAAAAAAAAAGAAATACCTGTTGATTGACTCATTTATTAAGGCTCCAAAACTTTAAGCAACCAAATATGTTCTCTATACCTTTTCTTACAAGCAAATTGTTAGTCAAGTAATCATTAAAGATACCCAAATATTAAATATAGTGGTACCAAATCTCAACCTCAAATTGAGCTTATACTTTTGATCCATACAAAGAAGTACCTGGAAGTTATGTGATGCTAACTCTCCTGGTCTCAGGTAAGCCAAAGATTTTTTTTCTGAAATAGTAGAATGGGAACCACAATAGTTATTTACCTTTGGTGCCTTTGGTCATAGATATCTTTGTCCTCAGTAAACATTATGTACTTGTTTTGTGCCAGGCATTGTGCTAAGGACTGGGAATACAGATTAAAAAAGAGAACTATCCCTGTCCTTCAAGAGTTTACAGTCTAATGGGGGAAGACATAAAAAGGAAGCTGAAAAGCAAGGGCCAGAAGGTGGAGGGAAGGATTTGGGCATGATAGAGAATCCAAAGAAGCCCCAGAGTAGTGCATTCACATTGGAAATGAAGAGATGTCTTTGCTGAGCCCCCTTTTCTAATGCAGGTGTTAGAGTTCTTGGGTCTTCCCTGTAATCATAGTGGCAGAGACTGAGTGAGGACCAGGCTGATGAGATCTTGCAGAATGATATTTCCTTGGTCATGGTGGAGAAATCAGCAAAATATCAAAATAGAGGAGTCAGGTGGACAATAAGTTGTGCTGAGGTTTCTACGTATGTGGAAGCTTGAATGGAAACATACCTGAGATGAATCCTCTAACTTGCCTAGAGCTTTAACCATTGTAGCATGTTTCTATTTACCTAGTGAATAAGACTGATGGACAGAGGAAAACTATTCTGGGAAGGGGCTAATTTAGAGGGAAAAACTCCCAGATGCTTTCCCAACCTGATTCCTTACCTGAATCATTCAGTAGGAATGTACAATTACCAGGATGGGAGCTGTATAAAGACCTCTTCACTTTATAGTTGATGAAACAGGCCCAGAATTACCATGTTTACTTATCCAAGGTCATGCAGGAAGTCTATGGCAGAGCTGTCTCCAGGACTCAGCATCATTTCTACTGTATGTTGCTCTCTTCCAGGAGGGAGTTGAGGCCTTCATTTAAATGGACTCATTTTTAGAAAAATAAAGTGTGGCAGAGTAGTGCACTTTGATGTGTAGTTTTTTCCTTTGTGATTATCCCTGTCTGATAAGTACCCTTTTTTTCTCCCTTCACTTGTATTGAAGTATTGTGGGTAAAAGCAGTCAACTTATGAAAGAAATGATTTCCCTTCCTTTCCTTCCCTTTCAGAACTTATGGAACATTTTCTTCTTCCTAGATTCTGTCCTCTGTTTCCCATTCTGTGTGCAACTATCACAAGTTGTGAAAGAGCATAAATTCACATCAGACTCGACAGAATTCAGTATACAAAGGAGATCTAAATGTCAAGGTCCTCTGTTAAATTCTTCCACACAATTACATTGCACAGGATTTAGAAAAGTCACTAGTTTCATTTGCAATGGAAACCTATGTTCATGTCTCAGTGGAAAAGTATACTATAGATTCTCTTACAGTAAGAGACTAGAAATCCATTTGGTTGGTGGTGACATTATATTTGATTTTTTCTTTGGCACATTTGATATGTAAACTCATCCAGGTGTGTAAATTTAGCATCAGGATCCACAGTCAAACTCTCCCACTTTCCCCACTGTCAGAAAATGCTTCCTGCTCTGTAATTTTTGAGTACCTTAATGCCCCAGCAATCCAAACCCTTAGTGTATGCATTCATATTTGCATTCCTCCACTTTGCAAAGAAGGGAGGTGTATTTTCTCCTCTCTTTGAGGATAAACTTGATTACCATAATTATGCAGAATTCAGTTTTATGTTCATTTTAATTGTTCTTTACCATTCACATTGTAATTATACATATTGTTTTGCTGATTATGCTAATTTCACTTTTGTATCAGTACATATCTTCTGCTTCTCTGTATTTTTCATGGCATATTATATTTCTACATTTCGTATTTGATGATATCAGTTTTGTTTTCTAGTTTCCATTTCAAAAGATGCTATTTATACCTTTCTTTTTATCTTTGGTGTCCACAGAGTATGATGCCAATAAAGATTTAGCAATTTTACTTCCTGATCATTTAGAAATGGTTAAGTCCATTTCTGAGTATAATTTCAAATTACTTTCCAGCATAGTTGGATTATTTCACAGTTCTACCAACAACATATTTTAATATGCCTGTCTTTCTATAGTTTCTCCAGTACTATTTTCATATTTTGCCAACTTCTCTAATTTGCTGGGTGTCATTTTATTTGCATTTTTCTTATTAACATTAATTGGAAAATCTCTCTGTTGGATAATAGCCCTAAGTTACCCATATATTTTAAGTATCAGGCAGATCTATATCAGAGATTTTTCATGCAAGATTTTTTTTTTTGGAATAAAGTTTTATCCTACTTATATCAGTTTTGTTCATGTAAAATCCATTTTGTTCATGTAAAATATAATAAAAATTATATTTTATACTTTTTGAACATATCTAAGCTTTGGTTAAGAATTCTCTTAGTCATAGCTATGATAGCTATCTGACAGTTTTCTTAGATTTTTAAAAATTTATTTACTGATGTTTTTGTGCCAAATTGTCGAATCTTTATAGTTTATAAAGTTGAATATAGTTGCCTAAATGTCAGGCACCTATGGCTCACTGGTTAAGAGCCCTGGGCCTGGAGTTAAGAAGACTTGAGTTCAAAACCAGCTTCAGACATTTCCTAGCTGTGTGACCCTGGTCAAGTCACTTAACCTCTGATTGATTGACAAAAGGATCCACTGAATCCACAGGAGAAGGAAATAACAAACCATTCTAGTATCCTTGTCAAGAAAACTCAACAGAGTTGAACATCTCTTGTTCATTGGGTTAGAAAGAATTGGACATGATTGAATGATTGAAAAATGGCAATAACTATCATTTATAAAAAATAATAATTTTGTTTCTTCTTTGCCTTTGATTATTTTCTCAGTTTCTTTGTCTTCCTAGCTTTTCTAGAATCATTTCATATAATAGAAGTGACAGTGGACCTTTTTGACTTATGATTTAAAGGCCTCTAGTGTTTCTCTATTACAAGTAGTGTTTACTCTTGGTTTTATAGGGATATTCTTTAGCCTTTTAAGGAATGCACCTTTTATTCCTATACCTTTGAATGTTTTTAACAGAAATTAGTGGTATATTTTGCCAAAAGCTTTTTTTTTTAATCTGTTGGTATAATCATATGATTTTTATTTTATTTTTTTTGTTATTAATGTTGTTAGGTTTGTAATTTTCCTAATCTTGAATCAGTCCTGCATTCCTGATTTAAATTCAACCTAGTCATGGTGTATAATAATCCTTTTGAATATGTTGTTGTGTAGCTCCTTTACTGATTTTATTCAATATTTTTGCATTCATATTTATTGGTGATATCAGCTTATTTTATCATTCCTGTTTTTCAGATACCTTATATTTTCCTCAATTTTTTTTTACAATCTTTTGGCTGTTTCTATTATGTCCTGTGGTCTCCCCTGAACTCTGATTGCTCTATTCTTTACTAGGGATTCAATCACTTTTGGTGAGGTTTTCCATCTTCTCTTCTAAGATGTTTATTTTTCTTTTACTTTTGCTCCTAATCTGTTGCATTGATTTCCTTTTCTATTTTTTCACCCATACCAAATGATATAGACAATTTGATATATTTTGCTATTTGAAGGACTAAATTTAAATTCTCTTCATTCTCTCATTTTACTCTCCTTTAATAATATTTTTTTTGTGATGCCAGACTTTTTCCCCCTCCAAATGAATTTTATTGTTGTTTTATTTACATACCTCTGTAAAGCATCCCCTTAGTTATTTGTCATAGCACTCTTATCTGTAAATTAATTTAGGTTAATTGACATGGCCCACCTATGAGGATTGTGACCAGTTATTTAAGTTGCTCTTTATGTCTTTGAAGAATATTCTTCACTTGTATCTTGAGTATATCTTTGTAGACTCTGATATTTCATACATTTTTTAGCTATTTTGAATAAGATTCCTTTCTAGATTTTGCTGTTCCTCTTGCTATATAAAAAATGATATTGTTTTTGTGGGGTTTATTTTTTATCTTACTACTTTCCAGAAGTTATCGTCTCAATTAATTTCTTTGCTTATTTTTCTAGGATTTTGTAAGGATGCTACCATATCACCAGTAAATAGGGATTTTTTGTGTGTGTCCATTTACCTGTGTTCATATTTTTAATTTTTTCTTTTATCTTAATGCTATCATTATCATTTGAAAATTGGGGAAAATTAAAGTTATTGGAATTCTCTTTGTCTAAATTTTATTAACTTAAAATTTTATTGAAGCTTTATTCCACAAGGTATTAAGTAATGGAAAACTTTTAACTTTGATTTTAAAATACTTAACCTATTTAGCTAAGATTTATGGTTATTATTTGAAAACTTACTGGTTAGTGATCTTGGTTTACTGACAAATCATAACATTCCTTTTGTACTTAAAGGGTGTTTGATTTTATTGGTGTAGATATACTTTGCACCAATGCAAATGACAACCACTTTGTGATTCCTAGATGGTCTTTCAGAGTCGTTATGACTGAACACCTTAGCCAGCCCAGTGGGAAGTCTCTTTGAACTTAGTGTATCGACCATTTTGGAAACATTTCCTAGGACTGGCTTAAGCTTTTGTTCCTTGGATGTGGCAGTTAGGATTCTAGGGTCACTTCTATACTACCATGAAGCACCAGAGCAGGGTTTTCATAGGGTGGAGAGGCATTCATGAAATTCTTGACATTCATAAATGGCCATTGTGAAGGCTTAGTATTCTTCATAAACTTTATTTTTACTTATCTAATGATATTTTCTTAATAAAATCAGTCTGGTCAACAAAACTAATCTTTGGTTAGTTGGGTGCTATAATTAACTGTTTTTTAAAAGTATTTGACTTCAATTTTGTTTACTTAGAAAACTTTAAATAAGCTTTAGAAGTCATTTATCATGTTACTTCTTTTCTTGTAAAATCTTATTTGTGATATTTTCCAGCTGGCTGAAATGGCCTCTTTTATAAATTAATCAGTCTACCAGTGTTTATTAAGAACATACTTTGAGCCAGGTACTGAGGGTAAGAAGAGAATTATACCTCCTGCTCTTGAGGAACTGGGGTATCTCCTGCTTTAGGAGACTTCTTATATGAAGCTCTGTCACACTCAGCTGACTCACTCTACTACCCTCTCTCTAGGTAACATTAATGGCTGCTACTTGGACTACTACTTTTTCCTGCTGGCTGCTATCCAAGGAGTTACTCTCCTGCTTTTTCTGATTGTCTCTGTGAAATATGACCGGCAACGATCTCGGGCTAATGGAATGCTTGTTAATGGCAAGTCCTGATACTCCCTGACCTGTGTATACACTGTGAAACTACCTTGACCTTGTGGATTTTTAGTGTACTGCCCAGCTATGGATTGGAGAAGAGGTGCCATTAAATGCACAACAATTTGTTCTACCTGTGTCTACTGTAATTTCTTTTTTGGTGAGCTGGGAAACTCTTTTCGTTCTTATCCTACATTATGAACCCCTTTCAGGTTTCTTCAGTAAAAGTATGTCATTCATCATATTTGAAGGAGGTACTTTGAAAATTCATACTTTGTCCAACCTCCAACCCCTTCTCCACTTATGGAATCAACATCACTCCACTGAAAATATTATTTAGTTTAAGAATTTTATTTCCACAGAACACCTAGGACTATCATTGCATCGGAATTTTTCCCTTAGCAGACATATGACATTATTGATAACCCAAGTATCTCAGCTAAGTTGTCCTAGCAGGGAGACTTTTTAGATAGATTGTGGCTGTCTAGATAGCCCTAGCATGCAGATTGTCCAGTCATACAGTAATTGTGTATGAATCTGTATTGTTGATTTAAATGTATTGAAAAATGTATATTCCTTGGGAGGTAAATTCCAAACCTTATACAGTTCTTCTCAATTGGAACTAACAAGTCCTCTTCAGCTTTCTAAAATGTTATCTTTTGACTTTTGAGGCTCCAAATTTTATTGTTTTCAGTCCTAGAAATTTATGTTTTTCAACCATTCAGTAAGAATTTCAGTTTAGGTAAATAAATCAGCCCCCTGAAGCTCAGATATGTTTGAAAATGTTGAAATCAATCTACTACTCCTGTCATTGTAGATTATGGAAATTTCAGAAACTTAAAAAATTCAAACTCAGTACAAGTATATCATATATAATATTACATGGATGATGTCTAGAAATGTGTTTTACAGAGGGTAAGGCTTTGTACATACACATATACATTTATGTAGGACGGAGTCACAAGTAAATTCATTTTCAAGAGGGAGCATTTGTTTCTTAATATGCCAGTCTTGATTTCCCCAGCACTGAACAGCAGGACCAGTGGAATTCAGTGGGAATTAGGAATGTGGAGAATCATAGTTGGAAATGCAGAAAGTCATACCTTGGCTTTCTGCATTTGAAACTAATACTCCCCCCCCCCCCCCACCCCCCAGCCCAAGTTTATCAGTAAAATTCTAATCAGATATGAAACCTGATAATTTTTAACTTTGCAAACTTTGAAGTTAAGTATATAGATATTTTGTCCCTCTTCTGCCCCCTATTCCCAGTCATCTATGTCTATGTCCATATGTGGAACTCTAATTTTTCTTGATATCTCATTTCCGCCCCATTCCCCATCTCTAGTTTCTTCTCTCTTTGCCTGGCAGAAACAATTATTTGACAACTCCATAGCTTTGCCAATGTCATTCTCTTCCCCAAACTTTTCATTGTTTTCCTGAGAAAGATCAGATCCAACTCCAACTGTTGCTAATTTCTGAGTTTTAACTTATACTGTTTCCTTTCTTTGGCAGTTGGAATATTTGATTGAAGGGGAAGAGAGAGTAACCAAGTGAGGAATTTGAGCCTGGTTTGGGGGGGGGGCAGTATTGATTGGTTTCTTGAAATTATAAGAAGGTAATAAATCATGGTAATTCTCATCTTTTCTCTCCCTAATAGGGATAGTGATTAAACTAATATAAGATAAGGATGTTTAGAGACAGCATATTATTGTATGTACTAAATGCTGCATATAGGAGTCATCTTAGTTTACAGTTTACCTTTCTCCTCCTCCTTCTCATGTGTAATTGAGCTATTCTATCTATAAATGAGGCAGTTGAAAGTGACTGAGGGCACATTTCCTTGCATGTAATTGATGCTAGCTGCAATTCCCACCTAAAGCAGTCAGAAAACCTGACCCATACAGGATTGCTATTTATGGCCCATGGGCCTTATACCTATAGAGAAGTGTTTCTCATATAGCCATTAATCTTCTTGAATGCTCAGTCCAATTATCTTAAGACCTTAGACTTATCTTCTATTACAGAAAGGAACAAGCATTTATTAAGCTACCACATGCCAGGCACTGTGCTAACTGCTTTACAAACATCTCATTTAATCTTCATAATGATCCTATGAGGTAGGTGCTATATTAGCCCCTTTTACAGATGGGGAGACCAAGGCAGACAGGATAAATGATATCCCCATTTTTCAGTTGTGGAAACAGGCAAACAAGTTAAATATCTCGCCCAAGGCAACACAGCTAGTTAATAACTGAAGCTAGGTATGAACTCTGTACTTCCTGACTCTAAGCAGTACTCTAACCACTGTACCATCAAGCTCTTATTATTTTTTTACCAAAGTCTTCCCTCCTACAAGTAGCTTTGATCTCTAATGAATTAGGATCAATAAGGACATTTTACTGGCTTTACTTCACCTAAGATGAAGATATGGGATATATCTTCTGGGAAAGAGAACTCTTATAAAGACACAGCTTCTCCATCTTGAGGAAATCATTCCTTTTTGTTAGCTCACATTGCTGTTTCCATCCTTCCATGCAGAATTGGTTTCCCCCGTATAACTGCCAAATAACAATAATCAAGTAAAACAAATGAAGGAGAATGATCAGATCATAGGATTTAGTACTGGGGAGAACCTTGGAAGTCATCTTGACTTTAATTCTCATGAACAGGGAAACTGAAGCCTAGAGGAAAAGGTGACAGTATTAGCTCTAGTCAGAAAGCCTGGCTCCAAATCCTGCTCCTGGGACCTTGGGTAAATCACATACTGACCTTGGATGTTTAATGAAAGGATTCAACTTGATAACCTCTGATATTCCCTTCGTCTCTGTCTAGGGTCCTGTGAGTTGAGTGATTTCTCTGAAGTCAAAGAGGTGCCTCATTTTTACCTTTTTAACTCGCAAACCAGCCTACATAGGAGGCATAATTGATAATCTGAGCCAGGAAAGATACAGTCAGGATGTATCCACAGCCTCTGCCTTGCAAAACAGTGGAGAACTGGAGGCCTCTTTTTAGAGTCCACATAAGAATTTAATGGGAGAAGGAATAAGGAATTCTGGACTTTGAAGCAGAAATGATGATAATACCCACAGTTCCCATTTAAATAGTTCTTTAAAAAACCTTTATATCCATTTTGGTTGGACATTCTTCCATTTTAAGAAGGAAGGTGGCTTAGAGAAAAGTGATTTTCCAGAATAAAACTGTACTTTCCCATTCCCAGCCCCTACTACTGGTGTCTTCCCTCTGGACATAGCCTTCCACTTAGTTATTTTGTACAGTGTCTTTTCCTTTAAAGTGTGAGCTTCCTGAGGGAAGGGGCTGTATTTGTTTTTAGATCCCCAGTGTTTATTTAGCATAGGGCAGGCATGTAGTAAGGCTCTTCATAAGTGCTTGTTGACTGCTGGCAGAAAGTTAAATTGGTAGTAAGTAGGAAGAGCCACCATCTAAGCCCCTGTCCAAGTCTGATGCTCCATCTGTCATACTATCTGCAATAATCAAAGAATTTCCATCAATAATATGAGCAAAATATCCTTTGCCCATGTGAGAAAAGTTTAATTAAACTCTTACAGCCCTTTGCTGTAGGTGATGGTCATTCAGCTGTGCCCAACTCTGCTTGACCTCATTTGGTCATTTGAGATGGAGTGTCTGTGCATTGGCCAAGGGGCCAATATCACTGGAAAGAAGAGTACATGTTGGGAAATGAGGCATAAAAAACTGAAAAAGTAGGAGGGAGCAGGTTGTGAAGACCATTGAATACCAGACAGGATTTTGTATTTGCTCCCAGATGTGGTAGGGAGCCACTGGAGTTTACTGGGTAAGGAGGTGACATGATTAGAATTTTTGGATAACACATTCATGCCAATAAAAGTCATTTGATACCCCAACTGTGTTTATATTTTCTTATTTGTAAACCATACTTATATTGCTGTACTAATAATTGTTATAAAACTTGCACAAAATAGAAATAAAAATGATGACATGATTGAAATGGTATTTCATTTCAAAATGGTATTTAGAAACTTTCAGGTGGTGCAGTGGATAAAGCAAGGGACTTAGATTTAAGATCAGGATTCAGATCCTGCCTTGGTCACTTACTAACTGTGTAACCCTAGGCAAGTCAGTTAAACCTCCGTGCACCTCAGTTTCCTTATCAGTAAAATGGGGATAACAGTAGCAACTACCTCACAAGGTTGCTGTGAGCACTGTGAGATAACTTACAAACCTTCAAGTGATATATAAATTCTATTACATTTGACTAGAGACCTGGTAGGGAGTCGCTGGCATTGACCAATAAAAGGAGAGTAATATGACCAAATCTGAACTTTAGATAAATTGCTTTGGCAGCTGCATGGAGGGTGGATTGGAATGGGGAGAGATTTTCAACAGGGAGGCCAATTAGAAGGTTGTTAAAAGATTCTAAGCAAAAGATAATGAGATCCATAACTAGACTTGCTGCTTATAGTGTATGTGTGTGTGTGTGTATATATATATATATAATATATATATATACACACATGTCTCCCTCAATAGAAGGTAAGTTCTGTGATGTTAGAGATTGCTTCTCTTTAAAAAAAATTGTATTTGTATCCCCAGTACTTAACACAGTTCCTGGTACACAATATTTTTAATATTTCACATTTCATGTTTAAAATTACATAATATATTATATATTTAATATTATTTTATTTTAAAATATATTTTATATTATGTTTTATATTATTTTATATATATATTTGTTGATTGATAGGACAGTAGCTATGTGAATAAGGGGCACAGATGAGAGAGGTTTTGTATAATATGATTAACATTTATGAAGTGCCTACTAGGTAGAAGATACTGTGCTAAGTGCTAGGGATAGAAATAAGAAAATGATAATCTCTGCCTTCAAGAAAACTTAAAATCTAATGGCGAAAAGGCAATACATTAAAGGAAAGAACCACAAGAGTGTATCTGATAGGGCATGATGATGACATTAAAGTAAAAATCAAGCAGATGGCTGGGATTTTGAGCTCTCTATTAAAAGAGATGATGGTGGGTATTTTTTGCTCTACTGTCCAGTCAGAAGCAATGAAGGTATTGATGAGACATGAGTACCCTACTTGAAATAATCTCCCTGAACATGAGTTTCATCCCTGGGGGATGAGGTTGTAGTAGTGTGGGTGATGATGATGGTGATGGAGTCAAAACTAAGAACAATTATTGAGGAATCAGTTTTATGAAATTGAAATGACATAGCAGATAGTTGAAGTGATAGAGTGAAAAATTGAAGATGACAACACATCGAGGTTATGATCTGAAGGATGATGATACCTTCAGAAGTGTGGAAGTGTTGATTAAGAACATAACCTAAACCTCAAAATTTGTAGGAAGTTTTATAGGTCAATTGTCAAAGGGGAGAACCAGAAAAAGGTGATGCTCCCTTTCAAGCCGCTGTGAGTTTTACAGTCTATAAAAGTCAAACAAGGGTACAAGCTGGGGGGGTCTCACATGAAGACAGTTGCCCAAAAGGACAGTTTCCAGATGTTGCTTGAGATGTACATCAGCAAGGGTGTATAGACATGCAACTTGGGTGAAGCCATAATATGGCTTTTTGAGTGGACCTAAAACAAGACTTTGGTGGAGTTGAAGCACTGTTTGCTGAGATCTGGGGTTACTATGATCCATACCTCACATTCTGGATCAAGCACTATCTAGCCTAATAAAGCTAAGTTCAAACAATATTAATAAGTAGTAAAAGTTATTTTCCCCACAGAAGAGAATGAATCTGGGGGATAGGAAGAATAATACAATGAGAGACAAAGATGGAGTCCAAACAGTCCATGTCTGCACCTCCTGTAAGACTCACTGTCCCACTTCATGTGAATATGAGGGGCTGGTAGCGGTGGGGCTCAGTGGCAGAGCCCCCCCAATGTAGAGTTTGCCTTCCTTCTGGAGCTGAAGAGCAATTCTGCAGGGTTATACATGTATCATTATTCAAAACCTATTTCCATATAATAAATATTTGCAATAGAGTGGTCATTTAAAGTCAATATCCCTAATCATACGCCCATCGAACCATGTGATCAGTCACATTCTTCTGTTTTTCTACTCCCACAGTTCTTTCTCTGGATGTGGATAGTGTTCTTTCTCATAAGTCCCTCAGATATGTCCTGGATCATTGCATTGCTGCTAATAAAGAAGTCAATTACATTTGATTGTGCCACATTATTTCTGTTTCTGTGTATAATGTTCCCCTGGTTCTGCCCTTTTCAGCCTGCATCAATTCCTGGAGTTCTTTCCATTTCACATGGAATCCCTCCAGTTCATTATTCCTTTCAGCACAATAGTATTCCATCACCATCAGATACTACAATTTGTTCAGCCATCCCCTAATTGAGGGATACTCCCTCATTTTCCAATTTTTGCCACTACAAGAGTGTGGCTATAAATATTTTTGTGTACATGTTTTCCTTTATTATCTCTTTGGGGTACAAACCCAGCAGTAATATGGCTGTAGTTTATTGCTCTGCCCACGCAGGCAGCGCTGACCTAGGGAAAATGATTGAGCAGATGCTGCTGCAAAGCTAGCAGCCATAGAAGGGCCTGAATTAATTTTAACATTAACACCCACTGATGACTTAAATTTATCACTTTCCTGTAATGAAAAGGAAGTGGAAAAATGGAAGCAAAAATTCAAAGCAAAACAGATTAATGGAGTATGGGTATCATTTGAAGGAAAACCCCTGCTCCCTAGAAGTTTCTATTTGCCAATCTATTCATAAAAATGGTCACTTTGATACCCAGGGCATCGTGGACTCTTAAGAGAGTATGGATAGCCCCTCATATAACTACTATAGCCTCTAATGTGTGTACAGCCTGCTCTACCTGTCAAGCCTATAACCAACATGCCTTTCGTGGCAAAGCCTTTGGTGGGCATTCTCTGGCTTACACACCTTTTGAGCACCTACAGATAGATTTCATAACAGTGCCAAAGGCTGGGCATTATAAATTTTGTCTAGTCATAGTAGATCAACTGACCAAATGGCTGGAAGCATTTCCTGCGACCTGAGCCACAGAGGCTTTTGTTGCTAAGGTACTTTTAAAAGAAATTATTCCTCACTTTGACCTGGCAGCACATATTGATTCAGATAGAGGAAGTCATTTTACTGATTCTGTTCTAAATCAGATATATTCTTGCTTGGGGAGAACTCCCAAATTTCATGTACCATATCATCCCCAGAGCTCAGGCCAAGTTGAAAGAATGAACAGAGAAATTAAAACTATTATTGGCAAATTATCCACTGAGACACATTTAAAAATGGCCTGAAATTCTTCCTCTGGCCCTATTTTATCTTAGAAGTAGGCCTAGAGGAGACCTACACATCTCACCATTTGAGGTGCTTTTTTGGACATCCACCTATACAGGCTAAGCCTTTCTCCCCGGCATAGACATCACTCTTAGGGGGAGATACTACTAGTGCTTCCTAT
Organism: Monodelphis domestica; assembly: GCF_027887165.1. Taxonomy (NCBI): domain Eukaryota; kingdom Metazoa; phylum Chordata; class Mammalia; order Didelphimorphia; family Didelphidae; genus Monodelphis; species Monodelphis domestica. The sequence continues at coordinate 52,868,980 of NC_077229.1, read as the reverse complement.
ATACAGGAATTACAGAACAAACTGTGTGAACTCCATGAATCCAGAGCTTCAGTACAAGCCAAACGACTAGACTTTTCACTTCACAACCTGAACCCAGGAGACAAAGTGTATATTAAGAATTTCCAGCGTACTGGAGCAACTCAGCCTTTCTGGGTAGGGCCATTCCAAATATTGTTGACTACTCCAACATCTATAAAGATTGGAGAAAAAGATTCTTGGATTCATTGCTCACATGTAAAGAGAGCATTTTCTGTTGAGACTGATTGACTCTATCCTATCACATGCATTGGAGTTAATAATCCATTGACAAGTGGATGCTGTTTTTTGAGAACACATTGAATTCCTGATTTTTTCTTTTTCCCCCCTTATTTTTATTATTGCTTTTATTTTTATTAGAATATTTTATTTTCTCCCCTTTTTTCTCATTTCTTGTTCTAAAGGTACATACAATTAATATTATTTTCTGCAGTAATATGTTTTATATATACTTCCTATAATATAAATGCATACCCAAAAGCTTTAAACTGTGGGAACCTGCTATTTATTGATAAAATGTTATGGGACTGTGCTTAATGTTTGTGTCTGATTCTAGGAAATGGGATAAAAACAAGGAGCACAGACTTAAACTGAGTAGTGCCAAAAAGTATAGTATAGTGGTAGTCTCTTGGTGACCGAGAATGACAATTGTCTTTGTGCATTATCATCTATTGATGTACCCTCATGTGGCTTTGCAGTCCAAAGACTGAGGCGCAAAGTTTGTGGCATATGGGGCATGGGACGCCAGTTGTTACGGAAGGTGCAGTTGTGACCTGGTGTCTGCGTTCACGCGCAGTGGCAAGACCTTGACGTCGTTCATTTTCAAAGGTGGTGGCGGCATGGTGAATGTGGGTTCGCCAGCTGCTTCTGTCAGAGGCAGCGAGTTCTAGTTGCTTTGGTGTAATGCCAGCCCACTTCAAGTTTAATTTTAGCTGATCCTTGAATCTTTTCTTTGGTCGGCCTTATTTTCTGAGTCCAGCTGACAGTTCACCATAGAATACCGGTCTTGGTATTTGCTGTGGGTCCATGCAGATGACACGTCCAGACCATCGTAGCTGGGTTTTAAGGACCATTACTTCGATGTTGATGGAGTTGGCTCTGTCGAGGACTTCCTGGTTGGTGATACGGTCCTGCCATTGGATCCTCATGATTGACCGGAGGGAGCGTTGGTGGAATTGCTCTGGCTGTTTCATGTGCTTCTGGTACAGTGTCCATGTCTCACAACCATACAGGAGTGAGCTGAGGACCACTTTGAGCTTCATCTCAGTGCTTACACCTCTGTGTTGGAGGACTTTGGAGTGCAGCTGCCCAAGTGCCTGGCTGGCCTTTTGGATCCTGGCATTCATCTCGTGGTCTAGGGACCCGTCGTTGGTGATGGTGCTGCCCAGGTACTTGAAAGTGTTGACGTTAGAAAGCTGCATGCCGTCAATTGTAATACACGGCTGGTTAGTTGGCCTCCCTGGTGCAGGTTGGAACAGCACCTCTGTTTTGCTGAGGCTGATAGTCAGGCCAAACAGTTTTGTTGCTGTAAAGAACCTGTCCACAATGGTTTGGAGATGATTTTCTTGGTGGGCCATGAGAGCACAGTCATCTGCAAAGAGAGCTTCCAGGATGAGTCTCTCTGTTGTCTTTGTTTTTGCAGTCAGGCGGCGAAGGTCGAATAGTGAGCCATCCAGTGGGTATTTGATGTAGACGCCCAGGTCTAGATCCATCACAGCATGTCGTAATACTTGGGTGAAGTATAGGTTGAATAGTACCGGAGTGAGGACACAGCCTTGTTTCACGCCATTGGAGATGTTGAAACGGTCGGAAGTCTCTCCACCAGATAGGACTTCCCCTGTCATGTCGACATGAAAGAGCTGGATCAGTTTGACGAATTTTGCTGGGCAACCGAGCTTACTGAGGATTGTAATGGGGAAATTTAAGGCTTCTGGGAGAAGGTTATAATATAGTAATGGTTACAAATGTGGCTACAAGATTTATATAATATTTAACAATGGCCGCCAAGGAATTTACTTATGAAATTCCTAAAATGAAACACTCAAGTCAGAATGAGGTTTATGAAGGTTTAATCACACTGGGAGTAGGGAAAAGGTTAGGGAGAGAAGGAGAGAAGAGAAAAGGGAAAGAGGCTACTCAACCTCTGACCAAGGCAGAGGGAGTTTAGGCCTAAAGGGCCAGGTGGAAAGAACCAGTCCTTAACTCACGTGACCGATCTGAAGGAAAGCTGTCTGCGGGCGTCCTCTCTCTCCAAGCTCCTAACACCCACCTCCCCCTAGCTCTCTCCACAGGAAGTTCCGCCAATCTCAGAGGCTGTTCCCTACCTCTCTTCCTGTGTCTCACAAATCCAATGGTTGGCTCTAGCTTGGCTTAGGACAGCCCAGGTGGGCAGTTAGTTATTTCTGATTTGTCATTGACTAGCGCATGCCCGTGTAGTGTGGGTGTGCACAATTTTTGGGTGCTAGACCAAAATGGAGACTTTTAAAATTCACAGGATCACCCACAATGCGTCCCTGTTCACTGTGTCGAACACCTTCATCAGGTCTATGAAGACAATGTAGAGACTCAGGTTCTGCTCAAGGCATTTTTCCTGCATTTGCCTCACCATGAAGACCATGTCAATGGTGCTACGATCTGGTCGGAAGCCACATTGTGATTCAGGCAGGTCCTGCTCTGAAACAGATGACAGGTGTCTGTTGAGTATAACACCAGCGAGGATTTTTCCAGCAGTGGAGAGTAGTGAGATGCCTCTGTAGTTGTCACAGGCTGCTCGTGCACCTTTGTTCTTGTATAGGGCTATGATGGAGGCATCTCTGAGTTCTGGGGGCATGTCTTCCTCTTCCCATATGCTGGTCAGCACTATGTGGAATGCCTGGAGTGCCTTTCCATTTAAGGACTTGTACACCTCATTTGGGATCCCGTCTTTACCGGTTGCCTTGCCTGCACTCATTTGTTTAATGGCTTTTTGTACTTCCTCTATTGAAAGAGGGACGTCAAGTTGTTCAATGGTGCGGTTTTGGGGGATCTGGTCAAGGGCGCTTTGGTCAACTGAAGAGGGTCGGTTGAGAAGCTGACTGACATGTTCTTTCCACCTGTTGCTGATGCCTTTTTTTATCTTTTATGAGAGTGTCACCTTCAGAGGATAGCAAGGGAGTGGTGGTGGGTTTTAATGGCCCATAGATAGTGTTGAGGGCACTGAAAAATTGTTTGTAGTTTTTTGTATCAGCAAAGCGCTGGATTTCTTCTGCCTTTTTTTCCCACCATGGGTCTTGCATCTTCCTGATCTCAAACTGTGCCATGGCTTGGAGAGACTTGAATCTGTCCTTTTTAGGAGGAGAGTTTGGGTTATTTTGCCACTCCATAAAGGCTTTGTTCTTTTTGCTCAATAGGTCTTTTTCCTCAAAAAGAGTGAACAGGAAAAACTAATGTGAGAGTTGAAGTTGCGACACTTGACATATGTTAAGTCGTAGGACTTCCTTGTATCTACACTCTTTGTGACATACTCAGATAAGTACCAAAAGTTGGACTATCATTCTGTCTCCCCAAATCCTTGAGAATGACAAAAAATCAGACTAGGGAATGACACTTCCCTATCAAAATAAAATTCTAGTTCTTTTTCTTCTTATAGAATGGCAACTTCCTGTAGTCTTGGCTGCAAATGGGTAAGTGAAATGTTACTGCATTCTGTCCTACAGACTTTTGGGATAGAAATTACTTTCAATTGGACCTGTACAAGGGCCTATTATGAATTTGTTCTTGGTTAGTCAACATTTTATACACATAGATTTTGATATTTTGATTCTGATTTTGAATATTTTTTCTTTTTCCCAAAAGTTTAGCTTTCTTCCATTTTTTTTCTTTCTTTATGTTTTTGGTTGTTTTTCAGTTCTTTTAATAATTGACTCATACACCCCCATAACTCATTATTGCATCCTGAGCTGAACTGGATGTTTTTTAACACCCACTTGGGGGGGGGGTTGTATTTTAATAAAAATCCAAGATTTTGAATTTTTGTTCGAAAAAAAGGTCTTCAAGGAAGAAACTTGCTAAACTCCTAATCCAGAGAATGAACTATAGCAGAATGATGTCAGAAAACCTACACTACATCAAGAAGATTCAGAACGAACTTTGAGTCATGATTGATTGAACTGAAGTTTGATTGAACATTTATTGTAAATGTACACTTTTATGCCAAAGGGGACTTCCCCCAATTGGTTTTTGTCAATGTGCCCAGCAAATATTGGTTTTGTTGTCTGTCTTTCTTCTATCTCCCCTCTTCTATCTAACTATTTTAATTTCCCTTTAGAAGGTGAAATTATGTATGCACCTGCAGTTAGAAAATTTGAAGGTGCAGGATGATTATGTTTAGTGATCAATTGGGGAAACTAGTCTCCCAATCATCATAGGCGGGATTTTGCACTTTAGATTACTCTGCCCTAATTAATGTCTGACAAAATCAGTAATGTCTACACTCATACTTAAGGATTAAGTATTTAGGAGGATGGCCTATGACAGACATGTGCTAGCAAATGACAAATCAGAAACAACTGACAGACCCTTGGGCTGTTCTAAGTCAAGCCTAAGATACCATTGGTACATGTGAGATGCAGCAAAGTGATGTAAAACTGTCTATATATTTCACATCACTTCCTCTCTCCAGCTTCTTTGATGGCGGAGAGGTGACTGGCAGCAGCTTGCTGAGCATGTTGGCATCTTGGCATGGCAGCTGCTATTGTCCGGATTTAGCAGTGAGTTTTCCTTGATACCATACTGGAGGAAGCCTAGTAACCTAGTTCGGGTGCGATGTCTTCTCTGAGATTTCTTGGAGTTTAGGCTAATTTTTCTCTCCTTTACTTCCAAACACTATCCTCTTAGAGAAAGTCTCTAATCTTCAAAGACCACATGGTGGAGGATTTTGAACTCCCCCGGCACAGGCCAGGCAGGAGAAATCCTATACCTTTCCCTCTTTCTTCTTGATTTCTTCCCTATATATTGATTAAACCACCATATATTTCCAAACTGACTTGGGTATTTTCTTTGGGACATTCCCTGGCAACCAAAATTTAAATTTAGATTAGGTCATGACCCTAAAATATTCTTATACAGGTAGTCTTTTAAAGCCCTTTGGGCATAGTTCCAAATTGCCTTCCAAAATGGTTGTATCAATTCACAACTCCACCAGCAATGGATTAGTTCCTCAGTTTTGCCACATCCCCTCCAACATTTATTACTTTCCTTTGCTGCCAGGTTAGCCAATCTGCTAGGTATGAGGTGGTACCTCAGAGTTGTTTTAATTTGCATTTCTCTAATTATGAGAGATTTAGAACACTTTTTCATGTGCCTATTGATAATTTTTGATTTCTTTATCTGAAAACTGCCTATTCATGTCTCTTGCTCATTTATCAATTGGGTAATGGCTTGATTTTTTGTACAATTGAATTAACTTATTATAAACTTGAGAAATTAGGCCTTGTCAGGGGTTTTTGTTACAAAGATTTTTTCCCAGTTTGTTACTTCCCTTCTAATTTTGTTTGCATTGGTTTTGTTTGCACAAAACCCTTTTAATTTAATGTAATCAAAATTATTAATTCTACATTTTGTAATACCCTCTACCTCTTGCTTGGTCTTAAATGATTTCCTTTCCCATTGATCTGACAGGTATACTCTTCTGTGTTCACCTAATTTATTTATAATTTCCCTCTTTATATTTAAGTCATTTACCCATTCTGAATTTATCTTGGTATAGGGTGTGAGATGTTGATATAAAACCTAATTTCTCTCGTACTGTTTTCCAGTTTTTCTAGCAGCTTTTATCAAATAGTGGGTTATTGTCCCCAAAGCTGGGATCTTTGGGTTTATCATAGACTGTCTTACTAAGGTCACTTACCCAAGTCTATTCCACTGACCCACCCTTATGTCTCTTACCAGTACCATATTGTTTCAATGATCACTGCTTTACAGTACAGTTTAAGATCTGATGCTGCTATGTCACCTTCCTTCACTTTTTTTTCATTAGTTCCCTTGATATTCTTGATCTTTTGTTTTTCCAAGTGAACTTTGTTCTAATTTTTTTAATTCTACAAAAAGTTTTTTGGTAGTTCGATAGGTAAAGACAATGAATATGTAAATTAATTTAGGTAGAATTGTCATTTTTATTATATTAGCTCATCCTACCCATGAGCAATGAATGAAAACCTGAGCTTAAAATTTAGCCTGAAACACTTAGTTGTATGACCCTGGGTAAGTCACTTAACCTCTGGTGGCATCAGTTTCCTCATCTGTCAAATGGGGGTAATAACAGTACCTACTTCCTAAGGTTGTTGTGAGGATAAAATGAAGTATTATTTGTAAAGTGCCTGGCACTTGATATCCCAATTAGTCCCCCTGCTTCAAGGATTTCTTCTTTAAATTTCCCTTCATGTGACTGATATAAATGCTACATAAATGTTTATTCCCTTACCTTATCCCTTATTATTTTTTCTCTCTGCATCTTTTAACACCCACCATTTCTTCTTTTTATTTTACTCTCCTCCCTTGGCTTTTGTGATATATCTCTTACTTTTCCTGTCTGATCCTCCTCATTGTTATTCGTTGATCAGCCATGTCTCACTTGTTGGCTACTATTGTTGAAGAAGCCAACAGGTGAAGAATTCAGGGAACCCTTTCTCTCCTTTCCCTCCAGCTTTCATTCCTCAATTCTCACCCTGCTATGGATGCTTCCCTATCTCTGCTCCTGCCAGGGTTAACTCAGAACTCTGGTCCAGTCTGATTCTAGGGCTCACTGCCTTATTCCAAACAGTCATTATTTGCATAACTTCATCCATGCCCCCACTCCCTGAGGTCTACTGACCTTTCCATCTGCTTCAACATTTTTGCCTCCAGAGTTCTAGTCATACAGTGGTATGACCTGGCATTGCACCCTAAAGACCAGGTGTTGTATTTGTCTGTTCTAAAATGGAATATTGCTGAATGTGTTTCTTCTCTTAATTAAAATGTGAGCTCCTTAAGAGCAGGCACTCTCAGTTTCCCAAAACATGTCCTTTGTACTGAGTATAGTTCTTGGAATACAGTAATTACTTAATAAATGCTTTTCTATTCCATTCCACAGGGCTATCATGCACCTCATTCTTTCTTTTTCTCTTTCTGCCTCCTTCTCTCCTCTATTTTTCTCCCCTCCCTTCCTCCCTTCCTTCCTTCCTCTCTTCCTCCCTCCCTTCCTTCCTTCCTTCCTTCCTTCCTTCCTTCCTTCCTTCCTTCCTTCCTTCCTTCCTTCCTTCCTTCCTTCCTTCCTTCCTTCCTTCCTTCCTTCCTCTCTTCCTTCCTTCCTTCCTTCCTTCCTTCCTTCCTTCCTTCCTTCCTTCCTTCCTTCCTTCCTCTCTTCCTTCCTTCCTTCCTTCCTTCCTTCCTTCCTTCCTTCCTTCCTTCCTTCCTTCCTTCCTTCCTCCCTTCCTTCCTTCCTTCCTTCCTTCCTTCCTTCCTTCCTTCCTTCCTTCCTTCCTTCCTTCCTTCCTTCCTTCCTTCCTTCCTTCCTTCCTTCCTTCCTTCCTTCCTTCCTTCCTTCCTTCCTTCCTTCCTTCCTTCCTCCCTTCCTTCCTTCCTCTCTTCCTCCCTCCCTTCCTTCCTTCCTTCCTTCCTTCCTTCCTTCCTTCCTTCCTTCCTTCCTTCCTTCCTTCCTTCCTTCCTTCCTTCCTTCCTTCCTTCCTTCCTTCCTTCCTTCCTTCCTTCCTTCCTTCCTTCCTTCCTTCCTTCCTTCCTTCCTTCCTTCCTTCCTTCCTTCCTTCCTTCCTTCCTTCCTTCCTTTCTTCCTTCCTTCCTTCCTTCCTACCTTCCTTTCTCTCCCTCCCTTCTTCCTTCTTTCCTTCCTTCCTCTTTTTTTCTTCCCTCCCCTCTCTCCTTTCTTCCTTTCCCCCATCTCTTTTAAAGGGATGAAGGAGAAATTCTGGCAGTCAGTGTGATCTTCCTAGTAGCAGAGAGACAATTCAGTTCAATTAGCATTTTTTAAAAAAGTGCCAATTTTATGCTAGTCATTACTAAAGGGATTGGGCATACAAAGACAAACATGAAAACTATGCCTGCCCTCAAGAAGATTGCATTCTATTGTAGCAGAGCATGTGTATTAAAATAAACAAATATATAATAATACATGTATAACCCAGATTGAATTGCTTGCCGGCTCCAGGAGGGGGAAGGGAAAATAGAGGAGATAATTTGGTATAACTTTGGAAAACTTACACTGGAAATTTATTATTTCATGTAACAGGTAAAAATAAAACAGCTTTATAAAAAAATCAAATATGGGGTAATTTGAGGAAGGAGAGCATACTCACAAACTGAGTGATAGAGGGGAGAGTCAGGAAAGGCTAAGCATAGGAGGTGATATGTGACATGAGAACCTTTAAAGGACAATGAGGGTTCAGGGAGATAGAGAACATGAAATTATAGATCATAACCAGAAGGAGTCTCATTCATTATTCCAGCTCTCTCGTTTGAAAGATGTGGAAACTGAGGCCTAGGGAAGTTATGTGATAAAGAGGAAATGGATTTGCTATCATAGTGGGACAACCTGTGTTGATGCAGAGGTGGCAAACAAAATGTTGAGTGTAAGAGATGACTAGTAGTTCAGTTTGTCTTGGAATTAAGGAGAATAATGTAAAGTAGTTGGAAAGGTAGTTTGGAACTAAATTGTGGAGAACTAAAGGGAGCCATTAAGTTATATATATATATATGTATATATATATATATATATATATTTATAGATAGATAGCTATAGATTAGATATAGATACACACACATCCTGAACATTAGATTTATCTTAGTTGAACCAGGTCTCACTCATGGTTTTTGTATGGGCCCTGACTCTTCAGCTATAAGGAGACAATTTTCAAAGTGGGAACTAAGAAACAAAATGTCCTCAAATCTCTAGAAGTCCTACAATCTACCCAGTGGAAGGCTATTCTGGTCAGTTGTTTTTCTCTGGCACTGACCACTGTTTTTCTAAATATACTTTGAAATCTGAGAATTGGGCAACCACCAAGATCACATCCTGTTCTCTTCTATCTCTCTGCATTTTACACTCTACCCCCATGACCAGAATTGACTCCCTTTACAGCCATACCTGAAAATATCCTTCTTTCCTTTAAAATCTTGGCTTAGGTACTAGTTTGCTAACTAGTCCTGTCTCTAGTCCTCTGTGCTAACCTGATTCTCCCATCCTAATCCTACATGAAACTGTTCTGTATAACCCTTCTCCCCCACTACCATAGTTTCTCATATATCATCATTTCCCTCTCTGAGCATCCAGAACTATATTAACTTTACCATTTCTATTTGCACCAATGTTTTTACCTGGAACGTATTGATTATTCTGAGAATTTAATTTCCATCATTTTGAACAGAAATGATGAAGGCTCATGTGTGCTATTATCAGGGTAGGAAAGGAACTCAGACATTATCAATTCTCTTCCACATATGTGGAAACAGATTCATAAAGGAACAACGATTTGGCTAAGATCATACATATAATGAGCCTGCGATAGATCTGGGCTTACAGCCCAGGTGTCCTGATTCTTAATCCTGTTATTTTTTTTTTTTTATGGTTTTGCCCAAGAATGCTTGACTGCAGAAATATAACCAGTCTTCCCTGGCCTATATTCTTACCAGTTTAATCCAAAAAACTTTTCTCAAATACCTGCTCTGGGCAGTGTGCTACAATCCCTATCCTCAATGGGCTTATGAAATTTTGGATGGGTGAAGTGTATAAGCTGTACATAGAATGTCCTAAGTGCATAAAATATATCAGAGTTGGGGTTATTCAGTGGCTTGGCAGATGGAGAATCAGGCCTGGGTTCCAATCTGGCCTCAGACACTTCCTAGCAGTGTGGTCTTGAGCAAGTCACTTAAGCCCCACTGCCTAACCCTTACTGTTCTCTTGCTTTAGAACCAATACATGGTATTGATTCCAAGACAGAAGGTAAGGGCCTTAAGAAGTCAAGAAGAAGGAAAAAAAATAAACATCAATTAAACATCTCCCATATACTAGGCACTGTGCTACGTGATTTACAAATATCTCATTTGGCGAGGTAAATTAAGAATTTGTTCATCATTTGATCCTTATAACAACCCTGTGTAATAGAATAAGTAAACTGAAAGAAACTACTACTGATGAATAGAGAATGGTAAATTGAGGGGAAACTGTTTCTTCAGCAATGACTATTGTTTTCTGGCTGGCTGTGACTAGAGAGTGCTGCTATTGGAACTTGAGGCTGCTTATTTGTAATGGAGGTAGAACAGAAAAATGCTGAGGGATGCTGCCACACAGGGATGCTGGTACACAGGGATTGCTGTGGGGTTTACTCTGGGGTTTTGCCTGTTGATCTCTATTGATGGCTGATGGATCAATCTATTTCCTAAACTCCTTCCCCCCTCCCTTAACCAACCCTCTCCACCCAGTTCTTCTTGAAGCCTTAGGCTTCTTCCCTCCCTCCTGAGTGAACTATAAAGATGCTCTAGTTGCTTTCTCAGTCAAGGGGTTTATTGGGATAACAGGATGGGAAACTGAGGTAAGAGGGATAAGGATTTCCCTAATCTAAAGGAGGGTTTGAGGAGTCACAAGTGTGACTCTTAGACAGTTAGGAAGATGGAGGACAGCAGCCTTTCAAAATCTTCTTTCTGCTTCACAAGAAATCAGTAAGGTCTCTCAACTTAACCCCAGAAAGAAACAAAGTTCAAAGTCTCTTAAGTTTTCTCCTGGCCAGCTCAACTCTCAAATAGGCCACCTACTCAAAAGCTTCTTCTCTGGTCAGCTTCAACTGCTCAGAGCTGGGGAAACCCCAAAAATCAAATCAGCCTCACAAAAGTCTTTCAGCCAGCTTCAAACCTCCAGGGAAAAATTAAACTGCCACCAACTGGGGACATTCCGTTGAAATCCTGGTTCTTGTATCTTGATCTACAAGTCCTGCAAAACCTCTCTCTCTCTTCATGTCTCTATCATATTTGGCGAGGTAAATTAAGAATTTGTTCATCATTTGATCTTACAACAACCCTGGGAGGTTTTATCCTATTATAAAATTAAAAATCAATACTATAAATAATAAATTATATAATAGAATAAATTATAAATAATAGACAATATAAATAATATGTAATCCTATATAATGTGAACAATGATATAAATACAAATAATATATAATCCAATATAACATGAATAATAATTATAATATGATAAATAATATATAACACAATATAACATGAACAATAATTATGATATGATAAACACAAGTAATATATAATCCAATATAACACAAGCAGTAATATAATAAATATTAATAATATATAATTTAATATAACATGAACAAACAACATAACAGAATAAATATATACCATAAACAATATAAAATATATCATATGAATTATATATAATATAAATAAAATGATATATAAATAATATATGCTATAAATACTATATAATATAAATAAAATGCTATTATTTTTCCTACTTTGAAGATGAGGAAAATTAATCAGGCAGAGGTTAAATGATTTGTCTAGGGTCACTTAGCTAGTAATTATCTGAAGTCAGATTTAAACTTCCTGAGGACCTCCTGACTTCAAATCCAATGTTCTGTCTACTATGCTGTGCCTCTATGAGGGACTGGAAAGGGGAGGGGGAGAGAAATGGGTGAAACCCAAGATGGCTTTGTGGAGGAAGGTAGTACCTGATCTGTTGAATGAAAGGAGGGATTTTAAGTGATGGACAGGGTCTGTTCAGGCACAGGGAATCAGGAGAGGGCAGAAGGAGATCAAGGATGAGTTTACTGAGAGGATGATGGGAACCAGGGCTGGAAAAGCAGGCTGGAAACAGGTCATGGTGGACCTCAAATGCCAGGATTAAAGTACTTTAAACTCCTCTGTAGAGTAGTAAAAAATCAACCAACAACAAACAGAGGGGGGAAAATAACCCCAACACTCTCAGCCTCCAGAAAGCTTTTCTATTCACTATGACTTAAGAGGGACCTATAGCAAAACCCACTCCATGGGGTAGGGTGGATGATTATCACTTAATCGAACTAATCGTAATGCAAAGCTATAACCATAAACACTTTGCCGATTGCTAACCTTTACCACGAGTTGTTTCAAGGGAACAGATTTTCCTGTGTTATCCCCTTGGTGAAGGATGACGACCTTTGGTGCTTAATTTGCTCTAAATCGGTCACAACCAATCAATATTATTAAGTACCTACTGTGTGCCAAGCACTGGTAAGGTGCTGGGGATAAAAACAAGATAAAAAGAAAAAAAATCTCTGTTCTCAGAGTCTTTGCATTCTATGAAGCAAATGTACATACAGACAAATAGATGCATAATAAATACTAAATAGATACAGGGTAGATGAGGAGAGATGTGGCTAGTATTTAGGGGAGATCAGGAAAGGCTTTATGGGGAATCTGGTGCTTGTCCAGCATCTTGATGGAAGTTAGGGATTCTATGAAGCAGAGATGAGGAGGGAATATACTCCAGATGTTGCAGAGTGGAGAGAGAGCATCATGGATGAGAGATATATAGATCTTCTGTTTGAACAGACAATGGTGGTCAGCCCGTGGAGTGACAAAGCAGAAAAGTTAGGTTGGGGTTGAATTGAGAAGGGCTTTAAAAGCCAGACAGAGGAGTTTAATGTTTTTATTTTAGATGCATTAGGGCAGTGGTGTCAAATTCAAGTAGAAATGAGACCACTAAACCATACCCAAGGATCCCCGCAGGCTGCATATTAGCTTTGTTTAAAAATGTTAACCTTATCTGTATTTTATTGTATTTTTATTTATTTTGTTAGATATTTCCCAATTAAATTTTAATCTGGTTCAAGCCATACTTGGGAGTGTTATGGGTTGGGTTGTATTTGACTCTGCCCTACAGGACCAGAGTAGTTTATTGATCGGGAATTTATCCCCCATGGGGGATTTTTCAAAGCTCCTACCTTCTGTTTTACAATTGATGCTAAATATTGATTCTAAGGTAGAAGATCAGTAAGGACTATACAAAAGGGGTTAAGTGACTTGCCCAGGGTCACACAACTAGGAAGTGTCTGAGGCCATTTTTGAACCCAGCTTCTCCCAATTCCAGGTCTGGTGCTCTATCCATGGTGCTAGCTCACTGTCCCCTACTGAGTTGGGTATTGACAGACTTGGGTTGGGGAATGTAATCATTGTCTCCAAGTAGTGGCTAAGTTGGGACAACTGGGAGGTATAGTGGATAGAGTGCTGGGTCTGACATCAAGAAGACCCATCTTTTTTAGTTCAAATCTAGCCTCAGACACTTGCTAGCAATGTGATCTGGGAAAATCACTTAATCCTGTTTGCCTCAGTCTCCTCATCTGTAATATAAAAAGAAAATGGCAAAAAAATGGCAAACCATTCCAATATCCTTGCCAAGAAAACCCCAAATGGGGTCACAAAGAATTGGGTATGTCTCAGCAACCACCACCACCACCACCACCACAACAACAACAACAACAAAACAACTAAGTGATGCAAGAGATAGAGCTGAGCCTGAAGTCAGGAAGATCTGGGTTCAGATCTAGATTCAGACACTTACTGGTTGTGTGATCTTGGGCAAGTCACTTAATCTCAGTATCCTTCAATTTTCTCATTTGTAAAATGGGAATAAGAGTAGCACCGACCTCCAAGGGTTGTTGTAAGACCAAATGAGGATATTTGTAAAATGCTGATACACACACACACACATATAAAACATAGTAAGCAATAGATAAATGTAAACTATGATGATAATGATGTGAAGGAGATTGGTTAGTCTTATTCAATTTACACTAGTGGACTTTGTCAAGGAGATAGGTGATTTAGGCTTGATGTCAGGAGCTGTCCACTGTAAACCTCAAAATTTCTCAGACTTATGAATTTAGGGGTTTCCCCCATTGGGGAATCTTAAATTCCCTAGCAGATGGTGAGAACTCTACTTGAGTGTGGGGGCTCCTAGCTATGGGAGTGTCCCTGCTCCACCCTACTTAAGACTGCTTTAGGACAGAAAATGGCTTGCTAAACAATGAAAGTACTTTGTTCCATGCTTATGGAAGGGACAGGAAGTTCTTTGAGTCATGACTGTTTTAGAATTGATACAATGGGATACTAAGTACCTATAAAGGTGGGGCAACTTGTAAACTACTTAAACCTAAAAGGGTGATAACTTATTCAGAGGTTTTTTTCTAATGAAATTTGTTGACACAGCAGCATTTTTTCCTGACTTACTAAAGAGATTAAAACTACTCAGCTGTGAATTCAAAATGGGCGGTCCTTTAGAAACATCTACAGTGATTGGTAGATATAAGGACTTAGGGGAGGTGACAGAGGAAATTTTGCCCTTAAAAATAAGAGCTCAGAGAAGAGAAGGAAGGATCTCAATTTCTGACTCTCATTCTGGAGGAGAGCTCCTTGAGGAGCTCCTCTGAGGGGCTCTGTCCCTCTGGGGTAGGAGCTCTGGAGGCTCTTGAGAGAGGCCCTTTGAAACAATCTCTGGCTGGAAGACTCTTTGAGGAAGGACGCTGGCCTGGTGTTACTAGAATCCTTGTTTAGTCAGACCTTGTGGTGAGTGTTAAAAAACTGACTGATTTCTCTTTTAGGACTCAGGTCTAGGCCATATTGGCTTGAGACCCTTCATACTTGTTCCTTTCTTAATCTCTCTCTCTCTTTCTTTGATTACTTATTTGTATTGTTAATTAAAATCTCTATAAAACCCAATTGACTTGGGTATTTGAATAATTGGGAATATTTCCCTGGCGACCACCTTATATTTGATTTTAAACCCAAGACACTGTAGTGAAACATATTTCTGCGGTCAAATTTACTCACCCTCTCTTATATCTATCACAATTTATATCTTCCACTATTTTAATCACTACAGTTTAAGACCTCAACCATTTTAAATCTCACACCACCAGTGGAATATTGTGCCTCAGAAGATAGTGGGTTGCTTCTTTTCAGAGGTTTTCAAGTAGAATCTGGAAGACCTCTTATTATATATGATATAGTGGGGATTCCTGTAATTTATGAGTTGTTTTAGATGGCTGCTGAGGTCCCTTCCAACTCTCAATTTCTGTGGTTCTGTAACCCAGTGAGATCTTTGTTTAAGGAACATGACTTTAGCAGTTGTTTGAAAGATGGATTGAAAGAGGGGGGATGCTTCGCCTGTTTAGGATGTTGAATAGTAAGTAATTCAGACTGGAGGTGAACTAAGGTAGTGGTAACATGAGTAGGAAAAGGCATCTTTTGATGAAAGAGATATTTCAAGGGAGAAACAAGATCTGGCAAATCATTCCCCAAATGCATGAAAATGCTCATCATCAAAAACCACTTCAGTGCTCACCTGCCTTTGGTAGGATAGATACTTTTCATCATGGTTAGTGATCACAGTGTAGTATAGTGGAAACAATGCTGGTTTTAGAATCAGATGACTTGGGTTTGAATCTGAGCCCTGCCACTTATTACCTGGGTAATCTTGGCCAATAATAATAAAAACTAACATGTATATAGCTATTAGTCTTTAAGGTTTACCAAGCACTTCACACGTATTATTCTCATTTAATCCTCACAACAACCCTTTGAGGTAGTTGCTTCAGTTGAGTAAACTGAATCAGACAGTGGTGAAGTGATTTGCCAAAGGTCACAGAGTTAGAATGTGTCAGAGTACTCTGTTCTTTTTACACCAGGTCCCGCAAGTACACCACCTTGCCATAATTAATTTGACTCCTTTTGGGCCTCAGTTTCCTCATCTGTAAAATGAAAATATTGGACTCAATGGCTTCTAAGATCCCTTACAGCTTGAATGTTATTCCATATGATCTCATAAAGGTGACTTCTAATAGTTTTGCCAAATGAATCAGTTACATTAAGGTGAAGGACTATTTAATACTTGCGACATTGGGCACATCATGACATCTCTGTTCTATATCTCAGAATGAGGGTAGTTAAATTAGGTTTTCTTTTCTAAACCCATACCTTCTGTTTTAGAATCAATATTAAGTATCAATTCCAATGCAGTAAAGCAGTAAGGGCTAGGCAATGGGAGTGCCCAGGATCACATAGCCCAGAAGTGTCTGAGCCTCAGATTTGAACCCTGGTCCTCCTGACTCCAGACTCCAGACCTTCCTCTATATCCACTATGCTATCTGAATTAGATAATCTTTAAATTCATCCTCTCTCCCAGTTGAAGATAACATAGGACAATTTTCTCCCCCTGATGCTATGGCTAGAATACTTCTTATCATCTCCATCTCTTAGAATTTATAGCTTTTTTAATTTTTTTTTCCACATGCCACAACCTCAGGGAAGTCTTTCTGGATCTTTCTCATTGTTGGTGTCCTCTCTCTTATTTTCAAATGAACTTAGACTCACTTTTCTACTTAAATGTATTCATCTAGGCATGCACAGCATGCACTTCAAGGACTTGATTTACAAGGAAACCTCATGCAGAAAGGAAATAGAACTTTGGCTGACAATGGGATGGGACTGGAACCCCCAGATAAGAAAGGCAGATGGACAGTTGAGAAGGACTTCTTTCCCTTCTGAGTTTAACAAGCTATAATCTTTCATCAACCTGAAGAATTTAGATTAGCAACTTTTCCTGAATAGGGGTGGATAGAGACTTTTTCCCCTTTGGGGGAAGGCAAGAGACTATCCACCCGGAAGACTTTCCATTGATATCTTCAAAGCTGTATCTCTATATTAGAAAATTACACCTGCCTGACTCCATAATGGTCATCAGGGACTCAGATCCCCAGACCTGAGCCCTCAACCCCTGAAGGGAATTTTGGGTGAAATAGAAATAGGAACTTCCTACTTTTCCATCTTCCCTAAAACTATCTTTCCCGAATCTCCAAACAATAAATAGATTTTATAAATTACAGAAGAACTAAACATCTATTCCTTAAATATACTAAGGGGATCAAGATAATATCTATCCAGGGAAGAAAACAGAAACCAAAGACTGAAGGGGATTTCCTCTTTACCTTTCAGCTCTGGACATAGATCCAACTTCACCTTCTCTGGAAAGCTCTGCTTAGGAGAGGAAGTGGTGTTTCTCTTTATCTATTCCCTCCCTCTCTGAGACCTGTCAAGCTTTGGTTCCTGATCCCCCGCTAGTACACTTACTTTTCTTGAGGAGAAGAGTTCAGTTATTATGACCCAAGAATTCATTTCCTAGTGTAAAATGGAGATTTGAACCCTAGACTTCAATCCCCAGAAGTCCTTGGCCTTTCCCAGAATTCCCTATAATCTTATCTGAGTCTCCACCTGGGCGAGATCACAAGGAGTATTTAACTGGCAGCAATGCCTACTTTGTCGCCCTCTTCCATTTGCAAGGATATAGTGAGCAAGCTAAGCGGGGGTGGGGTGGGGGGTGGGTGTTGAATGGGCTAATCAGCCCTAGGTACGGGGTTTTCTTGTTTGTATTTTCTTTATTCCTTGATTTCTAATAATCCTTAATAAACCTCATAAAATATAATATTTCTATTACTAGAGACTAATTTAATTTTTACACTAGCAGCCAAGCTTCCTGAGGACAAGAATTTTAAAAAAATATTCAAATTTTATTTTATTTTCTCAATGATAACATTTTTCAAACTAAGTTTTCTGAAATAATAAGATCTAACCTCCTTTCCCTCACCCCACTCTTGGAAATGGTAGTCAATTTAATCTGGATTATACATGTAATATCATGCAAAACATAGTGAAGACAAGAATTTTCAGACTTAGCCAGGCCAATCCTGTGAACCTCCAGAGAAGGACTCCAGGGTCTAAAATCCAGCTTGATCAGGCCTTTGGGAGCTTGCCTGTGAGGTCCAAGGTTCATCTGCATGCACAATGAGGAAATGAAGGAAGAGGCTATTAAAAAGTTCTTTTCAGCATTGCTTGTGGGACATGTGACCACTTTCCCCAAGTTCCTGAGTGAGACTCAGATAGGGCCCAGGCTCTGTTTTAGTTTCAAACTGGCAGGATCATAAAACTGTTTATCCTCATTAGAACATAATCTTCCTCCGATCCATACATCATTCTATCAGTTGCTTCCTTAAATCAGCCTCTACTGTGACTAGCTTTAATTACATCAGTAACTCACTCTGTATCTGCAGGAACCTATGCTCGTCTTTGTCATAATTCCTTGGCATTCTTATAAAAGTTTTCTCAGGGCTGAAACTTACCCAAACTACTCCTGCCCAGGTGCGAACCTTGAATACGTCTGCACTGAATGCTTTAGAAGGTCTCAGTTCTTTTTCTGGAGGTGGACATACACGAGTCGTTCTTCAAACAATATTTTTATTACTGTCGTATATGGTGCTCTCTTGGTTCTGCTCAGAATGTTATTGTAAGAAATAAACAAATAAATTCAATTAAAAAAACTGAATGTCTCTTAGTGTGGCATAGGAGAGAGAAGGCTGGATTCAGAGTCAAAGGGCTAGATTCCACTTTGGGGTCCAGTTTCCTCATCTGTTAAATGTTAAAATGGATGTGACAAAGTGGTTAGGAAACTGGACCTGGCGGCAGGCAGACTGGGTTGGAATCCCTTTTCCAACATTTACTTAACTATGTGACTCTGGGCAAGTTGCTTGGGTATGATGAATTTTATCTTCCTCATATGTAAAATGGGGGTGGTGGTGGCCTTGGTGGCTTCTAAGGTCTCTCTCTCTCTCTCTCTTTCTCTTTCTATTTCTCTCTCTCCTTCTCTCTCTCTCTCCCTTTCTCTATCTCTCCCTCCCTTCCTCCCTCTCTCTCTCTCTCTCTCTCTCTCTCTCTCGTTCTTTAAAACCCTCACCTTCTGTCTTTGAATCAATACTGTGTAATGGCTCCAAGACAGAAGAGTGGTAAGGGCTAGGCAATGGGGGTCAAGTGACTTGCCCAGGGTCACACAGCTGGGAAGTATCTGAGGCCACATTTTATCCCAGGACCTCCTGTCTCTAGGCCTGGCTCTCTATCCACTGAACTACCCAGCTGCCCCCTGTAAGGTCTCTTCCAGCTCTAAGTTTATTGGTCCAAATGGCACAAGGCAGATCCAGATTAAGTCCTCCAAGATCCTGAGTCTGGGCTCCTTTCTTCTTGACATTTGGCTGAGCACCACATCTCCTTGAGTGATGGGGTACAACTCAACCCTTCCTCTGCTCTGGTACAATGCTCCACATTTCCAAGGTCCTTAACAGTATTTATTCAATATCACATAGATGCAAACCTCTTTATTTTGTAATGAATGAAGAAATTAAACAAGGGAAAGCCTGAGACTCAAAATGGGATTCCTAAGGATATGGAGGAAGGAAAAGGGATCCCAGCAGTGGGATCCCCACATGGATATACTGGTAAATGTTTAACAACCAACTCTCTGAAAAAAATGTATGTGATATACTTTTTCTTTTTAAACCTTGACCTTCCATCTTGGAATCAATACTGTGTGTTGACTCCAAAGCAGAAGAAGGGAAAGGGCTAGGCAATGGGGGTCAAGTGACTTGCCCATGGTAACACAACTGGGAAGTGTCTGAGGCTGGATTTGAACCGAGGGCCTCCGTTCTCCAGGCCTGACTCTCAATCCACTGAGCTACCCAGCTGCCCCAGTGTGATATACTTTTAAAAATCTGTGTGATCATTTTTCTCCATCTCTGTTTTAAGTCCAAACAATCGTGAAACCAGAAATTAAGCCTTAATTTAGAATGTTGGCTGATTTTCAAGGCATAAATGCTCACACCAGGGAGTTAAGGAAATAAGCATTTTTAAACTCATCTACTTTGTGCCCAGCACTGTGCTAAGTACTTATAAATAAATATTATTTCATTTGATCCTCACAGCAACACTGGGAGGTAGGTGCTATTAGTCCCCCATTTTATAGGTGAGGAAACTAGGGCATGAAGAGGTGAAGTGACTTGCCCAGGATCACACATCTAATAAGACTGAACTTATACTCAAGTCTTCCTGTCTTTGGGAGCAGTGCTCCATCACTGAGCCACCCATTGCCTCAAAATTTAACACGAAAAAATCATCAGCTCTGAAGAGCGAGTACAAGCTAACTTGAGCACCATCTTGGATCTCATGTCTTTGGATACAAAGATGCAACTGGGTCATAGTCACTAGAGGGGACAGGTTGTACTAGCATCTCAGTCATCAGCCTTAAGGAAAATCCATGCCTTATTCAGCAGAGGAGAATCACTTAGTTTCTATTGTCATGAATTTTACACTCCAATAAAAGGGAAAAGGGGGTGATTCCTCAGGAGATCTTGAAATCATCCTTGAAGGGGCTTTTGGTGGATGGAGAGCAAGGACTAGAGAAGAGAGGTCCTGGGTTTAAATCTGACCTCAGGCACTTTCTAGCTGTGTGACCCTGGGCAAGTCATTTAACCCCACTTGACTAACCCTTACTGCTTTTCTGCCTTGGAAACAACATACAGGATTGATTCTAAATTGGAAGGGAGGGTTAAAAAAAAAAAGAAACTCTTGACTCTTTCCTCTCTTGCACTTGCCACATTTTATATTTTCTACAGAATTGAAGACAGTATCTTCCATTTTTGATACAGATTAGTATCCTACTTAGGAAACATGTAGGTGAATAAAGACTACACTTGCTAGACTTGGATTCTTGAAGATCTGCATTCAAGTCCTGCCTCTAACATTAGCTGTATAACTGGGCAAATCACTTGACTGTTTTCTGCCCCAGTTTCCTTAACTATAAAATGGGTATAATAATCACAACTACCTTCAAAGGCTATGAAGATCAAATTAAATACCACATTTAAAGTGTTTTGCAAACATTAAAAATCTGTATAAAGATTAGTTGCTAGAGAGCCTGAGTGGGAGCTGGGGACCCTATTATTCCCTTTTTGGGGAAACCTAGATGTGAGCTATGTCCTTGGCATATTAGATTTTCCTGGAAGAACTCCAGATGGGGGGCAGTGAGCCAAAGGGTCAGGCCTTGCCCATGTGAGTTTTAGGGCACCTGGGCTCATGGATTTTACTGAAACGCTTTAAGATTTGTTTGTAAATCCTTTTCATTCACCCTACTAAATGGAAATGGCTACCATCTTAGTCCTAGAGCTTAACTGGATGAAAGGAAGACAGTGTAGTAGAGTGATCCTTGAGCTGGGGTCAGACTCGAGCTCCTTTGCTCATTACCAGCATGACCTTATTTGTAAGGGCTTCCATTCCTCGTCCTTCTACATAATGAGCATCGTGGATAAGATGAGGTTTAGATTCCCTTCCAGCTCTAAACCGCTAATCCCACCAAGGCACCTTCTTTGCAGAATCAGGCTGAGCAACAGCAAATGTGTCAGGCTGAAAAGATTTTGTTTTTCAACTTCATAATTATTTTCAAATTACATTGTAGCCATCTAATACCCTGATCACTTTGAAATTCTGCCTCGTAAAAATTTAATGATCTTCAATATTATTAAATTGCTCCACCTGGTACAAAATTATTCTATCACTTTTAAACCAAACCACTTATTAAGAGGAAAAAAAATCAGTGCAATAATTTGAAATTGCTAGGTGTGCTGCGGAGTGACTTAATAGCACGAGAATAGGTCACGTATATATATTTTTAAGATTCCAAATGAGAATGGAACCAGATGAGATCAAGCGACACGCACTCACACATGTGTGAAAACATACTATTTAGCAGGGTCTGAATGAGAATGGAATCAGATGGGATTTAATGGCATTTGGTAGCGCATCCCCCCTTCCCCAATCACTCCGTAAAGACCTTATTTGCTAGGCAGTTATGATATATTAAGTCGGTGTCAAACTCAAATAAAAACGGGGACACCAAACCATGCATAAGAGTTCCTGTGGGCCACATATTGACTTAGGAAATCATATATTAACATTATCAATTTCGTCTTGTATTTTTTGTTTATTTTAATTAAATATTGCCCAATTACATTTTTAAAAATTTTATTTAATTTATTAATTAAAAAAAATTTTCCATGGTTACATGTTTTGTGTTTTTTCTTTCCTCTCCTCCCAACCTCCTCCTGTAGCCAATGCACATTTCCACTAGGTTTTACATGTTTCATCCCAATTATGTTTTAATCTGTTTGACAGCATTCAGGAGTGTTGGCTACCAGAGGGCTATGTATTTGATACCATTGCTGTTGTCATTTGAGACCCTGATTTGGTATTAAAAAGATGCCACTTTCAGGGGGCAGCTGGGTAGCTCAGTGGATTGAGAGCCAGACCTGGAAAGAGAAGTCTCATGGGCTCAAATTTGACCTCAAACACTTCCTAGCTGGGTGACCCTGGACAAGTCATTTAACCCCCATGTCCTAGCCCTTACAGCTCTTCTGCCTTGGAACCAATACACAGTATTGATTCCAAGATGGAAGGTGAGGGTTTTTTTTTTTAAAGAACTGTGTTCAAATCCTGCTTAAAATAATTGCTAACAAGATGAGTAGGTTATTCCATCACCTTCTCAGCAGTAGCCTTGCTGTATGAATGGCAGGCAGTTTTCTGGGGGACTTAACCCTGGGGCCCTCTGGAACTCCTTGCCCTGAGGAGCTTGGCTAATGCCTCCTATGCCCCACAATATTTAGGAAATCGGAGCCATGCTTCCCTTTATGCACCAGGCATCTTTTCACTAGCTACCTTGCTGCCCAGGACACAGAGCAGACCCAGGATTTAATCTCTTTAGATACAGACATCACTTGGAATTCCAATTGGTGATTGCCTCCAATAGCTTGATATTTGAGGGAAATCTCAGTCTTGCTTCACTAGGTAGTGCAATGCATAGATCACCATACCTGGAGCCAGGAAGACCTGAGTTCAAATGTGGCCTCAGACATTAGCTAGGTAACTCTGGGCAAGTCACTTAACCTTATTTGCCTCAGTTTCCTTATCTGCAAAATGAGCTGGAGAAGGAAATGGCCAACCACTCCAATATCTTTTGTCAGGAAAACCCCAAATGGAGTCATGGAGAGTCAGACATGCCTGAAATGACTTAACAAAAGAAACAATAGCTTCTGGCTAGCTTCCCAAGCATCTCTCCATCTACCTTCTGCTCCAGGCCACAGACCATGCCCTGGAGGACTTATCCTGCCCCTCTCATTTCTGGAATGACCCTTCCCTTCCTTCCCACTGTCCAGTTATTGAACCACAATCAATCAGTGCTGTCATTGTTACTGGAAAGGCATAAACATCTGGGAGGATTGGGAAAGGCTTCCTGGAGGTGGCGGTATATGAACTGAGACTTAAAAAACAACCTCTTACCTTCTGTATTAAAATCAAGACTAAGTATCAGTTCTATGGCAGAAAAGCAGTAAGAGCTAAGCAATGGAAGTTAAGTGACTTGCCCAGGATCACACAGCTAAGAAGTGTCTGAGACCAGGACCTTTGATCTCCAGACCTGGTACTGTATCCACTGAACCATCTTGATTTCTACTTATTTATTTTTATATTTTATTTTACTAATTACATATAACAACAAATTTGTACATAAATTTTCCCAAGTTATATGATCCAAATTGCCTCCCTCCCCCCTTGGTAGGCTATTCAAACTGGGTTATGCGTGTATTATCATGCAAAACATTTTTCATATTGTTAATTTTTTTTTTAAACCCTTACCTTCCGTCTTGGAGTCAATACTGTGTATTGGCTCCAAGGAAGAAGAGTGGTAAGAGCTAGGCAATGGGGGTCAAGTGACTTGCCCAGGGTCACACAGCTGGGAAGTGTCTGAGGCCAGATTTGAACCTAGGACTTCCCATCTCTAGGCCTGGCTCTCAATCCACTGAGCTTACCCAGCTGCCCCCATATTGTTAATTTTTGTAAGGGAATAATCATATAAAACCCAAACTCCCAGATAAAAATCCAAATAAACTAAAGTGAAAAATCATATGCTTTGATCTGCTTCTGACTCCTAACAGATCTTTCTCTGCTTTGTCATAAGTCCTTCAGAATTGTCCTGGATCATTGTATTGCTGCGAATAGCTAAGTGTCACATTTGGTTATTCCACAGTATTGCTGTTACTATGTTCAATGTTCTCCTGGTTCTGCTTGTTTCCCTCTGCATCAGTTCAGGCAAATCTTTCTGCTATCTGCCCCTGGAACTGAGTCTTAAAGGAAACTTTGGATTCCAGTGGGGAGGTGAGAAAGGAGTCTAAACTAGGCATGGAAGATTTCCATACAAAGGCACAGAGACAGGATCTGGAGGTTGTGTAAATAACTAAAAGCTCACTTTGACTGGGCTGTAGAGTTCATAGAAGGGAGCAGTGTGTAAGAAAAACTGGAAATGGAGGAAGGGAACCATGTTGAAAAGCTTTAAGGTCCAAACAGAGGAGTTTATATTTGATCTAGAAGAATTAGGGGGGCATGAGAATTTTTGAGGAAGGGTGACATTGTCAAACCTGTTTTTTCTCACCCATGCCTCTGAAAAGAGAGGGAGTTTCTTAGCCTCTCTGGATAGCTTTTCTCTGTGTTCCAGGCCTCCTACCAAACTCTACCTCAATAGGCATCTTCTCCTCCTCACCTTCTCTGCTCTAGCTTTCTGCCTGATGCCCTGGGACAACTCCATTCAGCCCTTCATATGTACTCTGAAATGCCTACTTTCTTTTGAACTGTCTGTAGTCTGGCTTATGACCTCATCATTCAACTGGAACTGCTCCCTCTGAAGTTGCCTGTGATCTCTTAATTGCCAAATCGAATGACCTTTTTCTCATTTTCATCCTTCTTGAACTCTCAGCATCCTTGGACCCTGCTGATCATCCTCTTTCCCTTGAAATTCTCTAGTCTCTAGATTTTTGTGAAACTACTCTCTATTGATTCTCTTCCTACCTATCTGACTGCTCTTTCTCAATTTCCTTTGCTAAATCTTCATCCATGTCATGCCTACCAAAGGTTGGTGGCCCTCCAGATTCTCCCCTGGACCCTCTTCTCTTTCTATATTCTGTTTTACTTGGTGGACTCACCAGTCAGAAAAAAATAGCTTCCCTGTATTCAAGTACCAGTCTTAAAGAGATAATATTAATAAACCAGTCAATAAACATTTATTAAGCCCTTACTCTGTGCCAGGCACCCTAAGTACTGGGGATACCAAGTCAAAAGGAGATTGTAGACATCAGTCAAACTGAAGTTTTGTTGAAGAGATTATCCTGGAGTTTGATTCTGGGGGAGGGACATAATGAGCCAGACATAAATAGAAGAAGCTTTGATGCTTCTCTGCAGAGGTCAAGTTCCAGCAGGACTGGTTCCCATGAATCCAGAGCTCTTTAGTGGGAGAGGGAGGGCACTCAATCCTTTGAGTCAGCAGGTGTTTGCCTTTCACAACACAATTCAGATGCTTCACCTTTGAATCCTTTCCTGATCTCCCAAGATATCAATACTCTTCTCCTCTTGAAATTTTTTGTATTACTTGGAATTTCCTTCTCTGCGTGTATGGCCTCTCACCAAAGTAAAACGTGAGCTCTTTCACAGTAGGGAATGCTTTTTCTTTTTCTTATTTCTGTACTTGGCAAAGGGTCTTTTCCTTTTTACAGACTACATAAGTGTTTGGTGATCTGAGAAGAATTTGAGATAAGGAGAGGAGGCTGGACTAGTCAGGTCAGGGAAAGCTTTATTAAAGAGACCAGTTTTGACCTAGACCTTGGTTAAAGACCAGATATTAGGTGAATAAAGGAGAATAAGCTCCCAAACTCAGACCTTCAAGCTGGGGAGACATTGAAGATGAGGGAATTGTGAGAAATGAGTAAACCGTACTAACTCTATCTTGTCACTCAGTTCTGAAACTAGATCATTTCCCTTTGTATTCATTTATGGGTCTAGACCAATTCCTGTCTTGTGAGTAAACTATTCAATTATGGGAATTGTGAGAAAATTTTATTGCATTCATTGTTTGAATCTAGCCCTGAATGGCTAGGAAAGCGAATCACCTCTACCTGTTGCTTAGAGACCCTTCGCTAAGAAACCAGAAACCTGGAAAGATCTAAAGACTTGATGCAAGGAATTTTCTCCCAATTATACACTGCAAGCAACCCATATGTCTTATCTGAAAAATGGCCCCATATTGGTCAACCAGTTATTGTTTCCTTATTCCTTTGATTGAATTCAGATATTTGAGAGATCGAGATACCTCTTTTTCTGGTTTCAGGGAATTGTACCAGTTTGCTCTCCTCCTCCCAACTTGGAAAGTCCCAAACCTTTCTTCCATTTAGAAATCAGATCCCCTAGTTTTTTATCCTGGTTTATATCCTATTATTATTTTTTTTAAATTTTAATGCATAAAAATCTGACTCCCCCTGTATTTGGAGTCCAGTGCCAAGATGAGGAGACCTGGTCCTGATTTATTATACAATTGGCATATGTTGCTTAATAAATAAACATACTTGGAAGCTCAAATCTTTGTTTCCTCAATTATTTCAGATTTCACCTATAACAATAACCATGTAGTATAGTATTCTCATTTTGCTTGGATATTAATTATTTAATTTAAATGTTTGAATTTAAATTAAACCAACATTTTATTTGAGCACATTCTCTCTTCTAACCAAGAAAAACTGAAGCAAAGACAATTGATACAATTTAAGCAATATTCGGTGCTCATAATTTCCTACCTGGGGAAAAAAGGTGAGAAATTTCCTCTTTTTTTTTTTCCAGATCCAAGATTGGCTATAGGATTATATGGCAGAATAATTTATCCAGTAGCAGATGGTAAATTCAGCAGTGAAGTTGAGTTGGGAGTGCAGAGAATGACCTGTACCTGGGGCCATCTTAATTAATAATTGAGGATGTCATGAGAAAAGACTTTAGGGCTCTCCATTGCAGGAGATATGTATTCTTTTCATTATGTGAATAACTACAGATATGTATCTTCACTAATACACTCTATGTGTGTGCCACTCTTCCCTTGGGTGATGTATTCTAGCTGTATCAATTAAGAGATCCTTTGCTGAGACCAGCTATGGAATGGATACTTCTGGGAGCCCATTTGAATGTAGCAGGATCAGTAACTCCAGGGAAGGCCCTGCTGGTGGCCAGCCCTACCTGTGGGCAGAAGACTAAGGCTCCTTCCTCCTTAGAATTGTTTTCTCTTTCTATAGTAAAATTTCATTCTTGAGAATCTCTCTCACCTGACTTGCTTTATAGAATTTTACTCCATGATATTCTGCCTTTCATTACATTTTTTGAAATCTTTTCTTTTGAAATCTAGGATGCGTATGAGTCTTAAATCAACTTTCTTCTCTTTTCTCTATTACTAAGTTGTCCCCTTCCTTGGAGTCTCCAAGTAAAACCAGGGTAAGCAGTGGTTCAGGTACAAATTAGACTAATGGCCTTTAGGGTCTTTCCCAATTTTAAGTCTGTAAATCTAGTGACAGCCAACAGGCTGCCCTTGCTGTCTGAAAAGTACTCTTTTGTCATTACCGTGTGCCATATAATTCTCTTCTTTCTCCAAAATTCAGATCAGGTAACATCTTTTCTGTGAGTCTGTCCCTGATCTCCATTTCCCCATGTTATTGTTCTCTTCCTCCTCAAATCACCTTGTATATATAATATTTTCTTCTTCTCCCTTCCCTCAAGAATGTAAGCCCCTTCAGGACAGAGTCCATACTACATTCACCTTAGGGATGAGCATACTTATTATAATTTATTACATATTTATAACAAATAATATGTATTTGATTATGTTACATATAAAAACAAAATTGGTAACAAAAATACATTATTTGAGGAAATTGAGAGAGGGAAGGAGAGACAGAGAGAAACAAAAACAGATTGCGGGAAGGAGGGAAGAAGAAAGAAAGGAGAGAAAGAGAGACAGAGGCAGTGAGAGAGAGAAAGAGAGGCAGAGACATGAGACAGAGAGAGAGACAGATAATGAGATAAAGAGACAAAGAGATAGAGAGACAGAGCCAGAGACTGAGAGAGAGGAAGGGGCAGGAGGAGAAGTAAGAGAATAACATTCTGATGGACAATAACCTCAGCTGGTCACATTCTCTTAAGAACATTTGGCTTAAAGAGGGAAATAAATGGATACCAGAAACAGTTCTGAATCACTTGTAAAGAAGTGCATCAGAGGAAAGAATTTAAACTATTTTACTCCCCACTGACCTGTTGGAAGTATTTTTTGCACATCCAACAAGGATGCTGGATGTGTGCCCCTAGGTCTTGGGATGATGCAAATAGCCAAAATAAAATAAAATAAAAATTCAAGATAGATTCAGGCATAAATCATAGATTCTCAGAGTTGGCGAGAGGTGACTTCTAAGGTCCTTTCAATATAGGCACTCAACGTGAAAATAAAGAAGAAAACATGTTTGAAGACACAACTGGTATTTCTGATCTGGGTCAGGAGGTTGGAGGTGGGAAGAATATGCCATAGATGAGAAAGACAAGAGCCATTCAACACATGGACCTATGGAACAGATTTAAGGTTCTCCCCAAAGAGGAGAGAGCTGAGCTTCTTGAGGAGGAAGCAGATGCTTTTCCTTGGAATGATAATGTGGATTCCCAGATTCTTTTGGATAAGAAATCATCCACTGAGGTTCAGAAAAAGACAAGACGAATAGTAATATTTGGTGAATCTTGAATGATTGGTAATGAATGAGGTAGCTAGCTATTTGTTCACTTAACAGTAATGAAAGAAGTCTGCCAACTTCCCAGAATATGTAGACAAGCCATGATAGAGAACTTCCCAATTTATATCTAGTGAGTCATGTGGCTACAAACAGTAGAGGCATTGATAATGATTATAAAGTCTTGGGTAAGAAAGTGAAGACATTAAGGACACACAGGTGATATTTTCCTCACTATCACCAATCTAAGGCAAAGACTTAAAAGAGAAGAATGTTTTGAGAAGTAAACATCTGGCTAAGACGATGGTGTCTGAGAAAAGACTTTGAATTTCTGGATCATAACTTAATTTGAAAAAAATTTGGTCTGCAACTCAAAACACCCCCTGTGCCTCTAATGTCTTTAGTTTCTTAAAATATAGCAATGACAGGCTCTTGGCCAAGATTGCTGGGTACCTAACAAGTCTTGCTAAGCATGTTTTTGCTGGAGTCCTTATAAATCTAATCAACTCACATAAACAGAACCATAAAATTATAATAACTAAAATAAAGGAGGGTCTAATCAACTGTAGGAACATTCAGTATTCATGGATATGCCAGATTAATATAGCAAAAATAAAGATTCCCTCCAAATTAATTTATATATCTCATGCAGTACCTATCAAAATATAAAGGGATTTCTTTATGGAAATAGACAAATCATAATGAAATTTATCTTGAAAAACAAGAGGGCAAGAATATTAATGGGCCCTCTGAATAGAGAAGTTGATAAAGGGGGTCTTGTGCTCTCCATGTTTAAAATATATCACAAAGCAGTTATTGTCAAAATTGTCTAGTACTAGGTAAGAAGTAGAAAAAGTGATTTATGGAATGGAGTGGAGACATAAGATATCCAACTAAATCTGTACCAAAAAATTAGTGTTTGACAAACTTTTAGAAAATAAAAATTGGGGAAAGAGCCCATTATTTTAACAATTGTAATTAGTAAAATTATTTGTCAGTTTGGCAGGAAAGGAACCCTCATTTTTTGCTATATGCTTCTGAGATTTGCAGCTGAATAATACTTCAACATTTAAAAGCAATTAATTCTGGAGAATATGGAAGAAAATGGAATAAAATATTTATTTCACTTGTGGGATAGAAATGAATTTTTTAAAATGAAAGATCAAGATAGAGATACTGGAATATATTAAAATATTTAAAAGCTCCTGGACCACAAAAACAATATGATTAGAAGGAAAAGAAAAACAGCTGATTTGGAAAAACATAGCAGATGTAACTGATATAAACCTGACATCAGAAATGTATAAGGAACTGTACAAAGCCAAAGTAGGAATTCTCATTGTGTAACAGATAAACTCAAAAGGATATGAAAGGATAACTTCCATAAGAGAAACCAGAATTGTTAATAATCACTTTAAAAATACTCAACTAAACTGAAGAAATTCAAATTAAAACAACTTTTGATGTATCATCTAACACATCATCACATTGGTAAAAGTAAACAAAAAGCAAAAAAATTCAATATTGGCAGAGTTAGTGTGTGTGTAGGTATATTCATTCATTACTGGTGGAATTGCAATCTTATAAAAATCTTTCTGGAGAGCAACTTGGCAGCACACAATGCTCCCACCGACTGCAGCTGCTAGTTTGGTCCCAATCTGGTCTCAGCTGCATTCCTTGGCTTGGCCACTCTCCACCTCCTCTGGCTGTTTCCAACTTACTTCTGGACCCGCCAGCATCTCGAGCCTCCTCTTGGTATTCTTGGCCTGTACATTCCTTTGCTACCTGCTTCATGGCCAAATAAGCATAAACTCCCAGAAAACTGTGCCTTCCTCCATTTCTATCTCTTTGCTTTTGCTCAATCGCACACAGAAGGCTCTTCAAGGTTAAAGGAATCCAATAACTCTAATCTCCACCAGAGATAGGTATTTGCCCAAATATACTCTAGTTTATGAAGTCTCTATGACCTTTGATCCTCTTTGGTCTTTCTGGGCCTTAACTATGTTATAGCAGTAAGGATTATGAATATAATTATGATTTAGACACATTATTATTACTATAATTATATAAATTAATCTAGTATATATATATAAATTAATCTATAATTAATATAAATTAATATAGTGCAATAATAAATTAATATAATATTAATAATGATAATTTCTTATGTAATGGTGGTCAATAAGTACAGTCCTCATGTACCTACATACTGTACATTAGAGCCCTTGGCTGATGTAATAACCCATATGAAAAAGAATGAGGACTATATTTTTGATGGAATATAATGGTTGCAGATCCAGAAGTTGGAGTCCCTTCAATACGCCTCAGTCATCTTTGGCCTTTTTCTCTTGGGTTGGCCTCTTAGCTGTCTTCTTGTCTGGCTGATGATGTCTGGTGAGAGCCAGTACTTTAAAGAGAGAGACCTTTTCTCTATTTGGGGTGGACATATGACCTTGTGAATTTAGAACTCAGTTCTTTGTCAGCTTTGGTGTTTGTACTTTTCTTTAGATGAAAGAAATTAGAGGCTAGAATTCTGTAAGTTTCAAGAAGATCAGGAGAACCATCAAGGAGTCTGGGAGTTTGGAATAGATACCAGATTTTATAGCCCATTTATTCTCAGGACTGGAGAAGCAATGCATCAGTACTTAGGTCAGCAGTAGCTGAAATTCTCCTCTCCTCCTACCCCATCAAGACCCATTGCTTGAAGTATCTTTCTTTTGCATTATGACTTCCAATTCTACACTTCCAACCCTGGTTTCCCTCCTGATCCTTAGTTCTATACTATCAGCTGGCTATTGGATATCTCCTCCTAAATATTTCATAAGGATCTAAATCAGCATATTCATAGTCAATTTAATGCAAAATGGAATTTGTGTCTCTCCCCCCACTCCCACCATCCCTCCACCAAACTTTCCTGTTTCTGTCAAAGCTTTCAGTCACTCATATTTACAACCTCAGAATTATTCCTAACTCTTTTCTTTCCCTCATTCTCCCTCATACCCAATAATTTGCCAAGTTTTGTCATTTTTCTGCTAACACACACACACACGTATATATATATTAACCATCCCATATCTCATATCCACTGATCTACCTTTTACACTTTTCAGATCCATATCACCTCTCACCTAGAATGTTGGAATAGTCTCCCCCTAATTGAAAAAATCTCTTTGCTTTTCATCTTTCTCACCTAAAATCCATCCTGCATAATCTACTAAATTGATATTCCTAAAACAAAGGGCAAAATATGTCATTATCCTGCTACCTAGAAACCTTCAACAACTTCTTCTAGCTTAAAAGAAAAATTGCTCTGGCATTTGGAGCTTTCCACAATCCATTTCATCTTATTTATTTTTTAAAAATTAAGTTATCTTTTTTTTAATTAACAGAAATCTATTTTACATTTCTCCCATTTTCCATTCCACTGGGCAGGGGGAGGGGGAAGAAAAACAAATCCATTATAACAAATATTCATAGGTAAGCAAAACAAAATCCCCCACTGGCTATGGTTAGTCTCATTTTGAACCCTGAATCCATCACCTCTGTGCTAGGAAGTGGAGAGCATGCTTAATCATTGATCTTCTAGAATCATGAATAGTCATTGTATTGATGTCATTGTAACTATTGACCATACCTCTTACAGCTTTCAAAGTTTGTTTTTATAGTATTGTTGATGTAATATTAACTGGTTGTTCTCCTTGTTCAGCTCATCTTATTCTTCAGCAGTTTATACAAGTCTTCAAAATCTTTTTAAAAATTTGTAAAATTATTAAATTTATCTAATAATTATTAAATAAATAAGTAAAATATTAATAAATTAAATAATTAAAATGTACAGAATTTGTGGGACATTTCAGCCCATATAAAATCATTTATTCTGCTCATTTCATTCTTTACTAGGTTAAAAAAGACCTCAAAGTTGTTTTTATAATATTGATTTTTATCTAGGCAAATGTGGTTAAATGACTTGCCCAGAGTCACACCATTAGGAAGTGTCTGAGGCCCAGGTCCTTTTGTTTATCCGTGTTGTCTTGAAATCATTGATTTCCTCATTTTTTACAGCATAATAGTGCTCCCTTACATTCATATACAATAACTTATTCAGCCATTTTTCAGTTAATGGGCATCTTTTTAGTTTTCAATTTTTTTTTGTACCATAAAGACCTGTTCTCATTTTTTTCCTATATAGAATAGTTTATCCTCCTTCTTTGATTTTTTTTTTTTGAGTATAGGCTTATTGGTTGTATAGTGGGTAAAAAAGCATGTGCAATTTAGTAACTTTTTGTGTATAATTCCAAATTGCTTCCCAGAGTGGCTATGCCCATTCACAAGTCCACCAACAGTGCATCAGTGTGCTTGTTTCCCCATTGCCCTTCCAACATTCATCATTTTCTTTTATTGTCTTTGTTTCATGTTCCTTAACAGCACAATTTAGGATCTGCCTCCTAAATGAGATCTTTCCTGATCTCTCACCCTATTCATTTTACTTCCCTCCAGAAATTGTTTTGTGTTTAACCCTGAAGAATAAAAGACATAATGAAAGAATTGCATCATACAGAAGAAAATAGGTGGATCACATTAGTCAGATGGTCAGTCAATAAGCTTTTATTAAATGCTATTTGAGCTAGTGGGCTCAGTGCTGAAGAGACAAAGAAAGGCAAAATAGAGTTCCTGCCTACAAGAAGCTCATAGTCTAATGCAGTAGACAGCAAAAGACCAAATGTGTAGAAATAAGCTATACACAAGATAAGCATGAAATAATTATCAAAGAGAAGGCACTAGAAAAGGAGTTGGAAAAGGCTTCCTGGGGAAGATGAGATTTTAGCTGAGACTTAAAGGAAACCAGGGAGATTCATAGGGGTTAAAATGGGGTTAAAAATGAAAATGTTTGGAATTTTGAGATGAAGTGTCTTAGTTGAGGAAACTAATATCATGTCAGAAACTAATTGTAATTCTTTGTTCAGAGAATCAGATCTAGAGCTGGAAGGGACCTTAGAGATCAATGGGTTCAACATTCTCATTTTACATGTGAGAAAACTGAGGACAGGAATTATGAAATGATCCACTGAAAGTCCCAGGGCTAGTAAATGGTAGAACCAAGATTTGGACTTGGGTGCTCTGACTCTACCTCTTGTGGTACCCCCTCCCCATTAGTTCATGACTCACAGATGAGAAAACTAAGAAGAGTAAGACAGAAGAGTAAGAAAATGTTGGTGTCATGAATTCAAATCAGTTTACACGTGGGGAGTGTAAGAGATAACAGGTAGATAGCCAGCTTCACTGTTATACTCATGTTGTCTCTAGGTAGGTAGCACAGTGAATAGAGTGCCAGGTTTGGAGTCAGGAGGACTTGGGTTCAAATTTGGTCTCAGATATTTCTTAACTGAATGACTCTGGGCAAGTCACTTAACCCCATTTGCCTAGCCTTTGCCTTTATATCTTAGGTTTGTTACCAAGGAAGGAAGGAAGGAAGGAAGGAAGGAAGGAAGAAACAAACAAACAAACAAAGGAAGAAAAAGAAAGGAAGGAAGGAAGGAGGAAGGAAGAAAAAGGAAGGAAGGAAGGAAGGAAGAAAGAGGAGTAGGATGAAAAGAAAGAAAGGAAGAAAGAAAAAGAAAGGAAGAAAGAAAGCAAGTAAACAAGAAAGAAAGACTAGTATGTTGGATAGAGTTGTCACTATGTTCGTACAGGAGGGCATGGACAAGAATTGCACAGGATGGACAGGTGTGGATCTTTGAAGGGAACTCCCTAGTCACTGAGATCATACAACTATTGAAGTATTTGAATATTCTTTGTACCCTCTTTCCTCCTAGTTGACTGGGAGCACCTTGATAGCAGGAACTGTGTTTATTTCCATATCCCTGGCACCTCACAGTGCTGTCAACACAGTATGCTTTCATTAAATATTTATTGAACTAATTTGATTTGATGGGTGCCAACATGGAAAATCCCCACCCCCCCCAAAGGATTTTTCTTTTTCTTTTTTTTCCTAGTCAACTGGGCTTTAAGCACTTTCTACTATTTACCACTAAGGGGGGGAAAAGCCTTATTAAGTTCCCCAAACTGCCAGGAGACAGAATATTGGCCTGAAAACAAGCACTGATAGCATCCTCTTAATTTCCTTTTCAATTTTTGGTCCACTACACCCATTTTCCAACATCCTGAACAAGAGACTAATGTGTTTCTGAAGTTAATAAAATTACAGCTGGCCATTTATGGTAATAGAAAGTTAAACATTTGCTCATCTTATTAAGGCATATTAAACAAGACTTTGTTCCTCACATTTCTCTAAGTCAAAGCACATCACCAGGAAGCTGCTGTTTTTTGTGGACTCTCAGCAATTTAATCAGGGAAACTGAAAGGAGGAAATTCAGGGATTGTCCCTGAGTGACAGCTTGAAATGAAAAATGCACTGACACTACCGGCAAATACCTTTCAAGGCTGTGGTTGGTGCCAATACACATTCTTGTTTCTGGATGTAGAGATCTGGTCCTGCTATTGATTTCTAAGTGACTTTGACGAGTTAGTGAACCCAGGTGCCATCATTCAGGCACTCAATTGCCCCTGGACTCTGCCATGTGAAGCCTTGCCACTATGACTTTCTTCATACCATTTATTCCATCCTGAATATGTTCTGAATTCGCCTCTACTTCCTTGAATCCTCTGTCTTTCTTAGTGCTCTCTCCTTACTGGAATTATTTTACATTGGTGTAGTGAATAGCTAGGGCAGCTAGGTGGTTCAGTGGATAGGGTATTGAGCTTGGAGTCAAGAAGATGAATCTTCTTGAGTTCAAATTATGGTTTCAGACATTTTTAGCTGTGAGATGCTGGGAAAGTCATTTAACCTTGTTTTCCTTGGTTTCCTCATCTGTAAAATGAGCTGGGGAAGAAAATGGCAAACCACTTCAGTATCTTTGCCAAGAAAATTCCAAATGGGGTTTAAGAAGAGTTGGACACAACTGAAAAACAACTCAATAACAACAACAAATTTGCTTTATTGAATGGCTTATTATTCGTTACAAAAAATTAAAACCCAGTTCAATCCAAGTGTATTTATAAAGCACCTTCCAACACCAAACTCTAAAGTATTACCAAAATGTCAATTATTTTTATTACCCTGAGTATTGATTGATAGAGGGTATTCCTGCCCTCTGGGGCCACACAAAACAAGTTGAATCCTTCCTTCATCTAATAGCCTTTCTAATACTTAAATACAGTTCTCACATCCTTCCTGGGTCTTCTGTTCTCCAGCTAAACATTCTGGGCTCCTTCAATCCTCACATGGCATGGATCTCCAGACTATACAAGATTGTGTCTACAAGATGGCGGATTCATCGTGCTAGACTTGATGCTGGGTCCTGAGAATGCAACAATAACAGCATGAGTCCTTGCCCTACAAACAACCTTGTATCCTATTAGAGTGGACATGGCACGTGAACATAATAGGACTCATGGTATCTGGAGGAGGAAAAGTGGAATTAGAATTCTTGAATTGGAGTGAGAGGACCTGGTCTGGGTCTTTGGACAAATCACTTCTCTCTTGCCTCAGTTTCAGTATTTATAAAATGAGAAAGTTAGACTGCTAGGGTCACTTCTAGATCTAAATCTCTGTTCATGCATGGTACAACAGAAAATACACTGGATTTGGAGTCAAAAGATCTAGGTTAGATCCTTGGCTTTTTCGGTTAATACTGTGTGACCTTGGGAAAGACATGAACCTTTTCTGGGTTCTGCAAAATGAAGAGCTTGGACTCTGGTTCAAGGGGAAAGATCACTAGCTTGTCAGAAGATCTGGGGACACTGTATTTACTACCCATATTTACTACCCATACTACAACATGGTTCAGTCTTTTAACATCCCTGTGCCTTGGTTTTCACATCTTCATAATGAGGGACTGGGACAAGAAGGTTTCTAAGAATTCTTTTAGCTTCAGACCTAAGTGATTCAGTGACTACAAGAACTCTCCTTCCCTCCTCGCTATCTCTTTCCCACTTCCACTTTTTTCTCTTTATCTTCTCTTTCTTTCTCTCTCAGTTTCTGTCTTTCTCTGTTTCTGTTTCTGTCTCTCTCTTTCTCTTTGTCTTTCTGTCTCTGCCCTCTTTTTCTCTGTCTCTCTTTTCTCTCTTTCTTTGTCTCAGTCCCTCTGTCTTGGTCTGTCTCTGTCACTTTCTTTCTGTCTCTCCTCTCTTTTTCTCTATATCTCCTTTCTCTCTTTGTCTCTTTCTCAGTCTAAGTTCCTCTATCTTGGCCTGTCTCTGTCTCTCCTCTCTTTTTCTTTGTCTCTCCTTTCTTTATCCCGTTCTCAGTCTCAGTTCCTCTGTCTTGGCCTATCTCCAGCTCTCTCTTTCTCTCTTTCATTCTGTCTCTCCTCTCTTTTTCTTTGTTTCTCCTTTCTTTATCCCTTTCTCAGTCTCAGTTCCTTTGTCTTGGCCTGTCTCTGTCTCTGTCTTTCTTTCTGTCTCTCTTCTTTTTTTCCTGTCTCTCCTCTCTTTTTCTTTGTCTCTCATTTCTTTATCCCTTTCTCAGTCTCAGTTCCTTTGTCTTGGCCTGTCTCCATCTCTCTCTTTCTCTCTCTGTCTCTCTCTTTCTTTCTGTCTCTCCTCTTTCTTTCTTTGTCTCTCCTTTCTTTATCCCTTTCTCAGTCTCAGTTCCTCTGTCCTGGCCTGTCTCTCTTTCTCTTTGTGTTTTCTTCTGCCTCCACCTGACACCCTATGAATTACAGAAAATAAAGAATGAGAGTAGCAGGCCTAGTGATGAAGGCTTGCCTGATGGGACATTGGGGTTCATTTTTGGAGGGGGGGAGGAAGGGGGAAGAAATGCTGGGAAAGAGAGAGACCTCCAGGCCACAGGGAGGATGGGGCACGGCGACCAGACTTCAATTAGTTCATAACTTCGCCTTTTCCCCTGACTGCAGGTGGTATATGTCAGCCAGCTGGGTTTGACTTGATTAGAAGGACAGTCTCACAGGCTAATCCTGGGCCATGCAGCCCAGCTTGGCCACATGCAGATGCATATCTGTGTCTCACACTGCCCATCTCCCAGGGAAACCTTTCAGCCTGCCCAAGCCTGGGCCTGTTCTCCACGACCCCAAGTAGGGAGAGAGAGACGATCTTGAGCATCCCGCAGCAGGCCAAGTCGTGGCAGCTGCCAGAGGCTTTGAAATAACTATACCCTTTGTCTCTGGAGCAGGCCCTGGTGGGGCAGGACCTGCCAGTCCCAGCACCTAGCAACCATCTCCCTCAAAAGGGATTTTTCTGCAAGCAGTCATTTAAAGAAATATTCTGGCTTGCCATGGGCTGTCCTCTGATGGCTAAATCTCTAAGGGTTTAAGGAGGAGAGGGAGCTGGAATCCGATCTCTTAAATTACTCTCCTTGTCTTGGGATCAGTTTAAAAATAGAACAAACAATTAATGAGGGGAGGACGTTTACTCTAGGGCTAACCCCTGGGTTGGGAGTTCTGGGGATGCACTGGATGGCCCTTCAGTCATGGTGCCAGGAGAGTTAACCCACCTCACTCTAGAGGGCAATGTCTCATCCCGGCTCAGTTCCTGCCCATGCTTCTCATTCCAGGCTTGGTATCCAGCTCGACGAAATGCAGGCAAGGTTTGAGGCTAGTTCATAGATGGCAGAACTATTGCAGAATTCCATATGCCAATCTCTAGGGATGACAGGAAATGTTGGAAGGGTGAGAAGGGTTTGTGTTAGAGTCAGAAGATACAGGTCAGGGGGGCAGTTGGGTGGCTCAGTGGATTGAGAGCCAGGCCTAGAGATGAGAAGTCCAGGGTTCAAATCTACCCTCAGACACTTCCTAGCTGTGTGACCCTGGGCAAGTCACTTAACCCCCATTGCCTAGCCCTTACCACTTTTCTGCCTTGGAACCAATGCAGTGTATTGATTACAAGACAGAAGATAAGTGTTAAAAAAAAAAAGAAGATATAAGTCAGCATCCTAACCCCAATGCTGATGAAGCTGTGTGATCTTAGATAAGTAATTTCACACTTTTGAACTCAATTAATTTCCTCATCTGTCAAATGAGATAGTATTTTCACTTAGATCCAATTTATGCACAAGTCAAGATATCATCTCATAATGTCATTGTTCCTCTTTGAAAATAAAGAATGACAACACAATAACAATGATTTCTTTTTTAATTTTTATGAAAAATTTAAAAATATTTTAATCCTTACCTTCTGTCTTAAAATCAATCCTGTAGATTGTTTCCAAGGCAGAAGAGCAATAAAAGGTGGGTTATGGGGGTTAAATGACTGCTAGGAAGTGTCTGAGGCTAAATTTGAACCCAGGACCTCCCATCTCCATACCTGACTCTCTATCCAATGAGTCACCTAGTTGCCCCTAATAGCAACAATCTCTAATACCCACTTCATAAGGTAATTCTAAAGCAATTTCTTCTCAACACTGTGGTGCATCCAAAAGAGGGCAACCCAGATGGCAAAGGGCTTTTGAGAACCGTTGAAGGAATTGAGAACATTTAGTTAGAAAATAGAAGACCCAGGAAGGATGTGACAACTGTGATCAACAGTGTTGTATAATCAGAATTTTGTACCCCAGGACTCCATTTCCCAGAATCCCACTTTTGTCCTCACGTTACATCCTTACATTTTGGAAATAAAGTTTCTGTAACCCCACCTCTCTCTCTGTCTCTGTCTCTCTGTCTCTCTGTCTCTCTCTGTCTCTGTCTCTCTCCCTGTCTCTCTCTTTCTCTCTCTCTCTTCTCTCTCTCTCCTCTCTCTCTCTGTCTCTGCCTCTCTGTCTCTGTCTCTCTCCCTGTTTCTCTCTGTCTCTCTCTTTCTCTCTCTCTCTCTTCTCTCTCCTCTCTCTCTGTCGCTGTCTCTCTGTCTCTCTCCCTGTCTCTCTCTGTCTCTCTCTGTCTCTCTCTTCTCTCCTCTCTCTCTCTCTAGCTCTCTCTCTGTCTCTGTCCCCCTCTCTCTCTGTCTCTCTCTGTCTTTCTTTCTCTCCTCTCTCTCTCTGTCAGTCTCTGTCTCTGTCTGTCTCTGTCTCTCTCTCTTTTGCTAACACAGTCAGGTAAACTCTTTACTCAGGCTTTTTTCTTTTGTTTTTTAATTTCCTCTACTTCAAGAGATTATGAATAAATCTTATAAAATATAATACTTGAAGTTATTGGATGTTAATTTGAATCTTACATTTCAAGAGATTGTCACATGAAGGGATTTGACTTATTTTGTTTGACTCCAGGTGGCTGAAACTTCCTCTATGAATGCTGACATTAATAACAAAAATAAGTCATACTTCTGTAATGCTTTCAAGAGGTTGTCTTGGCTCAGTGGTTAAGAACATTGGAGCTAGAGTCAGGAAGACCTGAGTTCAAAAGCATCCTTAGATACTTCCTAGCTGTTTAATCTTAGACAAGTCACTTAACCTCTATATGTCCAGTGGATAGAGTTCTGGACCTGGGATCAGGAAGACCTGAGTTCAAATCCAGCCTTAATCACTTCTTAGCTATGTGACAAGTCACTTAACCTCTGATGACCTGATAAAAGGATCCATCTATAAGAGAAGGAGATGGCAAACCACTAAGAAAACCCCACGTAGCTTTGGTCCATGGGGTCACGAAGGATTGGACACTATGGTACAACAACATAGTGCTTTTTGGTTTAGATTTGGAAAGGACCTCAGTGGCCGTCCAGTTTAACCCATAACCAAAAGGAACTGGCACTATAACAGCCCCAACAAGTGGTTATGCAGCCTCTACTTGAAGATCTTTAATGAAGGAGAACACATTACATCTCAAGGTCAGTGACTGTCTGTTTCCCTCTTCACTTCTTGTCTCTGTGTCTGTTTATCTCCGTTTCTGTCTGTCTTGGTTTATCTTTCTGTTCTTCTCTTTCTGTCCCTGCCTCTATCTCTTTGTGTCTGTCTGTCTCTGCCTGTCACTTTTACACACACATACACTCACACACGGAGCTCCACAGAAACAGCCTTGTGGTACAGTTTGGATCTTTTTCTTTCTTTCTTTCTCATTTTTTTTGGTGTTGGTGGTGGGGTAATGTCTAAATATTGACTCTCTCTGAGAGCTGCAGATGGCTAAAAGAACCTTCAGCATTTTTGTAATCACTCCAGGCTAAGGAGGCTCCTAGAAGAGTAAATATTTTGTTCAAGTGCTTTCATAAAGAGTGAGTGGGGGGTACTTCAAGTGAAGTGTTCTATTGTCAGGCTGTCAATCCTGAACATTTTCCAAAGTCTGGGAGAAATGAGGCTGGCGGAATCCTGAACAAACACTAAGGAATGAAGGCTGGAGACCGTCACATCCCACCCTTCCCTTCCCCTCCCCTCCTCCCACTTTATTAAATCATTAGCCTAATGGATTCTATGCAGCCAGAAGAGTGGAGAGAGCATACTTATTGGGAGGAAGGGGTCTAGGCTTCTCTCACAGAAAGCAAGGTTGTAGGAGGTAAGAGGGCTAATGGAGAATTACAGAATTTCAGAGTAGGAAGGGAATGCATGAATGAATAAGTGAATGAAATAACATTCATTTAAATATATTTTATTTTCCCAATTACATGTGATAACAGTTTTCAACATAAATTTTCCAAAATGATAAGATCCAAATTGTCTTCCTCCTTCCATTCCTTCCCCCCATCCCTCAGAGATGGTAAGCAATTTGATCTGGGTCATACATAAACATATTTCCATATTATTCACTGTCATAAGAGAATAGTCACAAAAGCCAACCCCCCCCCCCCAATAAAAATACAAATAAACTAATAGGAAAAGTTGTAGGCTTTGATCTGCATCTGACTCCAATGGCTCTTTCTCTGGAAGTGGAGAGCATTCTTTGTCCTAAGTCCTTCTTCAGCATCATCCTGGATCATTGTATTTGCCAATAACAGTTATGTCTATTACCAGTTGAACATCTCACAGTATTGCTGTTACTGTGTACAATGTTCTCCTGGTTCTGCTTATTTCACTCTGCATCAGTTGGTGTAGCTCTTTTCAGCTCTTTCTGAGATCATCCTGTTCATGATTCCTTACAGCACAATAGTATTGCATCACCATCACATATTTCAATTGTTCAGCCATTCTACAGTTGAAGGACATCCCCTCAATTTCCAATTCTTTGTCACCACAAAAAGAGCTGCGATAAATATTTTTGTACAAGTAGGTCCTTTCCCCTTTCTAAATGAGATTTATTAAGAGCTTTCTATAGACAGAAAAATACAAAAGTGAGCTGATCCCTGCCCTCAAAATATTTACATTTTAATGGAGATAGAGACTAGACCTGCAATTTCATTAATATAGGGAAATCTTGGATGATGAAATTCTCTTAAATGTTGTAGTTTGGCACCTTCTCTGCCATTTACTGTCTTAGAAGTTGCCCAGAATACTAACAAGTCTGTCTGGGGTCACACAGCAAGCATGTAACAGAGGAAGAACTTCCTGTCAGTTCCTTCTAGCTTTTTTTTTTTAACCCTTATCTTCTGTCTTTGAATCAATATTGTGTATTGGTTCCAAGGCAGAAGAAAAGTAAGGGCTAAGCAATGGGGGTTAAGTGACTTGCCCAAGGTCACACAGCTGGGAAGAGTCTGAGGCCATATTTGAACCCTGAATCTTCAGGCCTGGCTCTCAATGCACTATGCCACCTAACTGCCCCTAACCCTTTCTAGTTTAAAGTTTAGCTTTCAACCATCACTCCAGTGGTGTCAAACTCAAATAGAAACTGGGTTCCCTAAATAGGACGTAAAGATCTCTTTCACCCATGTGTTGCCTTAGAAAACCACATATCGATATTACCTATATTTTATTGTATTTTTATTTAGTTGGTTGGCTGCTAGATAACATATTATTATGAATTATTTGGCCATGAAAATAATGCATACAACCCATGGCAAAGCAGGCATTTGGGTCAGTAGTCACAGAGGTTTCTTGGTTTCTATTTTTTGTTATTACAGACAGTGTTAAGCATATTCCCTCCATGAATTTTCCTCTAACATAAGTGATATGTGTGTTATTTCACAACATGACAAACATGGAAATATGTATTATATCATATAATACATATATAACCTATATGTTTGTATAGAAAATTTTGGGGAAGGAGAGAGATGGAAGGGAGGGAGAGAACATGGATCACAAAATGTCAGAAAAAATATTAAAAATTGTATTGACATGTAATCTGGAAAAAAAATGAAAAAACTAACAAGCTGTTAGGTTTTGGAATTGTCCTCTTTTTTGAGGTATCTGGAAAATCAATCTCTGAATTCTCTAAAAATCGTGTTGCCTTCTACCTTCTCCTGAGTCCTTGCAGAAATTAAGAGGTCCACAGGGTTAAACATTGCACAGAAGTCTATTTTTATATGTTGATTAGTTTTTATGATTTTTTCTCCTCTTTTAAAATATTATATATTACAAGGATTTATTATAGGAAGAAGGAAGGGTGGAATAGAGGAGAGAAATCTTAGGTTCTGTCAAAATAAAATACATACGGAAAACTATTATTTAAAACTTCATAAAATAAAATTATTATTATTTAAAAATCAGTACACATTTTATTTGCATGCATCTGATGGGGCTGAGTTGCTTATTCTGACTTCATTTTCTTTGGTGTCATTTCCACTGCCTTGAGGAAACTAGGGAGGTCAGAGTCTGACTGTCCACTGCCCAAGTCAGACCACATCTTGGAGAATTGTGTTTTGGTTCTAAACCAAAGTTTAGCAAGGACATTGATAATGAGTCCATAGGAGGGCAGCTAGGAGAGTGAAGGACCTTGAGTCCTTGTCATATGTGAGGGTTAGTTGAAGAAACTAGCTGTTGTTTAGCTTGGAGGACAGAAGATTCCAAATGTACATGGATCACTTGGTGTACAAATGGTAGCTGTGTTCAAGAATTTGACGGGAATACACCTTGTTCTCATTGGCTCCAAAAGGAAGAATCAGGAATGGTTGGTAGAGTGAAATCAACCTCTGGAAAACTAGGCCAATGGAATGTCTGCTCTGGGAAGTTATTCCATGAAGCAGGATCAGCATCCAGGAAAAGATGGTAGAGTAAATAGCTATGCTGCCTTAGGACCACTCAAATGCAGGTTTAGAGTGACTTATCACCAGCATGGCTGTGGGGTGATACATTTTCTATCTGGAGTCACTCTTAAAGTCTTTTTTTTTTTAGTTAAAGAGGGGTCAAGATCTATATTAGTGAAGTGACAAACAACCCTGATGAATTTACCCAACTTTAAAGAGTTAGAGAATCTTTGCATTTGTCCATTTCCTCATTTCTCAAGGAAAGCACTGCTTTTGGATTTCGTCAGACCTTGTCATCATACCTTCCTTCCCCAGGAAACCTTTCATTGGAAAATCTCATTATCCTGCAAGATGGAATCTATCTGGTATGCACATCTCACCAGGCCCCTCTAACTCTCTGATTGAAGGCAGGGCCATGAGTTCTTGGACTTCTACTGAACACAGTCTTCTCCCCATTTTCCATCAATTATTCTGCTCTTGGATTACTCTGGACTTTTCCATTAAGTCTCCATTTCTTTCATCATATCTTCTCTTTTCAGCTTCCTTTTTCTGTGTGGTTTTCCCTTCTTTGATTGTAAGCTCTTTGAGGTCGAGACTGTCTTCCCCTTTTTTTAAGCTCATAGTCTTTCCTCAGCATTAGCACATAGTCCCTGGCACATAGCAGGCACTTAATAATGCTTTTTGACTATCTTCCTTCTTCAGGTGTCCACAGTTTATTTAAACATATCAGTCGGAGCTATTGTCATGACCAATGTTGTCTTGCCATCCTTATCTTTCCTTTTAATTTGCTGTTAATTAGAATCTTGTTATGGCCAGTCGATTCTCTGACTGTACACAGATCACTGACTCTGAAATTACTCCCCCAATAGCCAGTAGTTAAGATAAAAATATCATGATGGGAAGCATCATGGCATCATGGCTAGAGAGCTAACCATGGAGGCAAGTCCTGCTTCTGCCACATGCTGTGTGACTGGAGGTAAGCATTTAATCTTTTGATGTGTAAAATTAAGAATCTGTTACCCTAAAAAAGAACTACATTTCCCAGGAGCCCACTGACTTCCT
Source organism: Monodelphis domestica (assembly GCF_027887165.1). NCBI lineage: Eukaryota > Metazoa > Chordata > Mammalia > Didelphimorphia > Didelphidae > Monodelphis > Monodelphis domestica. Next base: position 52,824,365 of record NC_077229.1, on the reverse strand, counting down.
GTCATTATGTATACTTCCTGTAGACAGGGGATATTAGGCAAGGACGCGAAGGGTCATACACTCTTTTTGGTGTCTTGGCTTGATGGTGGTGAGTTGCTGGGGACCAGCCCCTTACGACCCCTGAGAGGGGAGGGGGAGAGAGAGAAGGAAAGGGGAAGCGACAAAGAAGGTACCGACAGCTCTCACATGGTATGCAAAGAGGAGTCGTTTATTGAGGAGAAAGATTAAAGATGGAGCTTGGCCAGAGGCCAAGCTCCTGCAAGGACAGCCATCGCCTAGCCTGAAAGAGGAAAGAGGGGGAGAGAGAGCGAGGCGGAGCTTGCTGGGCCATAAATACCATTTGCTACGTAGTACATAGGGATGACCCTCATTGGTCAATGACAAGGCATAGGTGTGGTTTCTCTTGACCAGGGGAGAACAAAGAAACCTGTTTTCCCGCCTAACCTGGGAGAAGCTGGGGTCAAGGGTCAGAGGCTTTCCCAGCCATGAGCACTACTGAGCATGCCCAAGACTGACTGTTCCCCTTGCCCCTGGGCTGCTACATCTCCCCCTTTTTGTTTTACACACAAATGAATAGTGTAATATCAAAATGTAACAACATTACAGCCTTAACAAATACAAACACTCTGGTGCATAATCATATTCTGATACAGAGATGAAAAACCTATCCTGATTGTATAACTTAGATATCCCAATCAAGAATGAACATCAGCATAAACTGATTCAGTGATCAATCTTAAAAATTCCCAAACTGATCTTTCTATCTGCCTGTCTGCATTTCAAGATCAATGCAACAGTCTTAGTAGATATAAAAATGTTAAGAAAATAATTTCCACGCTACTGATCCTGATCTAATGAGGTAGAACTCCATGGTTCACATGACAGGTGCAATAACCAAACATGCCACCATTCACAGTCTGGACTATCAGAAGTTGTCAGCCTTTTCAACAGTTAGCAAAATACTATCCCTGGAGATGAAGGATAAGTCCTTCCTTTCTCTTATCCTGATACTGCATCTTGGGGATCTTTCCGTGCTCACTGCCAGATGCCTGCCACATAGGAAACTGGTTGGTAGCTCGATGCCAGGACATCCAGCAACTGAGGGTGTCAGTACGCCATGTCTCTGCATTTCCCAACCTCCAACATCCATTTCACATGGAAAATGTAACCGTGGCTGAGGCTGTCTGGTCCATAATGAAAGATTCATTATGATTCCCCTTACATGCAATCAGACATCACTCTCCAGTATGGTCATCTGAAAATTAACAATTGCTGTCATGTTCTCATGTTCACCGACTGTTAGGTGACTGTAATTCTAGAAATCTTTGCACCTTCATAATTCTGGATCAGAGCATTAACAGTACTTTCTTTATACTCAAAAATTCTGGCCTTAATAGTGTAAAAGAAAAAAATCAAGGTTGATCAATCAAGAGTGACTTTAAAAAGTGTCCTCTAAAAATATAAATACTGATCTCTATAAGATTCCTCTCCCTTTTCTTTTTGTTTGTGTGTTGGGAGAGATCCCTTCAAAGAAAAACATCCTCTCTAAACATTTCTGGAGGATCATGTTATCACATGTCAAATGATTTCAGAAAATTGATCCTGGGAACCTGATCCCAAAATTAATACAAGATTCTCTTGGCTCACTGTCTATGTGGTATCTTTGAAACTGAGCCAATGTAAAATATCAGAACTTATTTTCCCAATGATTTCTAATTCCTGATCTAAATAGATCAAAATTCGCCTTGTATATGAACATAATTTTGCACCATTACAGGCTTTGCAAAAACATCAATACATCAATCACAGTGCAATTTTTAACAAATATCAATATTCCCATCCATTTTACATTCTCAATTGTAACTTAAATAACCATGATGGTGATAATGAAGTAATATTTCAAGTTCTGACTGCATATTCCTAATGTCTTCCTTATTTTAAATCTCTGTTTGTATAAATAAACCCATCAATATGATAACCAAGCCTATACCATTACCAATTTTTGCAAAATTAATTCCACCAAACCAATGTTTGGGTAAATAGAAGCTTAAGTTGTTTCCCCTGTAGAAACAATTTCTACAGTTTCTTGTACCTACAGCATTTGACATAGCTTTTTCATTCCTAGTTATCAGTGTATAATATTCAATGTGCTTTTTCTACACGCTTATCTGTGCCTATTGTGTCATGTTTTTAATCCATACTCCAAAACAGTAAAACTTAGATTATACTTTGCCCTTGCTCCATGTTTTTGTGCAATAATAATTTTTTCCACCTAGGAGAGACAATGACTGCGCGTCCACAGAAATTGTCAAACCTAGAGCCCTCAGTTTTTCATGAGGTCTTACTTCCATATACCAGAACGTCTTCCAGTATATGAAAGGGAAGCCAATAGATCCCGAATCCAGCGGCCGTCTGAATTCTGGGACTGTTGGAGGAGAGCAAGACATTTTTCCTATTAAGATATTACCCACAAAAACAGGGTATCAGGAGTAATGGTTAGCAATGGTATTAACACTCAACTACATCTCTGGTAGTCAGCCCTTAATGTAATGTCAGGAACATAATCTTTGCCTGGATGTCAATGATCTCTTACAATAACTCAAGTTCCCGATTAAAGATTTCCTAGTGTCTTTTCCTTGATCTCTCATCCTTTCCTGAGAGTAACATCAGTGTCATCTGTCCATTAAACCTGTCTGTGCAGCATTTTCTGCTTAGCACCTCATTTTTGATGTCAGAGGTATCAGATCTATCCTATGGATGAAAGTTTTCTATCTCCTACTCTTTGGAGAGTCCTACCAAGGTCTATACCCTTGTTGATAACAGCATTTCTTACAATACAAGTGGTGGATTTACAATGCATACAATATACATTTCTTTTGACAGTATCATATACAAAATACAAGGTATACATTAGTAGCTAGGCAATTTGTAGCTATTTCATCTCAATCCCATCGCAAAGTCTTTGGAATGTGGGATGTATCTGGTGTCTTGTACAGACACAAGTGTGATTTTGTCCTTCTGAGTTAGCATACTTGATGTTGCTCTGGGTACCCCATCTCAAATGCAGCATGACAAGTGTCCGTCAGTGGCCTAATAGCCAATGTCTCTAATAGTGTAATGTCATTGTTCTAGAGTGATATTGGTCACCAAAGAAGTGTCCTTCCAGCGAGTCTGGATTGTGGCTGGCATGTAGGTAGCTGATGCCATCACCTTCCGTCTGCTTCTCTTCCTGGTCTGTATCAGCTGGCATGAAGCATGACGTGGGTGACCAGATGTTTTCATTATCTGTGAACATATAAACAAGACCTCGACCCAACATTATCATCCCCTTGGGTCCCTTACAGTCTTAATATCTTGATGATTTTTAACCCAATTCAGGTATCTCACACAATGTGATCTTTATCATTACATTCAATATTGATTGTTACAAAGCTTTAACTTATATTCCTTTTGGGGTGTAGAAAAGATAGATGATTAGTGATATCATATCCACCTCTTTCCTTATGAAAGTGGAACAGTCATAGCTTAACAAAATTGACTTCTAAATAAGTCTGATTCTAGCAAAAACATATTGTTTGCAAATATAATGTACCCTTTAAGACAATAATCATCAGTACATTTTGGATAGTAATACCCATTTGTGCTGCAAGTGGACAGCATTCCTTATACTGTCATAATATTCCCAATTATACCCTTTTGATATTTGATCAAATTTGGCTAACATGGAACAATTCCAATAATATCATTTCAAGTTACACATTGTACCAATACCATTCAAAATTTTCAGGCATATAATAGTTAGATCTTTTACCAAATACCCATATATCCCTAGAACCAAATACCTGTTAGTGACTCAATGATACTCTTCTGCATGTACATTGTTTCTCATACAATTGCATGTGTGTGTGTATAGTGTGTTAAACCTGCCTATAGGGCAGTCTTTACAGTCCATGTGCTGCTTTTCTGGTGTCCTGTGCCAGACACCTCTGCCTTCTGTCCTTCTTCTGGGCAGATTTTCTTGCCATCAGATGCTCTTAATCATCTTCCATGGACTCCATGTATCTGAGAAAATAAACAGAAAACCTCGACCCCAAATGAAAACCTCATTGGGTCTTAGAAAGTTAGAGAGTGACAGAACATATATACCTTCAGTTTTTGAACCTTGGGGCTCATGAATTCCTTTGAGCTCTTTGTACCATAGCTTGCATGTAAGCCATGAGCTATGTAATTTAGCCTTTGCATTGCTGTTAAAAGCCCTGCCATTCCAAGCTGTTTGGAATAGACAGTAGTGCACAGTTATTTATAAAATCTGCAATCACTTTGCTCACTTCTTCATTTGAGCTTGAACCCATAAACCAGGAGAGTAAGTATCTCCCATCACTTTTCACAGTTCAACCTTTGTGCCAGGAGCATGCTGAAATGCACCTTTTGCTCCAAAATATACAGTGGATATTTATCAGGGGTGAAATTAATCCACAGCAGTTTGCATTGATAAACGATATCACCTGCTTGTTCAGGATATAGATGTACTATAGATCTGGCCCTCTGCTAGAGCAGAGAATGCCAGCAGCTGTGTGTTCAAAACAGCATGTATAGATGCTTAAATATTTGTTTTTTCAAACCCATAATCATAAAAATATCATTCTATAAATTACTTATGAATTGACCCATGTGTGCTGGGATCTTAGGTCTTTGTCTGCCTGCACACAATTTTTGCTTTTTGAAAAATTTCCACCTTGTGCAGTTATTAAAATTATAGCAGTATCTTATGCTGTAAAAATATGCACAGAATTATCAAACAATTGCATAGAAGTTGTTATTTCTGAACTACTGCCCTTAGCTTCATAACTGAAAAGATCTTAATACTGTGACTAAAATCATTACTTCCATCTGCTAAATCTGCAAATCTTCACTGCAGAAATAAATCAAATTATGCCAGTAACCTTTGAATTTGCATTATTATCATAGGTCTCTTTTCAATATCATGATCAGCTTCAATATCTGCAATTTCAATACCTGATAGTAGTGCCTCTTTCAAATCCTTAATAAATCACTGTACTGAGTAACAGATTCCTTGATAACTTTAATAATTAACCACTGGTAAACAGATTGAATCCTTCTAACCATGCTTTTACTCTGCTGAGCATGTGTCTTAATTTTCCATAGTAAAAGCTATTCTAGTTATAAATCATTTGCTTTCTGGATACAGGTATAGTAATATGCCCAGTAAAAAGTTTCTGAACTGCATACAGGCTGTTTGAATAAGCTCTGCTCAAGATTCATCCTGTTGCTTTATGTCCTGCTTAGAAAAGTGTTAATAATTCCTCCATGGTTAAAATTAGAAAGTCATGAATTCCTTTAAATCATAGTCCAATTCATGCTTATTATATCTTAGTATTAAATTTTTCTTCTAGCCAAATACAGCGTTTGTAATAAAAAAAAACTTGGAACCTCAGTTGCTCTGATGCTATCTTCCACGTGGCTCAAGCCATGTGGCCAGTAGAGAAAAAAATTCAAGCTGCTTCAGATTTAAACCCAAACCTTAAAAGTTTTCTGTTTGCACTTTAATTACCTTGTGATTTATACCAAAATTTCTCTACAGATAAAACATTTCTAGTCCTGATATTCTGTGGCATATAACAAAAGTCAGAGAAAGATATTTAATTCTCCTTTTTTAACTTCCTTTATCAAAAAATATAAGCAGACATTCCTTTATAATTTTGCCTATCCAACCCGAATTAAAACTAAATTAAAATTAAAATTCCCAGCACCCAGGTAAAGCCTGCCTTTACCTGGCTGGACCTCAAACAAAAGAATTCCTAGGACCTTTTTTCAAATGCTAAATGAGTGTAGAGGCTTGCCCTTTTTAAAAAAAAATCTTCTGCCTTTGGTTACAGAATGGCAATATCTTTTTACAACCTAGGCTGTTCTGAATTTAACCTAATTCAGGCCTTTAAGTGTCCTGCTTTGAGTCAAAGCAGTTACTTCCTGATAAGCCTTTTAAAAGCATCCCAGGAATTTGCCTGTGAAGATTAGCTTGCTCCTTGCTTCTGGTCTGCTTGCGTTTCCTGCTTTTGCATATGAATAGCAGCCTGGCTCTAGGAGCCTTTGTTTTAGGAGGCCATAAATTTGACTTTGCACTTTCCTGATGAAATCTTAACTCCTGCTTTTTCTTTTCCCAGTTGCTCCTTTTGAAATTCACTAGGCTCTAACAACTGTTTGTTTCAGAGTGAGATTTTTCGAGTTCTCAATCGCCCCTAGTGAGGGTTTCCCTGGGTCAAATTTTCTTTTTCCTTCCCCTCCCCCTCAGACCGCTCCTCAGGTGTTTCTTAACCTCCGGAGATCCAGGTCCGAGAGAGGAGGCCTCCGACTAGCAGACCCAGGTGGGGGAGGGAAACTGCACTTCGTATATATAAGGGGATTGTTATTCCGTTGCCATCAAAACACACATACATTCAACCATTCACACAATGGGGTTTGAGAGGGAGATATGAATGGGACAACTTACCATTCCTCGGGATCGTCCGATCCTTACCCGTTACTGTAGCCTCGGTTTCGGCGCCGAACTTTTCCTCAGTTGTCCGGTGGTCGCTCGGGCCCCACGTTGGAGCGCCAGATGCTGGGGACCAGCCCCTTACGACCCCTGAGAGGGGAGGGGGAGAGAGAGAAGGAAAGGGGAAGCGACAAAGAAGGTACCGACAGCTCTCACATGGTATGCAAAGAGGAGTCGTTTATTGAGGAGAAAGATTAAAGATGGAGCTTGGCCAGAGGCCAAGCTCCTGCAAGGACAGCCATCGCCTAGCCTGAAAGAGGAAAGAGGGGGAGAGAGAGCGAGGCGGAGCTTGCTGGGCCATAAATACCATTTGCTACGTAGTACATAGGGATGACCCTCATTGGTCAATGACAAGGCATAGGTGTGGTTTCTCTTGACCAGGGGAGAACAAAGAAACCTGTTTTCCCGCCTAACCTGGGAGAAGCTGGGGTCAAGGGTCAGAGGCCTTCCCAGCCATGAGCACTACTGAGCATGCCCAAGACTGACTGTTCCCCTTGCCCCTGGGCTGCTACAGTGAGTGGAATTTTCAACAGGCTAATCAGCCATGGGCAAGTGGTCTTTATTTTGTATCTTCTTTATTCCTCGATTTCTTTCTTTCTTTTTTTTTTTTTTAAACCTTTACCTTCTTTCTTGGAGTCAGTACTTTGTATTGGCTCCAAGGCAGAAGAGTGGTAAGGGCTAGGCAATGGGGGTTAAGTGACTTGCCCAGGGTCACACAGCTGGGAAGTGTCTGAGGCTATATTTGAATTCAGGACCTCCCATCTCTAGGCCTGACTCTCAATCCACTGAGCCACCCAGCTTCCCTCTATATTTCTTGATTTTTAATGATCATTAATAAATCCCTTAAAATATAACATTTTAATATTTGACAGCTAATTTTAATTTTTACATTGATGGCAGCCACTAGTCAGAGAACCTCTCACTTTTTTAAAATGGCCTAGATAAATTTTTTTTAAGCCATGTTTCTCCTGCCAAGGCTTTTCGTCCACCCCACCCACCCATCCATCCTCTCAAACTCAGAGAGAACTCCAAACTCTCTTTGGAGCTGCTGCCTTTTTCTTTTCCTACTTTTTGCCTGGTTGCTCTCCCTACTGGCTAGGCTATTTTTAGCTGGGGGACTCTTGGCAAAGAAGAGATAAGCCACTTCTCTCTCCCATCTGCTCGAGGCCATGCTCCTCAGTTCCTCATTGCTGCTTCTGGCATTGCTGATACTGCTTCCTCCTGAACTCTGGCCCCAGCCCCAGCCCCAGCTCCCAGACTACTGGTAGCTGCCACTGTGTCTTTGGAACTCACAAACTTGGAGCCACTCTCTGGGCAACTGGTAAAAACTGAGGGTATTTCCCTTAGGCAATGATTAGCCTCTTAACTCCCTCTCCACATTGCTGGGGAAACAAACTGCTCCCTAGTGTTTTACCTCAAAGAGGAAGAAGGAAGTTACTCTTCTAAACAGGAAGTAAAATACAAGCATGGCAAACTCTTTTTTTTTTTAATATATTTTATTTGATCATTTCCAAGCATTATTCGTTAAAGACATAGATCATTTTCTTTTCCTCCCCCCCACCCCCCATAGCCGACGCGTAAATCCACTGGGCATTACATGTTTTCTTGATTTGAACCCATTGCTTTGTTGATAATATTTGCACTAGAGTGTTCATTTAGAGTCTCTCCTCTGTCATGTCCCCTCAACCTCTGTATTCAGGCAGTTGCTTTTCCTCAGTGTTTCCACTCCCATAGTTTATCCTTTGCTTATGAATAGTGGCAAACTCTTTTAAAGAACAGTGCTTTACCTATTTCAAACAGCTTCCAGATTTAGGATGTTTTTTCATGAGTGCACTGATCCTTTTACTTGTTCCATTTTATCAATTACACATAATAAATTTCCACACACATTTTCCCAAGTTAGATGATCAACCTTACCTCCCTTCCTCCCTTTCCTTCTCCTTCCTGGTGCTGGAAGTCGATTAGATCTGGATTATACATATATTATTATGCATTATTGTTTGTTTTGGGGAGTTTGGTTTAATCTTTTCAAAATCAACACACTTGATTTTTGTTCACTTGTTGCTCACCCAGAAATAGCTACCAAATATTCACTGAGTGGCTATTATGTAGTCAGGACTAAGTGATTTGCTGATGGGCACAAAGGTAGGTAGAAAGATACAGAAGTCAACCTACCAAGTATTCTTAATTACTTTACTAAATGCAGTGTACTGAACACTCAGGATGGAAACATGGTTACTGCCCTCATGGAGCTTATGTTCTAATAGAAGCACAAACACATGGTCTCGCTACTGGAGAGATTTTGCTGGGCAGACAAATCAAACCCCCATAATAGGGAGAGGCTCTGTGATTTCATCAATTTTTCAATCCTCAAATTGAGAAACTTTATTGATAATCAAAAGTAGTCTCCTTCTCTGCAAATTATATTTCTGGAGAGTTTCCTAAATGTCTAAGACATAAAATGACTTGCCCAGGGTCACAAAACCACAATGTTCTAATTAATTGCTACAAAATCAAATCTCTGTTGGCTGATGCCATACAGCCTCTTTAATCCCCAGGAATGATAGCAAATAAAACCAATCTCCCTACCATTCTTCTCTTTATTACATTTTTGCCTTCTTATTCTACCTACCAGATTCCCCTTCTAATCTCAAATTTTTGAATACACTCTTTATGCATTACTAATTTCTTCTCTCTGAGATTAGCTCTGAAATCAACAGTGCCCATATCTTGTATGTATTTGCATGTTGTGTCTCCCATTTGAATGTAAAGTCATTGAAGGAAGGGACCATATTTTTGCCTTTGGAACAACTTCATAAATGTGTGTGGACTGACTCAGATATTCTCTTCATGAATTTCTACCCATCCTTCAAAGTTCCAGTCATGTGCCATTCTCTCATCAAGCCTTTTTTTTTTATGTCTTCCAGCTTATTGCCTTAAGAAGTACCAACTATGTGCTTGGCACAGGACCTGGGGCTACAAGGACAAAAATGAAGCAATTTCCACCCCCAAAGAAGTGTCACTATTTTGAGGGAGCCAACATGTACATATATAAGAATAGAAAATATATGCATTGTGTAAAAAATGGAGACTTGAACCCAGGATTCCAGTCCCCAGAAGTCCTTGCTCACTTCCCAGAATGCTTTGTAATTGCACTGAATTCTCACCTGGGTGAGATCACAAATTATTTAAAGGAGTTCTCCGCCTACTGAGGGCTTTCCTACTTCCCCTTCCCAGCAGACGCATCTCTCATGATGTAAGTGAAATTGAATGGGCCTCTCTGGGTCTAGACATGTGCTTTCTTATTCTGTATTTTTTTAAATCCTTAACCTTTAATAAACCTCACAAATATAATACTCCTTGACAGAGAGAAACTAATTTTAACTGTTACAATTGTTAGTACAAAGTAGTTTTGAGGAGGAAATACTAGCAATTAGAGAAGGAGTGTGATGATGGGCTTTGTTGGAGATAGCTAAACTAGTTCATAAAATCCAATTGTTAAAATTTCAGCATTTTTAACCTCAGAAATCAGCAAATGCTACAGATCAGGGCTTGACTTATTATTTGGTTGATTGTCTAGACTTCATAAAGTGATGGAAAAATGTTAATAATGAAGATTAAACTTTCAAGTGTGTCATGTATATAGGGTTTTTTTTTTGGGGGGGGGGAGAGGGAGAGCTGGTTGCAAAAACAATTATGACTATATATCTAAGTGGGCAATCAGTAAAGTCTTCAAGTAAAAATTAGAGCTTGAGCTGAACAGTGAAGGAAACATGGGATTCTAAGAAGCAGAGGAAGTCAGGAGGGAATGAATTCCAAGCATGGAGGATGACCAGTGCTTGAGCTCAGAGACAGAATTTCACATGGGGAATCGAAAGAAGGTGAATGTGGCTGTATTATGGGGTATAGAAAGAGAAGTAATGCATAACAAGGTTTGAAAGGTAAGTTGGGGCCAGATTGAGAAGGGATTTAAATTCCAACCAAAGAAGCTTTTATTTGATCCTAACATTGTATTTAATTGGGTTAGAAGTCAGTTCCATTCTTGCTTGGAGGACTGAGAGTAGGACTGAGCATAGTCCTAGAAGGTACAATTGGATTTGGATTTGGAGTCAGAAGACCAGTTCAAGTCCCTTTTCTATCTCTTAACTGTGTGACTTTGAGCAAGTCCTTGAAATTCCCTCGGCCATGGCTTCCATTTCTGTGAAATGATGGAGTTGGACTAGGCTGTGGTTTCTTCCAGCTCTGGAATTACATTCCTATGTTGGGAACTTTAGGAATGACAGCAGAGGGGAGTTGATCCCTATTATGTCACCGTTGGGTAAAACCTTTGCTAGTTATGGTTCTGATTTCACATGGAATCATAAGTGCCTCTGGAAGATTCCAAATTATATTTAAATTGTAGAGAACACTTTGAAGCAGAGTTATTTCTAAACCATATTATTAAGGTTTGCTGTAAGCTAGGGACTACCAAACTAGTTCAGCTAAAGTAAGAAATGATTGGATCCATCACTCAGATGTTAAATCAAAGCCTAGCTCTGTTTAGAAGCCCTCACTTAATCTCTTCTCCCGCAGCCTAACTTCCCTGTGTGCTTTCATTTCTAATACATTTTTTCCTGGACAGGTCTGGCTAAAAGGCCCATCTTTGGACAAGCTTCTTCTTGTCTCAGTTTCCTCCTCAGTAAAAGGAAGAACAAATTTGTTATCTAGTCACTGGTGCTACTATTAATTTATCCTTTCTCCCAATGGATTAGATTCCCACAATGGATTGGATTTCCCTCCATGGACGACCCCATCTGATATCTCTTATTTATTTCCTTTTTAGAAAGAAAGTCAATTTACTTTATTAGTATTAATTACAATCACATTTTACCTTTATATAGTGTTTTAGGTTTCGCAAAGGTTTGCATCTGTTTACTTAATTTGAATTTCACAAAAAGCTAACAGTAGGTATTATTATTATTATTATTTCAATTTTACAGATGAAGGAAAGAATGCTTGACTTGGCCAAATTCATTTTGCTACTAAATATTTTCAAGGTGGAGTTTGAGACTCCAAATTGAATGTTCTATGCTTTATGCCATATCAGAAAGAAACAAGCTCCATCTCTCCAAACTCTCAGCTGATACTTTTAAATCCTTTCTTTCCAAATTGGTCACCAATGGGGGAGACAAGGCTATAATTTATTATCATCTCCATAGACTAGATTAACTCTAGGGGATATCTTGGCTTCTTAACTAGAATGTTCCAGTTCAAGAACACTAAATATGGAATTAGACGACCTGGGTTAGAATCCCTGTTCTATTTCCTTGATTCCTGGTAAGCTGATTCACTTCTCTGGACCTCAGTTTTCTCATCTCTAAAATAAAAGGATTGAACTAGATGACTTTTGAGGTTCCCTTCAAGATCTCAATTCTATGATTCAATGACCCATCTTCCCTGTGTCAGATATGAATTGTACTGGTCGGGTAGTTATGCTGTGGAGGAGCAGCTAGGTGGAGCAGTGGATACTGTGTGTTAGGAATTAGGAAGATTCATTTTCATGAGTTCAAATTCAGCTTCAGACACTTAATAGCTATGTGATCCTGGATGAGTCACAACCTTGTTTAGCTTAAAAAAACATGTTGTGGGAGAATAGGCAGCTCTGCTGAACTCTAGCTGAATTGAAGGTTTTGATTTAGGTGGCTGGTCCTTGCCTGGGTCCTGGGAGAAAGCAAAGTACTAAGGAGTTACCCTAATCTATTCCTGTATTGAGGAAGTAGGATTTCTTAGAAGATGATAAAAGGAGCAGGGAAATTTCTGTGAGGTTTGGGTTAGACACAAGGGGAAATTGCTGTGTTGTACTGGCACCCAAGGGGAAATTCAGAGGGGGAAGGACCCTTGCTTTGTGGTACATTTGGTCCTGATGTAGGGATGCCAAATAATTCTAGCCAAGATCAGGAAATTTTGAGTGTTACCCCCTATGAAAGACCCTTGAGTAGTCTTCACCTGAGCAACTACAAAAACAGCTGAAGAAATGTTGAGCAAGTTCATGATGACAGCCAGACTTCTTTTAAGTCTCAAATAAAATTGCACCTTCTGAATTCCATGTGAAATGGAAAGACCTCCAGGAATTAATGCAAGGTGAAAGGAGCAGAACCAGGAGAATGTTGTATACAGAGATGGATACACTGTGGTACAATCAAAGGTAATGGACTTCTCTACTAGCAGCAATGCAATGATCCAGGACAATTCTGAGGACCTTATGAGAAAGACCATTATCCACATCCAGAGGAAGAACTGTGGGAGCAGAAACACAGAAGAAAAACAACTGCTTGATCACATGGGTTGATGGGGATTTGATTGGGTATGTAGACTCTAAATGATCACTCTATTGCAAATATTAATAACAAGGAAATAGGTCTTGATCAATGATACATGTAAAACCCAGTTGAATTTCTCATTGGCTATGGAGGAGAAGTAAGGAGGGGTGGGAAAGAATACAAATCATGTAACCATGGAAAAATATTCTAAATTAATTAATTAAAAAATAAATTGGGGGTTTTAGTTCTGCTACTTTAGCATACCTTGAGCACCCAAGCTGGGGCATATCCCTTTAGATTGAAAGCAATACAGCTGCCATATTTGCATCTTTAAAAAAAATCACACCTCCTACAGGAAGTCTTCCCTAAACCCTCTTGATTATAGTACTTTCTCTCTTTTAATTATTTCCTATTTATCCTGGAAAAGGAAATGGAAAACCACTCTTTGCCAAGAAAATCCCAAATGGGGTCACAAAGAATAAGACATGGCTTAAAAGCAACTCAACTGCACACTTATCCCATACTAAATTTTTGTACATATTTACCTGTTTGTTGTCTCCCGTAAAACTGAAAGTTTCTTGAGGGCAGAAACTGACTTTGTCTCTTTTTGACTCCTGAATGCTTAGCACAGTGTCTGGCATATAGTAGTCACTTAACAAATGTTTTTTGAATTAAATTGGAGTCCAATCAATATGATTAAAAGATTCTTTTCAATAATACAGTTGATCATACAGTATCTGCTTGAAGATATCTTTTGAGGAGGACCCCAATATTTATCAAGGCAGCCCATTTCACTTAGGGATCTCTCTAATTGTTAGGAAGGTTTTTCTTCCACTAAGTCCAGTTTTCTGTCTTTGAAGCTTCCACCTTTGCCCCCAATCCTATTCTCTGGAACCTTACAGAATGAATTTAAATCCCTCCTTTAAGACTCAGCTCATTGGGGCAGCTGGTAGCTCAGTGGATAGAGAGCCAGGCTTAGAGATGGAAGGTCCTGGCCTCAGATACTTCATAGCTGTGTGACCTTTGGCAATCCCTTAACCCCCATTGCCTAGCCCTTATTGCTCTTCTGCCTTAGAAACAATACACCATATTGATTCTAATATGGAGGGTGAGGGTTTAAGAAAAAAAGAAAAAAGAAAACTAATGGTATAAGGTTAAAAAAAAGGATTCATTGGAAGTCTTCTAGCCTTCTCTGTGTGGGAAGATAGGAATAAGGAAGACAAAAGGAGAGGGGGTGAATGGGTTGTGGAGCTGGATCTGTATTCATGAAATTATGAACCCACTGAAATAAAACAGTATCAGGGCAGCTAGGTGGCACAGTGGATAGAGTGCCAGACCATGGATTAGCCATAAACACTTCCTAACTGTGTGATTCTGGGAAAGTCACTTAACTCAGTTTGTCTAGCTGTTGCCCTTCTATTTTATTCATTCATTCATTCATTCATTCATTCATTCATTCATTCATTCATTCATTCATTTATTTATTCATTCATTCATTTATTTATGAAACCCTTACCTTCTGTCACAATACTGTGTATTGGCTCCAAGGCAGAAGAGTGGTAAGGGCTAGGAAATGGGGGTTAAGTGATTTGCCCAGGGTCACACAGCTGGGAAGTGTCTGAGGCCAAATTTGAACCCAGGTCCTCCTATCTCTAGGCCTGGCTCTCAATCCAGTGAGCCACCCAGCTGCCCCCTGCCCTTCTATTTTAGAGTTGTTACTAAGACAGAAAGTAGGAGTTAAAAAAAAAGAAATAAAAGAGATACAACAGTATATCAGAGAGATGAAAAGATTTGCCCTCAGTCACATGGAGAGTGGTTAACAGAGTTAAGCCCTGTGCCTGGACTGAGTCTCCAATTCATAGAACTACCGGCTTCCCTCAAAACTAATCCCCTTCACTTATTTCCTTCCTTTTCCTTCTCTTCAAGGAGCTGCTGGGTATTTGTTTCCTGATGGATCATCAGGCAGAGACCCCTTCCAAGATCTATTGTCTGGTTTCTCTTCACTTTCATAATTATTTCCTCTAGAAATACATGATCTTTAATTACCTTGGAATCGATTTCTCTCCCTGTTAAGCCTGAAGTTGCTGCTAAGAATGTGCCAGCAGTGGCTGATTGAAAATTCAATTTCCTTCACACCTTGCTCCCCATTAAGGATCTCAGTGCCTAAAAACAATCACTGTTTGGATACTTAAAGGAAACAATTTTTGGAGCCAGCCTTGGAGTCTGTGGACTGCTAATTAGCAGAGTGGGATATAGAATATAGCTCTGTGGCAGAGCCCCCTCCACATTTTACAATTCAGCACTGATATTACCTCACGTACACTTTATTTTTATTTATTTGTGTAAGTATTATATCCCTCTAATAAAATGTAAGCTCTTTGAGGGCAGGATCTAATTTTCACTTTGTCTTTGTATTCTATCTCCTGGTACGTAGGAACTTAACAAATACCTGACTTATAAATAATATAAATAATTATAAATAAATAATGGAATTATAAAGCACATTAAAATGTACATAGGGCTTTACTTATATTAGTTCACTGGATTCTCACAACAATAATGGGAAATTGGGGCTATTATTTATCCCTATTTTAGCGTTGAGAACAGTGAGATTGAGAGAGACTGTCACTAACCAAGAGTCATGCAGCAATGAATAGATTTTATTGGGCAACTAGGTGACTCAGGGGATAGAGAATCAAGATTTGAACTCAGGTCTTCCTGACTCCAAGTTCAGCAGTCTTACATACCATACCACTCAATGTCGGTTGCTGCTATTGAGTTGTTTTTCAGTTGTGTCTCACTCTTTGTGATCCAATTTAGAATTTTCTTGGTAGAAATACTAAAATAGTTTGCCATTTCCTTCTCTGGCCCATTTTACATATAGGAAAGCAGAGGTAAACTAGGTTAAGTGACTTTCCCAAGGTCATGAAGCTTTATTAAGTGTCTGAGGCCATATTTGAACTCAAAGAGAGAATTCCTGACTCCAGACCCTTGAGCTTTATCCACTGTGTCTGGGTAGTATTGGCCCAATCACTGAATTAACTAAGAAAATTAAGAAAATTTCCAAGGTCACATGGAAAATAAATAGTAGAGCCCAGATTAGAATTCAGGTGCTCTCCCTTTAATCTAGCATCCTTTCCCTTACACTGTATTACTTAAGTAAAGCACAGAGTGCTGGTGCTGAAATCTGGTGTTTTATTTTACTGGATGTCCAACCAGTCTTTCCTTGTTGAAAGCATTGCAGTCAATTTTATATTTTCCTCAGCTCTATTGGAGGAAGAGGCAAGGTGAAAAAAGGCACATATGTGAATTCAGGGCAAAAGTAAAAGAGAAATAAAACATAAGACTTAGAGCCAGATTCCCACAGAGTTCACTTTTTCTAAATCATTAAACTTTATCATCTTTTGCTTGGATTACTACAATAATCTCCTAATTAGACTCCTTGTGTCCTTTCTCTTCTCTTTCCAAACCATCCTCCACATGGTTGTGAAATTGATATTCTTTTTATTTTTTCCCTTGGCAGAGAATGTATTTTTATTGATTTAATTTAATTATTCCCCAATTACATTTAAAAAGTCCTCAACATTTAAAAAATAATTTTGAGTCTCAAATTCTCTTCCTCCTTTCTGTCTCCCTCCACTTGAGATGGTAAGCAATCTGATATAGATTTTACATGTGTTGATTATGTAAAAAATTCCCCATCGTAAGCCTTCTTTTATAGTCCTTTGGGAACAGGCTCAAATTGCTCTTCAGGATTATTGAATCAATTCACAACTCCCCCAACAGTGCATTAGTGTCTCAATTTTTCCACATCCAATTTTTTTTCACTTTCCTTTTCTATCATACTAGCCAATCTGATAGGAATGGTAACTCAGCATTGTTTAAATTTGAATTTATCTAATTAATAGTGATCTTGAATTTTTTTTTTGTATAATTACTTTGTCTGAAAACTGCCTGTTCATATGTTTTGACCAATTATCAATTGGGGATTGACTTATATTCTTATACATTCCAGTCATTTTCCTATGTATTTGAGAAATAAGGTCTTTGTTAGAGAGATTTGTTATAAAAATTTTTTTGTACCCTTATAATTACTGTTCATTCTTTTCTCCATCCTATTTCTTTCTTTTTAGTTTCTGACCACCACATCCTCTAATTTGCCCTCTTTTCTAGCAGCCCCTACCCCTCTTCTCTTATTCTATCCTATCCTATTCTACTTTTCTGTAAGGTAAGATATACTTCTATACCCAATTGACTGTGCATGTCCTACCCTCTTTGAGCCAATCCCAAGGAGAGTAAGGTTCATGTGCTCCTCTCCCTACCTCTCCTATCTTCCCCACCACTGTAAAAGCTCTTTCATGTCTCTTTTAGGTGAGATAATTTAGCTCATTTTATTTCTTCCTTTCCCTTCTCCTAATTAATTCTTCTTTATCACCCTTTAACTTTATTTCATTTTATTATATATCATTCTACCATATTCAACTCACATTCTTGCCCTCTGTCTATATAATTTCTAACTGCCCTAATAATGATAAAGTTCTTAGGAGCTATAAAAACCACTTTTCCATGTAAGTATATAAACACTTTAACCTTATTGAACTATTTTTATTTCTCTTTCTTGTTTACCTTTTTATGCTTCTCTTGATCAGTCTTTTATTTGAGAATTTTTTATTCATCTCTTGTCTTTTCATCAGTAATGTTGGAAAGTCCTCTATTTCATTTGAATATCCATTCCCATCCTTACCACCCCACCCCACATAATTTGAATATGCTCAGTTTTCTGGGTAATTCTTGGTTGAAGTCCTAGCTCCTTTGTCCTTTGGAATATCCTATTTCAGGCCCTCTGATCCTTTAATTTAGAAACTGAAAAATCTTTTGTTATCCTGGATATGGTTCCATGATATTTGAATTGTTTCTTTTTGGCTGCTTGCAATATTTTCTCCTTGATGTGGGAATTCTAGAATTTGGCTATAACATTTCTGGGAGTTACCTTTTAAGATCTTTTTCAGGAGGTGAATGGTGAATCCTTTCAGTTTCTATTTTACCCTCTGGTTCTAGAATATCAGGGCAGTTTTCCTTTATAATTTCTTGAAAGATGTTGTATAAGCTTTTTTTTTTTTCATCATGATTTTCAGATCATCCAAAATCCTTTTCCTGGATTTCTTTTCTACGTCAATTGTTTTTCCCTTGAGATATTTCACATTTTATTCAATTTTTCATTCTTTTGACTTAGTTTGATTGTTTCTTAATGTTGCATGGAATCATTAGGTTCCACTTGCCCAATTCTAATTTTTTAAAATGTTATTTTCTTCATTGAACTTTAGTACTTTTTTCTATGTGGCCAATTTATGTCTTTTAAAAAGTTTGTCTCTTCAGTGGATTTTTGTGCCTTTTCCCCTCCAATTGACCTATTTTTAAAAAGTATTAATTTCTTCAGTATTTTTTGTGCCTCCTTACCAAGCTGTTGACTCTTCCCTCTATCCATAATTTTCCTGTATTACTCTCATTTCTTTTTCCAATTTTTCTTCTATTTCTCATATTTCATTTTTAAAATCCTTTTTGAGCTCCATTAATTCTTTTTGGGTTTGAGATCAATTCATATTTTTCTTGGAAGTTTTGCATGCAACACTAATGAATTTGACTTCTTTTGAGTTTATGTTTTGGTCTTCTTTGTCATCAAAATAACTCTATATTGAGTTTTTCTTTTTGTTGTTTGTCCATTTTCTAGACTTATTCTTTCCTTTTGACTTAAAAAAAACTGTTGTGGGGCTCTGTAATTGTGGTGAAGGAAAAACTGTTCCAAACTTTAGAATTTTTTTGTGTAGATGCCTTCAGAGATGGCTCCGGGAATATCTGCTTCCAATTCTTCCATGGTAATGTTATCTAAGGAGAGGAATATTTAATACTATGCTGACCTGAACTTTAGTCTGAGAGAAACTTCAAGAACTCTTTTTTTTATTTTGAAACTGTAACCAGGGTCCCCTGTTCCCTTGTGGCTACAAGCACTGGTGAGTGTTTAATATCCTTCCTCACCCTGAGACCACAGGTGAGTGACCTGGTTCTGTGTATAGGCAATGCAACCAGAATCTTGCACCCAGAGCCCACAAAGATACCCTAGTAGTCTCATTATGGGCATTTGTTTGATCTCTCCTTACTATATGTGTCTGAAACTCAGGAAGCATTTGCTGTTGATTCATTTGTACCCGTGTCCTGTTGCTGCAGTGAGGCCTGCCTTGGTGTCATGCTTTGTGCTCTACTTCTACCCCAGTGCAATAGATCATTTATGCTGGCTTTCTAGGTTGTTTTGGATTATTCCACTCCACCTTTTTTGTAGGTTATGCTAATTCAGAATTTGTTTTGAGGTGTTTTATCATAGTTGTTTGGAGGGAAATTTGGTAGAGATCAGTTGGATCTGTGTATCTTCTCTGTTATATTGATTCCATCATCACCATTCCAAATTGATATTTGTAAAGGACTTCTTTTTCAGTTGTTTGAGTCATATCTGACTCTCTTTGATCCCCTTTGGGGTTTTCTTAGCAAAGATACTGGAGTGGTTTTCTAGTTCTTTCTCCAGTTCATTTTATGGATGAGGAAAATGAGACAAACAGGGTTAAATGATTTGCCTAGGAGGCTGAATTTGAATGCAAGTCTTCCCAATCCCAGGGCCAGTGCTCTATCCATTTTGCCATCTAGCTGGAATCCTACACTTGCTCAAATCTCTGGAATAATTTTCATTCTCAAATAGCTTGATATTTTTATAGAAAAGCCCTAGGGCATGACCAGATTACTTCACCTAATGCAAACATGATTTCTTATTTCGAAGCTAATGACTGATCAATGGAAACTAAATTTAATTGGGATTACTTGATATGTTATCATGTCATTAAGATACCAAGAAATCATATCATTTACTTTAAGGGAAAGAGGAGTGATTTGATTGGTTTATTTGAACACCCTCCCCCCCCCCTTACATTCAGAGGAGGAAACTGAGGTTCTCAGAAGTGAAAGACTTACCCATGGTCATGCAAAGAGTAAATAATGACTGGGATATGACTGCAAATCCTCTGACTCCAAAATAAATATTCTTTTCAAGGTTGTTTTTTTTTTAATGTTTACCTTCAGTCTTAGTATCAGTTCTAAGACAGAAGAGAAGCAAGGGTTAGGTAATTGGGGCTAAGTGACTTGCTCAGGGTCATACAACTAGGAAGTGTCTGAGGCCGGATTTAAAGCCAGGTCCTCCTGATTCCAAGTCTGGTGCTCTATGTCCTGTGCTACCTAGCTGCCTCCATGGTTGTTTCTTATTGGTTTCTAAAGTCCTGCTTAATTTTAGTGATGCCTGTGATAGAGAAGTACATTGAGGGAAAAATATGTCCCCCTTTTAATAATGAGAAGTCTCTATCTCCCTAGGAGTTGAGAAGCTCCAAAAATGTGGAATACTATTGATAAGAAAAAAAAACCCTCTACTTTCTTTCTCCAGGGTATTAGCCAGATAATTGTGTTCTCCCAATTTTATAAGCTCTTCTTAAAATCTTCCCAATGGCTTTGGGGTCTGAAATTTAGGTTCTCTTCTAAGCCCTCAAGGATATTTTCACTGTCCTTATTTCTCATTTCATCTGTACCTCAGGTCAGCCACCAAGGGAGGTAGAGGTAAGAGCCAAGGGCTGTCTTCCTTTTCTCAATCACCACATAGGTGGATGAGCTGAGAGAAGAAAGATGGGTTTCAGTAGGGGGGTTCATTTCTGAGACTTGGCAGCACTGAATACTAGGGATGAAGGGCTCCTTTAAAGTCTGCTTGTTTTTTCAAGGGCTGCCCTGGTTAGTTTCCCTGCTGTTGTAGGTTATAGAAATCATAAGCTGTCTTCATTTCTTCCTGTAGTCCAAATGTCCTGCCTCCTATCCCCTCATCTTATCTTTGAAAAGCAGTAACTTCCTACTCCATCTCAACAGGGAGGCCAGTCCATAAGGAACCATAAAAAGGAACCACTGGAAACTATTTGCTGGGTGCCCTAACCCACCCCCAAGTTGAATGAGATCATGATGGATGGAACGGAGAAGAGAATAAAGAAAATGAATCATAGGTTCTAATCAATTATGCCAAGAGGTTGCATCAATTCATCTCCCAAAGTCATTTGCTCTGTTGGGATTGCAGAGTAGCTGTGTTTGAAGCCTTGAGACCAGCTCATTGTCCCAATAGGTGCAGCAATTGCTCCTTGCCTTCCTGCCTCAACTTAATTCCTTTGTCCTTCAGAGGTGACAGAGCCTTCAAAAGCGGGCGACTCAACCTATGGTCAATTCCCTGAATGGCATGGCCCCAGGAACAGAGGGAGGAGAAGTGGAACAATTTGTCACTGCTGGGAGATTTGATTTGATTTGGGGCTTTCATGAAAATGGGTAAGCCTTTTTTGAATTTGATCAATACAGAAACAGCAGAGGGTCCCAGAAAGCCAATACTGGCATTTTTAATTCTGCTATCTAATAATGGATCCCACAGAGAGCTTCCTTGGTGCCAAATGAAAGTATCTATCTTCTTGATGGTTCTTTGAATATAGCATGCTTCAGAAGGGGTAGGCTTAACCACCAAATGGAGTGTTCTCCCTACCTTGGTAGCATGAATGTTCCTTGAATATGGGAATCTGTAATTCTTTGTCTATTTCTTTATGTAGACTATTCTCTAAGACTTAAACAGATGACCTATCCAGGCAGCTAGATAGCCCAGTGAACAGAGTACTGGGTTGGAGTCAGGAAGTTCTCAGTTCAAATTAGGCTTCAGACACTTAATAATGGAGCCTTGGGCAAGTCACCCAATCTATATCTGACTCAGTTTTCTCATCTATAAAATGAGGATAACAATAGCACCCAATGTTCAGGATTGTTATGAGAATCAAAGGAAATAATAATTGCAATGCACTTAGCACAGTTCCTGGAACATAGTAAGTGCTATAAAAAACATTACCTTTGATAATGATGACGAATGATAATTCTAAAAGTTGCATTTTTTTTAACCATTTGACCTCTACATGTTTCTTAATAACCGTGTAAGCCTTAGCTCCAAATGCCAGGCTTATAATGGACTGGATTCCATCTTTGGGACTACCCTCAAATCAAAGCTCTTAGGCTCATTTTCCCTGATTCAGAATTTCCTATGAGAATTTCAGGGTACAATTCTTATCTTGGATCCCATTAATATGGATAAAAGATTTTACAATTTTTAAACAAGTATTTAAGGTGACAATGTATATCAGGCAAAGGACAGTATTGATTTCATCCCACAGAAAATCCAGAAAACTTAAATGTCTCATAGTAGCCCATAAGCAGTCAATATCATTTTCAATCTTTGGTCTAACAGTACTAACTTTAGGGCTTGAACTAAAAATCCCAAAAGGAAATGAACTTTGGGGTCTCTTGTGAGTCAAACTCTTAGATGGACCTCCACTGTCCAAATAATTTCTAGTAGTAGAAGGCAAAGTCAGTTTGTTTGTCTATTTTGCCTCCATGTCATGTCTCAGTCCCTTGATGCTTCTCCAGTTCCAGGGCTATATATATGATCCTCTGTTCTCCACAAGGCTGGTGTTGAGCAGAATTTTCCTGTCTCTCTAGAACACTGGATCCCATACTCTTTCTTTTTAAACCCTTACTTTCTGTCTTAGAATCAATACTCTGTATTGGTCCCAAGGCAGACAGAGTGGTAAGGGTTAGGCAATGGGGGTTAAGTGACTTGCCCAGGGTCTTACATCTGGGAAATGTCTGAGGCCAGATTGGAACCTGGGACCTCCCATCTCTAGGCCTGCTTCTCAATCTACTGAACCACCCAGTTCTTTCCTGGATCCCATACTCTTGAGATCCAGTTAAACTGGCTTTCTCTGTATTCCTCATGTAGTCCACTCCATCTCTCATCTTCAGATCATTGCATTAGTTGTCCCCCAGGCCTAGAATGTTCCCCTTTTCAACTCTGCTTCAAAGAATCTCCCATTTCCTTCAAGACCCAGCTCAAGTTCTGCCTTCTACATGAAATTTGTTCTAATTTCTCCAGCTGCTGGTACCCTTCTTCCCTAACTATTGTGCATTTGACTTTATATTTTTCTGTGTATTCTTATATTTGTTCTCATTTTCTCTTATTAGAATATAAGCTTCTTATAAGAAGGAAATCTTTCCTTCTTTGTGTCTATCTCCTGTGCTGAATAGAGTGGCTAGCATATAGAAGGCATTTAAAAATGCTTGTTGATTACTGGGACTCCCAAACTCTTCAGGAACTTGACATTGTGAAATTCCCTCCCCTTCTCCCTTTTTTCAGAGGGCTGAATGCTCTCTCCAGGGGCCAGGTGGTCGAGGGGCTCTGATACTGTCTTTTACTTCCATTGATCACTCCTGGGGGAGACCATATGGCAGTTCTTTTTCCCTGCTCCAATGTAGGCCCTTTCTTAGTTCTGCCAATCTCTGATCTGGGATCAGATCTCCCATTGATCTATCCACAAAAGACAGATTTTTTGAGTGATACCAATAAAAAAATAGGTCTACTACAAAAGAGCCATTCTTGTCCACAATAGTCTTGAGTCCTCAACTCATCATCAATTGCTGTGACTGAAAGTGGGATCCTTAACCTTCCTTATGACCTGCCAATGGATAGAACCACATATTCCATGGGGAAGATGCAATTCAAGTTTGAAACAAAGGCTTGACTTCCTATAAACTCTTAAACTTGTTGAATCCTTCCCAATAAATGTCCTACAATCCAAAGAAATATGTGCACATGGACCAAAAGCCATTCATTCTCTTTTAATGTTCTCTATATCTACAAGAATAAAATATTAGATCACAAGACTGGCATTTAAAGACTTCTACAGTGTAACAGACACCCACCTTTCTAGTTTTTCTTTTTTCCCATGTTAATCATTCCCCATAATTTTATGTTCCAACCAAACTGGTCTTCATTGAATTTTTATGTGTAACATTCTATCTTCTACTCCTTGCACTAAGAAGAAACTAGGTGGTAGTAGAGAGAGCTGTGGACCAAGTGTCAGAATGATCTGAGTTCAAATTTGACTTCAGATACTTACTAGCTGTGTGATTCTAATAAAGTTATTCAATTTCTCTCTGCCTCAGTTTCCTAAATTATAAAATGGGGATACTAATGGGCATCTACCCTGCAGGGTTACTTTAGAGATCAAATGAAATATTTGTAAAGTGCTTAGCACAGTACCTCGAACAGAGTATGTGCTTAATAAATGTTTGTTCCTTTCAATCTTGTGCTTTTGTACAAGCTCTTTTCTGTGTTTGAAATGTATTCCCTATTTACCTCTGGTTTTTATAATCCCTATCTTCCTTTAACGAACAGTTTAGACAAACATCTACTCCCTGTTATTAGTACTCTTTCCCCCTTAAAGTCACTTTCTATAACCTGTAATATACTTTGTATTTACTTGTTTGTGTAATATTGTTTTCCTCCAGTGGAATGTAAGATTCTTGAGAGCAAGAATGTTTTATTTTTGTTTCAGCACCAAAGACAGTACCTCGTACATGATAAGTGGTTAATGATCTTAAAAAAAAAAAGGAATTGAATTGAATGCTACTATATTTCATGTGCTTTTAGAATAAAGAAAGCAGATGTCAGTGGCCCATAAGCCTTAAAAAAGAGAAATCATATCTTAAATTTATCAATAAAAAACCAATGTTTCTACTTGAAGAGTGGAAAATGGCTGGCTGTTTTTCCTCTGGCTATTTCCTATTAAGGCCACTTATCTCTAGCTAAGAAACACTCTGTTCAGAGGAAGGGGGAGTTCAGTTTCAGAAGAGAAATGGGATTCATATTAAATTAGAGAGGATGGTGACAAGAGAAGTGTCATACAGTTAAATGAACCTATTTTGCTGAGCTCTAACTCCTATTCTTGGTTTATATCTACAGTATCATCTCCTTCCGAGGTATTGGTCATTTTCCTTGCTATTCCCAAGTATTTGGAAAGGAAAGACTTTTGAGCATGGTTCTCTCTCTAATATTTCAGGACTCACCAATAGAAGGGCCACAAGTCAAGGGCCTCCTTCCTCTGAAGGTCTGTGGCATTATAGAATACTGAATTCTCTAGGAATCAGGAGACTCCAGTTCTACCATTTTCTCTGAGCAAGTTACTTATCTTCTCTGGCCCTCAGTTTCCTCATCTGTCCAAAGTAATAGCAGCTGACATTGGTATACCAGGTAGAGATAGCCAGGTAGTACAATGGATAGAGGACTAAATTTGGAATCAGAAAAACCTAAATTCAAATCCAGCCTCAGATACTTAACTAGCTGTGTAATCTTGGGTTAGTCACTTTACCTCTGTCTGTCTCAGTTTCCTCATTTGCTAATGGGGATAGTAACAACAACTATTTCCCAGGGTTATAGTGACAATAAAATGAGGCAATATTTGTAAAGTGCTTTGCAAACTATAAAGTACCTTAAAATCTTAGCTATTATTATTATTATTATTATTATTATTATTATTACATAGCACATTTTTGTTTCAGTTGTGTCAAACTCTCCATGATCCCATTTGGGGTTTTCTTGGCAAAGATATTAGAGTGGTTTGCTATTTCATTCTCCATGTAAGTATTATCCCCATTTTACAGAAGTGGAATGATTAGGTTTTCAAGGTTACGTAGCTAGTGCCTTTCTGATGCCTAGGTCCTAGGTGATAACTCCATGCTATCCTATTCCTCAAACAATTCCTATGAAAAGGATATTTTTTTTATTGATGAGAATTGTTTTGTTTTTTGTACCTGAACCTCTTAGTGTCTGGCACATGGTAGATGATTAATGAATACTTGCTGATTGATTGATTGATAGTGTATTAATCTCCCCTTCAGGGAAAAAATCAGCTGCCTATTTTCCTGCCAGATTCATCATGGTTCTGTATTCTGGGCTCAGGAGAGGCAGCACTTCTCTTACTATTCAATAAACAACAAGAAAAAGTTTTTTTAAATTTATTTTTATTTTTTGCTTCTGGCAAAATTGACCAGAATAAAAAAGGAACAATTTTTTTTTCCCATCTAGTAATGAGAATTGTTTTGCCTTAGGTGCAAATGTTTGCCCCAACTCCATTCATCACCTCTCAGATACCAGTGTATTAGCAAGGATGATGGGAACCCAGGCTTTGTGCTGGCTGCCCATGCATTTACTTTAATTCTAGGGCTCCAGGGGAATGAATTGCTGGCTTATTTAAACCTGTTTCCCATAAACCTTGACAAAGTCTTTCATTTAAAGGAAAAGAATGTGCCTCATTTTCAAAACTTGCTGTTTGCTCTACTGAATACAGCTTGCAATCTGTTTCTGATGAGTCTTGTGCCTTCTCCTTCCCTGTGTTTGGGGGAATTTTTATTGGCATCATTTTATCTGCCTGGGGAAAGCAAGTGGCTTTGTTGGAAATCGCCTTTGTGACTACCTGGTTAAAGGATGTGATTATTTATGTCATAAACTGGATAAGAAAAATGATCTGGATTTAGGTTCCCTGCATCCCAAGAAGTATCCAGAAGTTTTGTGTAGAGTTTAAATTCAACTTTTGCTATAGTCCCTGTGACATTCAAGTGACTCCCCCTATAACAGATAGATTTAAGCTTATGGGATATTAGGGATCATCAGGCCAAATCCCTTAGTTTTACAGATGAAGAAACTGAGACCCAGGGCAATAAAACAGGTTATCTTAAGTACAAAGAAAGTATCAGAGGCAGAATTTGAATCCAGATCCTCTTAGTTGAGAACTAGTGCTTATTCTACTATCTCATGTAATTTCTGTCTTGCTGTTCAACCACCTTTGATGTATACCTTTTACTCAGCTCTAACCTGTGGCTCCAAGGAGATGTAGCCTGCACAATGGCTACATCCTGGTAAAATTGTCTCTGCAAATGGGACAAACCAGGTTGAAGGTAACTGTTAGTCCTAAACCCATTGGCGAGTTAGAGGGATGTCTTACACAAGCATGCAAAGATTTTCCTTATTAGAATGGGCAGATGAGAACATTTTGTTCCAATGGACAAGTAGGCACTGAAGCAGGTGCTGTGGAGCACTTAGAGCTTGGTCCGACATGGAAGATGCCAATGTCATCTCTTGCATCATCCTCAACTATAATCAGACTTTTGTCTTGCTTGGACTTGGATTGACTATGGAAGAGAGAGTGAGGCTGACAATTGTGCAATTCTGCCTCACTTAAATCCAATTCATGTCCAAGCCAAGATATCAGCCCTGGTACATTTTGGTGGTTTTTGAAAATGAAGGAAATAAGAAGGAGGAGGAAGAGGAGGAGATGATGATGATGGTAAAAGGCAAACAACAATGATCCAGTGCCTAAAATTGTGCCTTTACTTAAATACTTATTGAACTGAATCAATAGATTCTGTTCAGTAGATACTGGGTGACTCCTTGCTAGGATCCTGCGGAAGATAGTCAGGGTTAAACTAGATGCCTTCTTTGGGTCACTTGTAGCACTAAGATGCTATGATAAGTTTTTGGATGTCAGATCTTGCTGGCTGAAGATCAGTTTGCTAAGAGTAAGTTATCTGGACAGATGCAATACATTTTCAGATTAGAAGGAGTACTGGGTAGCATCCTGGTGCTGATGTGACACCTATACTGTAGTTATTTAGTACTTACTTTCAGGGCAGCTAGATGGATAGAGAGCCAGGCCTGGAGATAGGAGGTCTTAGGTTCAAATCTGGCCTCAGACACTTCCTAGATGTGTGACCTTAGACTTGTCACTTAACCCCATTTACTTAGGCTTTACTGCTCTTCTGACTTAGAACCAATATGATTTGAAGATGGAGGGTAAGGGGTAAAACTATATAAATGAAAGAGTTAGTCTCCAAAGTGTCCCATGTACCTGTGGGAGTGGTTACTTTGGGGCCAGCCTGTTAAGATGTATTGATAGACAAGCAGAGATACACAGAAGCAAGATGTGATAACTTGTGTTGGGCAAGTAGAATAATAAGATGAAGAGGCTGTAGAGATCATCTGTTTTGATGACAAAAATGAGGCCCAGGAAGAATGAGTGACTTGTTTATGGTCAACTATGTAGGAAGTAATAAATAGCTTATTAAGTCATATAATTATCAAATGAACAAGCATTTATTAATCAATTGCTATGTGCTGGGCACTGCACTAAGCACTTGAGATACAAAGAAAGACAAAAAACAGCCTACTTTTAAGGAGCTTGCAATTTAATGTGGGGATCAACATGCAAACTATGTACAAATTGAATAAAGACAGGATAAATTGGAGATAATCAACAGAGGGAAGAAGGAATTGGGGAAAACTTCCTATTTTTAGCTGGGACTTGAAGGAGTTCAGGGAAGCCAGAATAAAGAGATGAGGGGTCTCAGACACTTCCCAGCAGGGTGACCCTGAGCAAGTCACTTAACCTCATCTACCTAGTCCTTACTCTTTCATTTCAGAGTTGAAACTAAGAAAGAAAGGATTAAAAAAAAAAGACACGAGGAAGGAGAGAATTCCAGGCACAAGGCATAAATAGCCAGTGGAATTGCCCTGAATTCAGAGATGGAATTTTTTGTATGAGAAGCATCAGTGGATTGTGGAATGTATGGAGGGGACAAACATATCAGAAGACTGAAAAGACAGGAGGGGACCAGGTCATGAAAGACTCTGGAAGCTAAATAGAGGATTTAAGATTTAATCCTAGAGGTACTAAGGAGTCATTGCAATTTATTGAATAGAGGAGTGTCCTGGCACATCTGTGCTTAAGGAAGATGGGTTTGGCAGAAAAGAAGAAAAAACAAACCAACAAACAGTAAAGGAGCCCATATCTTGACAGGTTTATGAGGGACCCAGGCACATAGATTGACTTATAAAATTTAGAGATTTGACTTGGTCAGAACAAAAGTATGAAATCACCAAATATATAGTTCTCCTTTGAACACACACACACACACACATATGTCTCCTTATATCCATATACCCTTAACTAAAGTCTTTTCTGGAAGGAAATTTATACTAAACTATCAGTTTTTTTTCTATTAGGAAAATTTGCTTTAAGAAAAAGCAAAATGCAGGGAAGGAGCAAAGTTTGACAAGAAGAGTCAATTGTTCCTGTTTGCATTTGAGAAATTCCCAGAGGAGATTTTAAGAATTAACTGGGGTGTGCCATTTTTAATCAGGGAGGATCAGTTTCGATGTAATTCAGATATACAATGCAAAAGTTAATTAAAGCAAAGCATTGCTCGTACAATTCATTCTGATTTAGATAAAAGCACTGTGGGGTTCGCCAACCCAATATGTAAAAGCCATATTATATTAACTTTTCCTTCTGTGAAACGGTTTTCTACAAACCAAATTACAGAAATATTGATTGAATTTAATGGCTATTCTGTACAGTAGAAAAGAGAAGAAGGAACATTTCTGGACTGTAACAATTATGAACGAGCTGACAGATAGAACTACAGCATTCCTTAGCTGGGAGGGACATAGAACAGAGAATGTCGGAACTGGGAAGAACACAGAAGAGGGAATGTCAGCTGGGAGGGACCTTAGAACAGGGAATGTCAGAGTTCAGAAAGGACTATGGTCAGGGAATAGAAGAGCAAGGAGGGGCCTTAGAACATGGAATGTCAGAGCTGGGAAGGGTCTTAGAAAAGGGAATGTCAGAGCTGTGAGGGCCCTGAGAACAGAGCATCATAGCTAGAATGTTCTTAGTCAAAACAGGAGGGACCATAACAACAATATTGTTTTTAATAATGGAATAGTTTTGAACAACTGAGGAAATCTGAACAGTACAATGACCAACCATAATTTCAGAGGGCCAGTGATAAAGAATGGCATGGTGGATTCAAAATGCAGAATGAAGGATATATTTCTGGACAAAGACAATGTCAACATTTGTATTGCTTGACCTCCCATTTTTGTTACAAAGGGATTTTTTTCTTCCTCTCTTCTTTTTTTCCCTTTTTCAGTGGAGTAAGAGGTGGGGGAGAGAAAATAATTGCTTGCTAACTGAAAAGAAAAACCCAACTAAAGAGAGCATAGAATGTCAGAGCTGGAAGAGTTCTTAGAATTCATAATATCAGAGCTTGGATAGACCTTAGAATACTGGCTGTCAGAGCCTTAGAGTATGCACCATAAGGTATACCTTCATTCATTTGGTAGATAAGGAAACTTGCCCAAGATCACATAGCTAAGAAGCAATGTACCCAAGGCTAGAGCCCAGTTCTTCTAATTTCCAGATTCAAGATCTTTCCTTTGCCTCACTTTCCCTTCCCTGCTTCCTCTAACCCCATCAAAAAAAGGGTAGAGTAACAGCTTTTCCCCCAAAACACGGATTCCCTAGATGGATCTTTTAAGCCTTCAGAAAGGTATCAAAGAAGAGCTAAGAAAGATCTGAGTAGGAGAGAGTGTTAGGAGCCAAATGCCATTAGCATGTTGAATCTTTGAATTGGTAAAACCCAGCTTTCACTCGTTATTGATTTTCTCTCTTGGCTCAGAGAGGTAATTTGTTCTCATGAAAGGCAAAAAGAACTATTACAAGGAATTTTCAGGAGCATCAAGGAGAGCAGAACCAGTTTAGTCTCAGTCAGTGGGACAGCATCACAGGCTAGCAATGCTCAAAATTAGGTTTAATTATATAGGTATATATATATATATAGGTATAATGCACACTGGATGGAATTTTGGAAGGGCAAGATACACACACACACACACACACACACAGTACAACCACAATTACTTTGCTCAGAAACATTTTGCTCATCTGAGGATGATGGGAAGGAAGGAGAAAGAGAGACAAAGAGATGGAAAAAGAGAGGGAGAAAAGAGACACAGACAATGACAGGGATAGATGTACAGTGACACAGAGAGAGACAGTAAAAGAAAAAGAGAGACACACAGAGACCAAAGTGACACACCCGGTGACAAAGAGACAAAGAAACACAGAGACAGAGAGACACAGTGACATAGATAGTCAGAGACCGTATGAGGAAAAATAAAAACGTTAGAGGCAAATAGTGACAGAGAGCAGAGAACGAGAGATAGAGAAAAAGACAGAAATTAAGAGACTTACAAGAAGAATTTACCATCTTTTTTGAAATAAATCTCACAAAGCATCAAAAATGCAAAATCTTTTGGATAATCAATCTAAGGATGGCAAGAGGGAGGAAAAGATACTAGCAAACTAGGGAGAAGAAAAGCAAGATTTTGTGTAGCTCATTTGCCATCCCCTTTGCAGAGCAAATGTTTATCAAATCTCTATTGTATGCCTATGAGGGGCATCTAGGGTGGCACCAGTGCCCAGAATCATAGTGCCCAGAATTCTGGGACCTGGAGTCAGGAAGATTCATCTTCCTGAGTTCAAATTCAGTCTCAGACAACAGCTTTGTGACCCTAGACAAGTCACTTCACCCTGTTTGCCTCAGTTTCTTCATCTGTAAAATGAGCTGGATAAGGAAATGGCGAACTCCTCCTTTGCCAAGAAATCTTTGCCAAGAAAAATTCAAATAGGGATACGAGGAGTCGAACATGACTAAACAATAACAACAAAAGTGTCTATGAAAGGCAACCCATCATATAAGAGCACAATCCTCAGTTCCCTAGATATTTATATGTTATCTCCTCAACTAGAATATATGCCTCTTGAGGACAGAGACTGGTTTTGGTTTGTTTGTTTTGCCTTTCTTTGAATCCACAGTATATAGTTAATAAACCCTTGTTGATTGACTGTCTACCCAAAGCCAGGAACACCTGGATCCAAGTTCCACTTCTGATACATAATAATTGCTAACATTTATATAGCATTTATTTTGTGTACTGTGTTGAGCTCTTTATATTTATTATCCCATTTGATCCACACAAAACCCTAGGAGGAAGTTATTTTTTATTATTACTATTTTACAGATGAGAGAAACACAGATTAAGTGACTTGCCCAGAGTCACATAGCTAATCAGTGTCTGAGGTTGGATTTGAACTCAGATCTTTCCCAACTCCAGGCCTGGCTCTCTATCTTCTGCACCCCCTAGCTACCTCTTTTTGGCTGTGTGATCTCAGGCTGGTTACTCTAAATAATTCTTTGAGAATAGAAATGACAGAGAAGTTGCTGATCTACATTGAGAGAAGGATTTTCCTTACATGTTGGTTCTCTTATATACCAATGTAATTACAGGTTCAGTCCTTCTCCCTTTCTTATGTGCTTAGCATAGTGGGCAGGGGCTATCGAAGACAGAAATATCAGGCAGTCCCTACCCACAAGTAGCTGCCAGGGTTGTTGGGAAAAAGAAACTTCCTCAAAATTTATTATATAGAGATACTCACAGGACCACAGATTTAGAACTGAAAAGGCTTCAGAGGCCATCCTGTCCAACTTGCCCATTCTACAGAGGGGACAACTGAGGCCCAAGGAGTTGAGGTGACCTGTCCAAGGACATACTTAAAGGGAAGATCTAGGATTCAAATCCTGATTTTCTGACTCCACAGCCAGAGCATTCTACTACACCAACCTCTATCCTTTCCTCATAGCTTCTCAAAATTAGAAGGATCCTCTGAGACCATCTGACACAATCCTTACCTGGACCATCATCTCTTCTATAACATCACAGACAGGTGGTTATCCAGTCTTTGCTTGAAGTTCTTCAAGGAGGGGGAACTCACCAAAACTCAAGTCAAACTATTCCCACCTTGGGACAGCTCTTGTCGTTAGCATCCCCAAAGTGTCTTTCCCCCCTACTCTCTCAGCTGAGGGTCTCTCCCATAATTTAGTGAAAAGATAGGAGTTATTTGTCCACAATTCTTTCTTCTCCCCTCATCTTCCTCATTTCACTTCCCTTTGACCTCACTATGTCTGATTTTATTCCAATCTCATATAATGAGGTGGCCCTTCCCCTCCCCAATGCCAACCCATCTACACACAGTCTTTTTTGTTTGTTTGTTTTTAAACCCTTGCCTTTTGTCTTAGAATCAATATTATGTATTGGTTCCAAGACAGAAAAATAAGGGTTAGGTAATGGAAATGAAGTGACTTGCCCAGGGTCATACAGCTAGGGAATATCTGAGGTCAGATTTGAACCCAGGACTTTCTGTCTCCAGACCTGCCTATCCATTGATCCACCTAGTTGCCCCCTCAATCAGATTCCAACCTACTTTCCCCAAAGGATCACCTCCACTATTTTCCATTCCTCCTAATCCTCAATCTCTCTGCTTATTTTCATGATGCCCATTTCTCCTCCATCTTTAAAAATCCTTTACTAAATCCCATCATCTCTGCTATCATCTCTTTTTTTTAGCCAATTTCCTTGAAAAATCCTCCTATACTCAATGTTTCCACTTCCTCCTTTCCATTCATATGCCATACAACTGCCAAAGAGATTTTCCTAAAATTCAAGTCTGAGCCTGTCATTCCCCTACTCAATAAACTCCAGTGACTCCCTATTACTTCTAGGATAAAGGATAAACTCCTCTGTTTGGCATTTAAAGCTCTTCAGAATCTAATCCTTCTCCTTACCTGGCTGCTAGCACATTACTCTCTTCCATGCATTCTGTGGCTGCCATGCTGCCATCATGCTAGTTCTTACACACACCTCCATTTCCCATCTCCACAGCTTTGTTCTGGTTCTCCATCATGCCTGGAATGGTTTTCCCCTTTCTTTGTGTCCCAGGCACTTAGCACAGTGCCTGGCTCATGAGTGCTTAGTAAGCTCCCACTGACTTCATATGTCCATAGTGTTACATGGGATGGCATAAGCAAAGAGACTATCATTCTCTTTTCATTGCCTCCCTTTTTCTTCCTTCCAGTTTTGTCCTGGGCTCACATCTCATGCTCTTGTTCAATATTCTCCCTCTTCCCAACTTTCCCCCCATTCTCCTCCAATGCCTTTTGTTGGCCATCTCTTCCCCATTGCAGGTATTTGCCTATCTTCCATTAACCTTGGACCTCGTTGCCATGCTATCATCTTCTCATAATGGCCAAATTAGACTTTTGCTTTACAACCATCATTAAAATGATGAAGATTCTGGAGCCGTGCCCAGGAAAGGCAGTGCCTGGTCCAAAAGGTGTTTTTGAAATTGCCAAATTAGGCTTGTTCTTTTAGCTCTGAATCGAGTTCTGCCAGCCACATGATCATTGTCCTCCTGGGGAGGTGGCTGAGATGAAGAGGTCTATTAGGTCTAGGAATAGGGTTATTTTTTTTCCCCTTTATCC